>NC_079317.1:6338560-6641590 GCF_029931775.1 Euleptes europaea
CAGTAATAAGTATAATTTTGGTACTATGGGTGTATACTAATGATTGAGACAATATTGTTTGTTGCAAACAGATGCAAATCTTTTCCCCTTTCCCCTTTTCCCCCCTTCTGTATTCCCTAAAATATAATAAAAACGTACAAAAAAACAAAAACAAAGCAATTTAGGCAATTACAACAGTAACTAGACTTTCATAAAGAGAAATTCATTAAACTCTTACAATGTTTCCACAAACATAAACATACCAACAAAAGTCACATGTGACATTCAAATACAAATATCTCCATACGCAAACAAGAGTCTCACTGGAAAAGACAACTGTGCTAGGAAAAGTGGAGGGCAGCAGGAAAAGAGGAAGACCCAACAAGAGATGGATTGGCTCAATAAATGAAGCCACAGCCCTCAATTTGCAAGATCTGAGCATGGCTGCCAAAGATAGGACATTTTGGAGGACACTGATTCATAGGGTCGCCATGAGTCGGAAGCGACTTGACAGCACTAAACACACACACACAGGGCATGTTCCCACAGAAAAGAAACTGTTCCATGTGGTAAAAGGTAAGTATCCATTATCCAGTTATTTAACACATTATAAGGACATGCCCATGTCTAATATATTCTTCATGCTCCTTAACAGGTCTCCGGTAGAAATTATCCTGTTTCAAGCATTCATCTTCATCGTAAGATTCCCATGGACGTTGTACCATGTGCATCACGATTAGGAAGCGTGGTTTTCCACAACAGTGCCACGAAGGAGCTCAGCCAAACAAGTTTAGTTTGGTACAATGTCCACGGGAATATTTGTATTTGAATGTCACATGTGACTTTTGTCGGCATATTTATGTTTGCGGAAACATTGTAAGAGCTTAATGAACTTCTCTTCAGGAAAGTCTAGTTATTGTTGCAATTGCCTGAGTGGCTTTGTTTTTTGTTGACCACCTGGAGGTTGGCAACCATGCTTTGAAAAGAAAGCTTGAGGTTTTGAGGATGCCGGATTCAGATCCTGTTCTCCCAGAATGCCCTGTGTGGGATGTCAAAAACTCACAGCGCCCCAGGAGGCCCGTAGGCCTCAAGCGACTCTGAGATTTCAAAAGCGCGTCGCTCAGTCAACACCCACTGCGAGCATTCAGGGAGCAGCTGTTTGGACACCTCGAGGGGAGTCCTGCCTCTGAAAACAGCTGCCGTAGTCAAAAAAGAGTTTCGAAAATGAGGTGAGGGATCGGACCGAGGGGCCCGGAACGCCGCCGAACACAACCGACCGGAATGGAAAGAAACCTGTCGCAGGCGACACCTCCGCGATAATCTCATCTATTTTAAAAAAGTTTTTTTATTTTCTTATTAAGTCCCATTCAATTTCAATATTGTCATCTTCAGAGTTGCATAAAATAAAACCATTTCAACCTAATCAACATAATCAGTATTGACTTTTCTGACTTCCCCTCTCCCCTCCTCTATCAAATTAATATCTATACAATCCCTTCTGTATTTATTTTCTAATTCATTATAATTCATTATATCATTTCTATAAACTACATATAATCATCCTATATACTTTAATTATTGGATACTTCATCCTTTCAACATTAATCAGTCGAATTAGATTAAATCATAGCCTTTAACATTTCCCATATTTAATTCGTTTTCACAATATGTTATCCATGCCTCCCGCGATAATCTCATCTATTGAAGCCGCACTATAGCCGAGCTCTAGTTACATCAAATAATATTTGCATCGGGTGTATAATTACTCTCGGTCCTGTTTACCTGCCTAATTAACAGTTTGACATGGCATCCCCCCCTCCTGTCAAATTCCTCGAGAGGCTCAGCAGCTCCCGAGTGTTTTCTCCTTCTCCTTTTTTTTGGGTGCATTTCAAGTTAGAGAGACCCAACCAGACCGTCTCTAAATTAAAGGCATGTCGAACCACATGAAAAGCCGAGGGGCTGTAGGGTGACCACACAGGATGTGGCCCTGAAATAATCGGGATGATGAAACGAACACGTCGGTGATGTCGCAGGGAGAGCTCCCCCCTGCCTCTCCTCCTTAGCCACTTGGCATGGAAATGCTCAGTTAGGGAGTATGCTGGGGAGGGCTATCATTTTTAAATAAAGAAAAGGGGGGATGCAAAATGTAGATCTCATAATATACAACGAAGAAGAGTTGGTTTTTATATGCCGACTTTGTCTACCACATAAGGAAGAATCAAACCGGCTTACAATCGCCTTCCCTTCCCCTCCCTACAACAGACACCCAGTGAGGTAGGTGGGGCAGAGATAGGGTTAAGAACGTAAGAACATAAGAAAAGATCAGACCAAGGCCCATCAACAGTGGCAGACTGGGTCTAAAAACATTGGTTTCCAGGAGAGAAAGGGGCCCCCCACCCACAGCTATAAGGCTATCGTTTAATTTTAATTAATAAAATTAATAAAAAATTAATAATAAATAAATAAATTTTATTTTTAACATATTGTCTAATGTTTAAGTGAGCCCACTTCATCAGGGGCCACAGGGCCCTCTTGCCATTGGGCAAGCTGACACATTGGCCAGTCCACCGCTGCCCATCAAGTCCAGCCGTCTGTTCAAACCGTGGCCAACCAGGTGCCTCTAAGAAGCCCCCAAACAAGACGACTGCAGCAGCAGCATTTATCCTGCCTGTGTTCCACAGCACCTAATATAATATGCATGCTCCTCTGACCATGGAGAGAATAGGGTTGCCAGGTATCTCTTTGCCACCGGCAGGAGGTTTTGGGCTGAAGCCTGAGGAGGGCAGGGTTTGGGGGGGGGGGGCTTCAATGCCATAGAGTCCAATTGCCAAAGCGGCCATTTCCTCCAGATGGACTGATCTCTATCGGTTGTAACAGCAGTTGTAACAGCAGGAGATCGCCAGCTAGTACCTGGAGGTTGGCAACCCTAGGCTGAGAGAGCTCTAAGAGAGCTACGACCAGGCCGAGGTCACCCAGCTGGCTTCGTGTGGAGGAGCGGGGAAACAAATCCAGTTCACCAGATTAGCCTCCGCCGCTCATGTGGAGGAGTGGAGAATCGAACCCAGTTCTCCGGATCAGAGTCCACCACTCCAAACCACCGCTCTTAACCACTACACCACGCTGGCTCCCAGAAGAACTTGGCCCACTGGTGACCACTATCACCACCCAGATCTTCGTTGTCCAATTTTCGGCACTTTCCCAGTATCATTTACAAGGAGGGAAACAACCGGGGGCACACGAGGTCCTGCAAGGCAAACCCCCCACCCCCAAATGCCCTCCCGCAATTTTTCTCTGTGTCCCTTCTGACTCATCTTAGCCCTCAGTTAAAAAGGAGGGAAACGGGCTATCAGAATGGAAAGGTCAGCCAGGATCATGCCAAGATGCATTTTTGGCAAGGAGAGTCCTTCGGGCAATTTTGTTTTTAAAGGCAGCAGTGGGAGGGGGAGAGAAGAGGGGGGAGACTGCAATACGGATGGACTGCTGAAGAAACCTTGGTTTGAAGTCGGCTGTGTGGATTTTACCTCGTTCCTAAATTATGGGGTCATTTCAACCCTGCTATGACTTGGTTCGGTCCCCAATCAGAACCCCCTGCAAAAATAATATTTAGCAGTTGCAACTGCTCTTGCTGAGTGTTCCCAGCAGTGCATGCATGTTGCTTCAATGATTTTTACAACACCCCTGTAAGGGAGATCAGTATTACTACCTCCCTATTTCGACTAGGGGGAGGCTGAGAGACAATCACTTCTAGGGTTGGCATTGCAACCTCCAGGTAATAGCTGGAGATCTCATAGAACCATAGAATCATAGAGTGGGAAGGGACTACCAGGGTTATTTAGTCCAACCCCCTGCACAATGCAGGAAATTCACAACTACCTCCCCCCCACACACACACACCCAGTGACCCCTACTCCATGCCCAGAAGATGACCAAGATGCCCTCCCTCTCATCATCTGCCTAAGGTCATAGAATCAGCACTGATGACAGATGGCCATCCAGCCTCTGCTTAAAAACCTTCGGGGAAGGAGAGTGCATCACCTCCTGAGGAAGCCTGTTCCACTGAGGAACCGCTCTAACTGTTAGAAAATTCTTCCTAATGACAGAAACTCTTTTGATTTAATTTCAACCTGTTAGTTCTGGTTCGACCTTCTGGGGCAACAGAAAACAACTCGGCACCATCCTCTATGGGACAGCCCTGCAAGTACTTGCTATTACAACTGCTATTACAACTGATCTCCAGCCAATAGAGATCAGTTCACCTGGAGAAAATGGCTGCCGGGTCGCAGTCAGCTTATGGCAACCCCTCATGGGGTTTTAAAGGCAGGAGTCAAACAGATTTGCCATTGCCTGCCTCCGTGTAGCTACCCTGGACTTCCTGGTCACCCATCAAAAGGTTGCCAGCTCCGGATTGGGAAATGCCTGGAGATTTTGGAGCTTGAGGAGGGCGGGGTTCGGGGGGGACTTCAATGCCACAGAGCCCAATTGCCAAAGCGGCCATCCTTTTCCAGGGGAACTGATCTCTGTCGCCCTGAGATCAGATGTAATAGTGGGAGATCTCCAGTCACCACCTGGAGGTTGGCAACCCTACATCCAAGTGATAACCAAG
This sequence comes from Euleptes europaea, assembly GCF_029931775.1. NCBI lineage: Eukaryota > Metazoa > Chordata > Lepidosauria > Squamata > Sphaerodactylidae > Euleptes > Euleptes europaea. Next base: position 6,343,143 of record NC_079317.1, read on the forward strand.
GCTGACCCTGCGTGACTTCTGAGATCTGTCATGATCAGGCCAGTCTGGGCCATCCAGGTCTCCTATCCAAGGTACTAACCAGGGCCGACCCTGCTTAGCTTCCAAAATCTGACGAGATCGGGCTAACCTGGGCAGGTCAGACAGAGGTGGTTTGCCATTGCCTGCCTCGGCATAGCTACCCTGAACATCCTTGGTGATTAAAAAAGGTAAAGGTCCCCTGTGCAAGCACCGGGTCACTCCTGACCCATTGGGTGACATCATTAGGGTCATGCAAAAAAGAAGAGCCGATTGGCAGGCTAGCGCCTCAAAGTCTGGGGGCTCCTTTTGTATCTGGGGCGCATAGCATGATGTCCATGCAAATTAGCAAATCAGGAAAAAGGCTTAAATGCAAGAAAAATAAGGCACAGAAAACATTTCTTTTGGTGGCATATGACATCTTGCGAACAGTCCTTTATTATAGTCATCATAAATCTGATTTCAAGAGATGGCCACAGTGCAGGGAAACGAAGCCTCTACTCGGGGCTAAAAGTTTGAGAGCAGGTTTTGGGTGGGTGTGTATGTGGGGGGGTGATATCGTAGCCAGCCGAAGTCATGACCAAGGCAGCTCTTGTGAAGGAGATTGCTCATCCGTGCAGGTGAGGAGTCTTCTTAAAAAGCCCAATAAGAAGCCGGTCTTTTTAGTTGGATATTTCTCCGGATGGGACTGGGTGAGACCCGTCTTTTAAAATGACGCTTCCAGCTGAGTTTGGTCAGACCAAGTTGGCTCCGATTACACGACCCCTACCTCAAAAGGGCCCCAATTATGGGGCCCTAACAAAACCAGTCAAACACAGAAAAAAGGTAGAAAAGCACAGAGCTATGCCTCTGAGCAAAGGCGAATAGCCGAAAACCGAAAAAGCCAAATATCTATTCAGCTTTTTCAGGAATTGCTTATTCGGCTTCGGGCAGATTCCCAGGGTTTAGTATTCAGTAGACCCAAAACCCAAATATTGCTGAAACGGGTAATTTTGGGTTTATTTTTGGTTCAAGGATATCGAAATGCACAACCCTGTTGGTGATCTCCCAATGCATTATTGTCATTTCCAGTGAGCCTTGTCTTCTCAGTTCACAGTAGAAGCCCAGTTTAGATGAGATACCAGGTGAGTCTGAAGTTTCATGGGAAAGTCCTTGAGCTACCCCAGCGTCATGTTTAAATTAGGCCTAACTGTTGCCTTTTAGCATCCATGAAAGATGCCCAACTAATTCAAGTGTATTTATTTAGTACTTTACAATCCTGAACTTCGTAGGGTTGCCCAGCCTCTAGCTGGAGGAGCCTCTAGATCTCCCAGATTACAACCAACCTCTAGGCAACAGAGATCGGTTCACCCTGAGGAAATGTCCACTTTGCTGCCCATTCTCTCCCCAAACCCCGCCCTCCTCAGGCTCCACCCCCAAAATCTCCAGATATTTCCCAACCCAGAGCTGGCAACCCTAACTCTGTGGCATTATACACTGCTGACATCCCTTCCTTCTAGGGTTCTGAGATCTGGGTTGAAAGATACCTGGAGATTTTGGGAGTGGATTCTGGGGAGGATGGGGTTTGGAGTGGTTAGGGGCCTCAGCAGGGTATGATGCCATACAGTCCACCCTCCAAAGTGGCCATTTTCTCCAGAGGAACTGGGCTCTGTCATCTGGAGATCAGGTGTAATACTGAGAGATCTCCAGGTCCCAACCTGGAGGTTGGCAACCATACTTCCCCCCACTTCACCCTTCCCACGGCTCCACCCACAAATCTTTTGGAATTTCCCAACCTGGAGTTTGCAGCCCCATGTGGTTGAAAATCTAAAATATGTAGATGCGACTGAAGACTTTGTTCAGCAATAGGGTTGCCAACCTCCAGGTACTAGCTGGAGATCTCCTGCTATTACAACTGAGATCAGTTCACCTGGAAAAAATGGCCGCTTTGGCAATTGGACTCTATGGCATTGAAGTCCCCTCCCCAAACCCCGCCCTCCTCAGGCTCCGCCCCCAAAATCTCCAGGTATTTCCCAACCCAGAGCTGGCACTCCTGTTCAGTAACAATATAATGCTTTTCAGTTTCAGACATGCTGGTCTTTCTGGGTACTACCTTATATTTCTACGGTCCTTATGAATTCCTTAATTTTGCATTTTTTGTCCAGTAATGGGTCTGAATGGCTTAAAATTAGTTTGCCCTGGAAACAGTTTTGTGTGCGAATTTAAACAGCTCAGCGAAAAGGATGGCAGGTGACTTCCAGACCAGGAGTTACACCCCTGGAGTGAAGAAGAGGTGGGGTCAGCTTTTCTTAGATTCCTTGAAATAATTCAAAGTAAAGGAAGATCTTGACCGATATTTTTAGCCACAAAAACAAGAAGGGAGTTGTCAGGGAAAGAAAGGGGGGAAAGAGGGGGGGTTGTCTTTTTTTTTTTTTTTAAGAACTGCACGTTGCATATGGAAACAAATGACAGCTCTAACTGGAAGATGAAAGCCCGCTTTGCTAACCTTTAATTTTCTTCCTGCCATCCAAGGAAATCAAATGAGATAACACCAGGGGGGATGCAGCCTCTAGGAAAAGGCGAAACCCCTTCGCTGCTGGAGAAATCCTTTCATTTGGTGAAGATCTGGCTGTTACCTCTGCCTTGATTCCCAAAGAAAAACTTTGGGTTGTGTCGCGGACTTGCTCACCAAAGGAAGCAACAATAAAATCAAGAGTCTTTTTATTGAATTGCTTCAATGTAATTTAATGTATATATGGGTATATGCAAGTATTACAAAGTCTTAAAATTCAGTAACAATATATACTATAAAGCAAGCAAGTTCTACATACTATTCAGTTTTAAAATCCAATACTTATAACAGTTAAAAGTCTGATTTAGTTCAAAAATTCTGATTCACAATATCTAGAATAATATATTTAAATGCATACATACCCAAGAGCCAATGTTCTGAGACCCTCTGAGAGAGGTCTGAGATTCTAGCCTTTCTGTGCCTTTATTTATACTGTTTAAGTCACCTTCAATGGGCTTGAACCTTGAGCTTGAGCAGGATACAGTTGTACTGCACATGCTCTGTGGCTTCCCTTTAGAGCAACTGCCCTATGAGGAGAGGTTAAAACGCTTAGGGCTGTTCAGCCTGGAAAGAAGGCGGCTGAGGGGAGACATGATAGAGGTCTATAAAATTATGAATGGTTTGGAGAGAATGGACAGGGAGAAGTTTTTCTCCCTCTCCCATAATACTAGAACACGGGGTCATCTGCTAAAGCTGGAGGGTGACAGATTCAAAACTGATAAAAGGATGTATTTCTTCACACAACCCATAGTTAAATTGTGGGACTCCCTGCCCCAAAATGTGGTGATGGCTGCCAACTTGGAAGGCTTTAAGAGGGGAGTGGACATGTTCATGGAGAAGAGAGGGCTATCCATGGCTACTAGTTAAAATGGCTACTAGTCATGATGCATACCTATTCTCTCCAGGATCGGAGGAGCATGCCTAATACACTAGGTGCTGTGGGACACAGGCAGGACAATGCTGCTACAGTCGTCTTGTTTGTAGGCTTCCTGGAGGCACCTGGTTGGCCCCTGTGTGAACAGACTGCTGGACTTGATGGACCTTGGTCTGATCCAGCATGGCTTTTCTTATGTTCTTATGTTCTTATGAGGTTGGCAACCCTCCCCACGGCTGGGGCAATTAAAATAATGAAACCCAGATAAGACACCTGCTTTAAATGAAGGGGACCCACTGCCCGAGAGCGCTGAGGCAGTAGTGGGCGGCCCGGCACAAACCCCCTAAACGCCGATCGCCCGTCCCTCTCCTGAAGGACATAATCATTAAAGAGCAGAGACCTTTCCGTCTAATCCTTCTCCCCCACCCCCTGGCCCAGGCTGCCGTGTGGATGTTAGCATATTTCGACTGCCTTGCATTCCTTCTTGCCTGCTTGAGAGAACATACTACATTTTAAAACTTGTCGAGGCCTTTCATGTTTTATTTGACCCTATGTAATTGCATTCCTGAAGGAGTAACTGGCTTCCACCGTGATTTATGCCCTGTATTAAATGTCAGTTTTGAAAAGACACAGTTAAACAGTTTGGTTTAACCTCCTGCCTTCCGAGGGAAGTTCAAAACCGAACCCCCTCGCTTGACTCCTGCGAGGGGTTGGCGGGGTGGGGGAGGGGGGAGGATGGCGAGATCTGGCAGGCGGCTTTGAAGAGGCATAAGGAGGATAAAGGAGACGAAAAGGATGGTCTTTCTTCCCCTCACATCTGAAGGAGTGAGCTCTGACTCAAGAAAGCTCAGGCTGGAATAAATGTGGTTGGTCTTTAAGAAAGGATGCCATCTCTAGGTGGGGTCTGGGTAGGGTTGCCAATCTCCAGGTACTATCTGGAGATCTCCTGCTATTACAACTGATCTCCAACTGATAGAGATGAACACATGGACACATGAAGCTGCCTTATACCCTTGGTCCATCAAAGTCAGTATTGTCTACTCAGACCAGCAGCGGCTCTCCAGGATCTCAGGCAGGGGTCTTTCACATCACCTACTTGCCTAGTCCCTTTAACTGGAGATGCTGGGGATTGAATCTGGGACCTTCTGCATGCCAAGCAGATGTTCTGCCACTGAGCCACAGCCCCTCCCCAGATCAGTTCCCTGGAGAAAATGGCCACTATGGCCATTGGCCCCTATGGCATTGAAGTCCCTCTCCAAACCACGCCCTGTTCAGGCTCTGCCCCAAAAACCTCCCACTGGTGGTGAAGAGGGACCTGGCAACCCTAGACCTAGGGATCCCCTGGAATTACAGCTCATCTCCAGATAACAGAGATCAGTTCCCCTGGAGAAAATGGCTCCTTGGGAGGGTGGACTCTGTGGCATTGTACCCCTCTGAGGTCCTGGTCCTCCCCAGGCTCCATCCCCAATTCTCCAGGTGTTTCCCAACCTGGATCTGGCAACCCTACTTCCCCCTCTCGCCCATAGCCAGGGAGGTCTTGGCAACCCTATCTTTAAGGTGCCATCAGGCTTATGTTTGGTTTCGAAGAGGAGCTCCGTTGTCCCCTCTCTGGGAAATCCAGGCTGGGAGATTCCTGGAGGTTTGGAGCAGGATCTTGGGGAGTAGGGCTGCCAAACTCCAGGTGGGGCCTGGAGATCTCCCAGGATTACAGTGCTCTCCAGACTACAAGGATTTGTTCACCTGGAGAAAATGTCTACTTTGGAAGGTGGACTCAATGGCATTATATCCCACTGACGTAGGGTTGCCAACTCCACATTGGGAAATACCTAGAGAATTTGGAGGTGGACGGTGAGGTTTTGGAAGGGGAGGGACTTCAATGGGGTATAATGCCATAGAGTCCACCTTCCAAAGCTAGGGTTGCCAACTTCCAGGTGGCACATAGAGATCTCCTGGAATTGCAACTAACCTTCCAAAAAAGATCAGTTCCCTTGTACAAAATAGCTGCTCTGAAAGCTGGAATCTTTGGCATTATACCCTGCTAAGGTCCTTCCCCACCCAAACCCTGCCCTCCCCAGGCTCCACCCCCAAAATCTCCAAATATTTCCGAACTATGGTTGCCAGCTCCAGACTGGGAAATACCTGGAGATTTGGGGGGGGAGCGTGAGGGGGGAGGGGTTTGGGGAGGGGGGACTTCAATGCCATAGAGCAGGGGTGTCGAACTCATTTGTTATGATGGCCGGACGTGACATAAATGTCACTTGGTTGGGTCGGGCCATGTCTCGTCAGTTCAGATCGGGAGCAGGGTAGAGTGGCTGCCTCAGCTGTCTCACGGGCCAGATAAGAGCTGTCGAGGGGCCGGATCCGGGGCCCCGGGCCACTTGTTTGACACCCCTGCCATAGAGTCCAATTGCTAGAGCAGCCATTTTCTCCAGGGGAACTGATCTCTATCAGGTGGAGATCGGTTGTAATAGCAGGAGATTTCCAGCTAGTACCGGGAGGTGGCCCAGCCTATTCCAACCCAGAGGTGGCAACACTATGTGGAGAGCCGTTGTAATTCGGGGAGATTCCCTTGCCCCCTCCTGGAGGCTGGAAACCCTGTTGGGACTCTGGATTGCTATACCCTAAAGCTGTCTTATTTATTGATTTAAACGGCCACTTGAATGGTCTCTAAATCAACCGTGGAGAGTGAAACTCGCCCCCACACAAGCCACCCACTGTCTTGACCCTGGGGGGTGGGGATGGCCCCTGCAACAATCGCCCTGAACATTTTTTCTGCAGAACAACAGAAACAAGGAATCTCCAGTTTAAGTTATGGGGGATGGGGGCGCTTGGCGACTATCCCACTCAAGAAGGTCAGAAAAATAAACCATCCTCCTAAATGGAGAACCACCCCTTTTATTTCAGTTTGGGTCGGTGTGTCTCGCTCTCTCTTAAAATATGCTGTTCTCTTGTGTAGCTTTTTTTTCACCAGGCAGTTAAGAGCCACACCACTGGGGAGAAAAAGGAGGAAAGAAATCTACCAAGGGTACAACAGTCTATTGGTACCTGGTTTTGTTACACGCCTTTCAAATAATCTAAATCTGCCGTGAGGTTTTGCAGTCAGCTGTCAATTTTGGCAGCTGTCAACTGCCAAAGCGCCCATTTCCTCCCGGTGAACTGATCTCTATCGGCTGGAGATCAGTTGTATTAGCAGGAGATCTCCAGCTAGTACCTGGAGGTTGGCAACCCTACAAAAGGGTCTAGACAAGAAAGACATCTTGGCCACCCTCGCAGTATTACAATTCCTAGAAGATCTTTTTGGGGAGCAATTATGGCAGTGAATCAGGTTTTAAATCGATGGTGGGGGGAAATAACAGATCTTACATTCCCCTCTCTCTCTCTCTCTCTCTCTCCCCCCCCCCCTTAGTGGAACACTGCTTGGCTTTTTAGGCTGAAAACAAAATAAATAAATGATGGGGGAAAATTTTTGTCAAATACTGTGGGGTCACTTGAGGCTGTTTTCCTAGACATTTCCCCCCAATGACTCATGCGTCACAGTAGCGGTTGTCAGAGACGCTGAGTGATAAACGGCTGCCTTGCTATTATCGCTTGGTAGCAGCCCATCCCATGTACTTCTGGTGCAAAGAGCCTTCTCCTGACCTAAGAAGTCGGTAGGGTTTCCAACTCCAGGTTAGGGAATTCCTGGAGATTTTTTTTTGGGGGGGGAGTCTGGGAAGGGTGGGATTTGGGGAGGGGAGAGACCTCAACGGGGTATAATGCCATCCAGTCCAGCCTCCAAAGCAGGTATTTTCTCCAGAGGAACTGATCCCTGTCGCCTGGAGGCCAGTTGCAATTCCAGGAGATCTCCAGGCACCACCTGGAGGTTGGCAGCCCTAGATTTGCATCAAAGGAAGTCTCTTCCATCCAGAGGAAGGTGCCGCCATATGCTGAGTGGAGGGTTAGAAGACAAACCAACTTTTGAAGGTAGGGTTGCCAGGTCCCTCTTCGCCACCAGTGGGAGGTTTTTGGGGTGGAGCCTGAGGAGGGCAGGGTTTGGGGAGGGGAGGGACTTCAATGCCATAGAGTCCAAAGCCAAAGCAGCCCTTTTCTCCAGGTGATCTGATCTCTATCAGCTGGAGATCAGTCGTAATAGCAGGAGATCTCCAGCTAGTACATGGAGGTTACAATGAACAGGAGGTGTACTGATGTAAGGTTGTGCAAAATCCCTGTAAGGAAATTCCCTGTAAGGAAATGTATTTTTTTCCCTGGGGGTTCTATTAATTACAGGCTTTGGACTATATTGTCACCTGATATATTACGGACTTTATATTATACAATCTATTAGCATAGTCTGTCTTATTGTTCAGTACCTGTAATTTACTGTAAGAATTGTACACATTGATGTTTGCTATTTAAGTGTAATACAATTTTGAAATAATTTTAGGGCTTCCAGCCTGTGTATCTTATGTGGCCATGTGCTTGGAGTTGAACCAGAGACGTCTAGTAACTAAGGCCTGGATGATAACGATTAAATTTTGGCTATGTCTTCATTATAGATGTGACCCTAATAGCCTTATTTACCTTATGCTCGCTGAGTACCATATTTCTGAATGGCTGGCCCTCATTGATAAGAAAATTTCAGTCATTGGTCTTAATATTAATGATTTGGTCCTGCTCTCTGAAAATAGTGCCTTTGCGTTGATCAAACAAAGACTTGTTGATGTGGAGTTATAAGAATTGAAAAGCCTTGCTTCTGGCCGTTGCTCTCCAGTGCTCTGGGGTATTCCTTATGGTCCCTCCTTTCCGAAATACTTTTCCTGTTTGATTGAACCGTCCCTTCGTAGGGCATTTATGTTGTTTCGTTTTAATGTTCATCCTTCCATGGTGTTATATGGGAGATTTGAGAAAATCCCATACACAGAGATTGTGTCCTTGTGGGATGAACAAGATTGAGGATAACGAACATGTCCTATTTTACTGCAAATTTTATAAGGATCTTCGTACCATTTACTTAAAGTCTAGTCTGCAATTTCTTGAGGGGCTATCTGATCATTGTAAAATTTGTAAACTTGTTGTAACAAAGAACAGGAATATCATTGAATCAGTAGCGAAATTTCTCTACTATGCTACTAGGAGGAGATTTTCTCTTGACTCCTGATGTTTTTGTAATTGTTTTCAGATGTTTATGCCAATAAAGGTTGTGTGATTGAATTTTGAAATAGTTTTGATGTGCATAGTGGCTGTGTACTGAGTATAATTTCCTTACAAGTACATGGAGGTTGGCAACCCTATTTGAAGGGGAGTTTTGTTTCATGATGTTGCTACTTGACTTGACTGCAGGCTGTTCATGTGGGGGAAGGAATGTGTTGCTCTCCCCCAGACAATGGAAGAGAGAGATGTTATCTGTAGGGTTGCCAGGTCCCTCTTCGCCACCAGTGGGAGGTTTTTGCAGGGGAGCCTGAGGAGGGTGGGGTTTGGGGAGGGGAGGGACTTCAATGCCATAGAGTCCAATTGCCAAAGCGGCCATTTTCTCCAGGTGAACTGATCTCTATCGACTGGTGATCCGTTGTAATAGCGGGAGATCTCCAGCTAGTACCTGGAGGTTGGCAACCCTATTGGTAACCCTATTCTGTGGTCCTACTTTGAGTTCTAAGAAAAATCCTGTAATCTTTCAAATTCCAAATTAGGACCATGTTCCTTGGAAGAACTATGAGTGAGATTTTTTTTAAAGAGAGAGATGCATTCTTTGAGGGCTCTTGCACAGATAATTATTCGATTGAGGACTTTCTCCAGAGTAGCCCTTGACTATCCATCGATCTTCTGCACAGAGCGTTCAGGGTCCGTTCCCCCCCCCCCTTCGACATTGTTAAACGCATTCCACATTTCAGTAAATGACACGCCAGATCACCAACAGCGAATGAGTGATTAGTTTATCATCCTTCTGAGCACAGCCATCGAGATCTTTAACTCTTTAAGAAGTGGCATTTAGCCTTGAGAACACCCAGAAGCAGCCCTCGGGCTTCTTTCTCTAAAAAACAACAACCACCCAAAAAAAACCCATTCCCAGCTTCAGCCTAGATGTTTGAGAGAACTGGGATAGCAGAGATTGGGCTGGTTTGCTGATAAGACTGCAGAGAAACTAATCTTGGCTGCAATGAGATGAAGAGGTTTTATTATTGCAAAGAAAATCTAGGTCAGAGTTGCATGGCAAAATTATTCTTCCTGCAAGTTGGAGTAGATTTGCTAACTTTGGGTTGCTGAAATTCATAAGAACATAAAAAATGCCCTGCTGGATCAGACTAAGGCCCATCGAGTCCAGCAGTCTGTTCACACAGTAGCCAACCAGGTGCCTCTAGGAAGCCCACAAACAAGGCGACTGCAGCAGCACCATCCTGCCTGTGTTCCACAGCACCCGATATAATGGGCATGCTCCTCTGATCCTGGAGAGAAGAGGTATGCATCATGACTAGTATCCATTTGGACTAGTAGCCATGGATAGCTCCATCCTCCATAAGAACATAAGAAAATCCCTGCTGGATCAGGCCAACGCCCATCGAGTCCAGCAATCTGTTCACACAGTGGCCAACCAGGTGCCTCTAGGAAGCCCACAAACAAGACGACTTCAGCAGCGTTATCCTGCCTGTGTTCCACAGAACCTAATGTAACACCTGGCTGCCTCTTCACCAGGATGGAAGCAATAGCAATATGATGCTGACTGTATGATGAATCTATAAGAATATTATGTTGGCGAATTGAAAAAGCTTAGCTCATCCTGAGCAATGTTAAATGGTCAAAGATGCCTGCCACAGCTGCTGGCGAAACGTCAGGAAAGAAAATACCAAGACCACGGTCACACAGCCTGGATAACCTACAAGAATGTTAAATGGTCTTTAAAAGAGGCAACCAGGCCATCTTCTTTTCTTTGAAGTTTTCTCCTTTGGAAAAAGGAACAGAATAAAATACAAGCTTCAAGCCATATGGACTACTATTCTTCCACTTACCTTTCCTTTGTGATGTATGCATTGTTCATATCTCCTGCAAGAGATTAAGAAAACACCATGTGTCCGTCTTAAAATTTCTACAGTATGTGATGTATATTTGTGTATTGCTCTGTCTGTGAATATGTGTTATTGACATATACTTTGTGGTTGTGATACTTTTTGATACACACACACACACACATATACACATTGCACCTTTTTGGTTTATGCAGTTTATTTGTAGTTTACCAAGCTGGAGGTTGGCAACCATAGCTATGTACATTGGCCATGCTGTATGTGTGAATTCAGGGGATGGGGTGGGATGGGGCATGAGTAGGGGCCGGCATATTTTATTTTAAAAGGAAAAACTGCCATTAAAGTGTGCCTGCCATTTCTAATTGATAAGCGTTAAGACGCTTAGGGCTGTTCAGCTTGGAAAGAAGGCGGATGAGGGGAGACATGATAGAGGTCTATAAAACTGTGCATGGTTTGGAGAGAGTGGACAGGGAGAAGTTTTTCTCCCTCTCCCATAATACTAGAACTCGAGGTCATCTGTTGAAGCTGGAGGGTGACAGATTCAAAACAGATAAAAGGAAGTATTTTTTCACACAACACATAGTTAAATTGTGGAAATCCCTGCCCCAGGATGTGGTGATGGCTGCCAGCTTGGAAGGCTTTAAGAGGGGAGTGGACATATTCATGGAGGAAAGGGGTATTCATGGCTGTTAGTTAAAATGGATACTAGTCATGCTGCATACCTATTCTCTCTAGTATCAGAGGAGCATGCCTATTATTTTGGGTGCGGTGGAACACAGGCAGGACAATGCTGCTGCAGTCGTCTTGTTTGTGGCTTCCTAGCGGCACCTGGTTGGCCACTGTGTGAACAGACTGCTGGACTTGATGGGCCTTGGTCTGATCCAGCAGGGCCTTTCTTATGTTCTTATGTTATGTTCTTAAAACACACGTGATTTACCTCGGTACCAAATGTGTATTTTTAGTATTTTTTATATTTTATTACATTATTTATAGCCCACTTTCCTTATTGAGACTCAAGGTGGACTACACAGTGTACGTCAATATAATCAACAGGTAAAAGGTAAAGGTCCCCTGTGCAAGTACCGGTTCATTCTTGACCCATGGGGTGATGTCACATCCCGACATTTTCCAGGCAGACTTTCTTTATGGGGTGGTTTGCCAGTGCCTTCCCCAGTCATCTTCCCTTTACCCCCAGCAAGCCGGGTACTCCTTTTACCAGCCTCGGAAGGATGGAAGGCTGAGTCGACCTTGAGCCGGCTACCTGAAACTGACTCCCATCAGGATTGAACTCAAGTAGTGAGTAGAGCTTTTGACTGCAGTACTGCAGCTTACCATTCTGCTCCATGGGACTCTTCATTTTGTGGGGTAGAGTCCCCATATTTGCAGTGTGGCTGCAAGGGATGGGTCCTCCTTAGATGGACACCAATGTTTAGTGAACTTTGGGACAGGAGGCCCACAAGACAGTCAGTGGGTTTTATAAAGAAAGGAAAGCAGTCCCTCTTTCAAATGTGGGTCTGAAATACATTGTTTTACCATTTGTAACCTTGCTTTAAAAAAATGTTACTACTTGCCAATATGGGTCCAGCTTTGCTGTGACAAAGTAGCTTTGCTCTTTTTTAAAAAAAAGAAAGAAAAATGTCCTCAGAAGAAAGGCAAGTGGTAAATATATTTGCATTGCTTCATTAAATTTTTAATCCGATTTGTGCGTTTGACAGCAGAGGGGGAGAAATAAAAATTATCCAGCCTTCCAGTGATTGGAGTGTGCAAAGAATTCTCAGCTGAGCTCAAACAGATCAGAAAGGATTGTTCCTTTACGCAGGTAGCAAAGTTTTATGACAATTATAACAAAACCCATTCTGGAAAAGAGAATGCGCAGGAAACCTGATTTGGAAGACGAAATCCAGCCTGAACATGTGTAGCAAAGTCGAAATCTCATTATTTGCTTTTCTTTGTGCTTTCTGAGCAACTTTTTTTTTTTAATGACATGAAGCTCAGGACAGGAATTTCCAAAGTTTCTATGAATATGTGATTTACCCATCTTTCCATCTGAGGGAGATCTTTTTGAGTGTTTAAAGGACCAAGATTTCAGGTTTTTGAATTATTGGGGGGGGGGGGGTCATAGAATCACAGAATCATACAATTGGAAGGGACCACCAGGGTCATATAGTCCAACTCCCTGCACAAGGCAGGAAATTCACAACTACCTCCCATTGCACACCCCCAGTGACCCCCCCACTCCATTCCCAGAAGATGGCCAAGGTGCCCTCCCTCTCATGATCTACCTAAGGTCACAGAATCAGCATTGCTGACAGATGGCCATCTAGCCTCTGCTTAAAAACCTCCAGGGAAGGGGAGCTCACCACCTCCTGAGGAAGCCTCTTCCGCTGAGGAACTACTTTAACTGTTAGCAAATTCTTCCTAATGTCTAGACAGAAACTCTTTTGATTTCATTTCAACCCGTTGGTTCTGGTCTGCAAAAGACTGACCGGTAGACCTTCCCAACCAAATTAAATTGTTATTTAATTTTGTATCCCTGGCCCGAAGAATGTGCGGCCTGGTGGAATAGTCTTCCTGGTGACATCAGGGCCCTGCGGGAACTTGGGGAATTCCACAGAGCCTGTAAAATGGAGCTATTCTGCCGGGCCTATAATTGAGGACAGCCCAAGAAGAAGATCCATCTTTACTGGCCTCCCCATCCTGCCCATCCCACCCCTTTTTTGAAATCTGGGGGCTGATCAGCTAATATTTGTCGCTGTGGCACCTAGGGTAGTTACGGCCATCTGAGTAGGGTTTTTAATGGTTTTAATGATTAGGGTTTTAAGGATGTTTTAGATGTAGTCTGTTTTTAATTATTGTTATCCGCCCTGAGCCTGGCTCGCTGGGGATGAGGGCGGGTTATAAATTTGAAAAAATAAATAAATATTGCATTGCTCAATTGAATTGTTTAGCGCAGGGGTCCCCAACGTGGTGCTCGTGGGCACCATGGCACCCGCCCACCACTTTTCTGGTCCCTGCCAAGAGTTTTTAGGAGGTAGGCGGGGCCAGGTATTCATCCTAGTAGGACAAAGTTGACTTAAATCCAGTAACTTCAACTGAACTGGTACCTATAGGGATCTATGCCTGGTGAGAGCTGGGCCCTGCAGGATTTGACCCAGTTCTGCAGGGCTTGTAAGACTGAGATGTTCCACCAGTTGAGGGCAGGAACGGTTTTTCCATCACAACTGGCCTCCTCCCACCCCCATTTGGTTAAACCAGATTTTCTGAATTCATTGCAGGACCTGAATGTCTTTCCTCTGGACAGGCTGCTGACCGCCGTGCCCACGAAATGGGCTTCATCGGATTTTAGAGCTGATTTTGGTATTACGGGTTAGAATCATAAAATCATATAGTTGGAAGGGACCACCAGAAGAAGAAGAGTTGGTTTTTATATGCCGACTTTATCTACCACTTAAGGGAGACTCAAACTGGCTCACAATCACCTTCCCTTCCCCTCCCCACAACAGGCACCCTGTGAGGTAGGTGGGGCTGAGAGAGCGTGACTAGCCCAAGGTCACCCAGCTGGCTTTGTGTGTAGGTGTGGGGAAACAAATCCAGTTCACTAGATTAGCCTCCGCAGCTCATGTGGAGGAGTGGGGGATCAAACTTAGTTCTCCAGATCAGACTCCACCACTCCAAACCACTGCTCTTAACCACTTCCCCATACTGGCTCTCCAGGCCTTCCAGGGTCATCTAGTCCAACCCCTTGCACAATCTAGGAAATTCACAACTACCTCCCCCACACACACACACACCAGTGACCCCTACTCCATGCCCAGAAGATGGCCAAGGTGCCCTTCCTCTAATCATCTGCCCAAGGTCATAGAATCTGCCTTGCTGACAGATGGCCACCTAGCCTCTGCTTAAAAACCTCCAGGGAAGGAGAGCTTACCACTTCCCAAGGAAGCCTGTTCCACTGAGGAACTGAGGGTTCTAAGTGGTAAATTGTTTACTATGTATTTATAATGTATAATGTGTTTTTATGATGTAAAGCCCAGCTTTGGCTGGGATAGGGCGGGATATAAAACCAAAAACAAACAAATAAATATGATGAAGAAGAAAAGTTGGTTTTTATATGCCGATTTTCTCTCCCTTTTAAAGAGAATCAAACCAGTTTACAGTCACCTGCCCTTCCCCTCCCCACAACAGACACCCTGTGAGGTAGGCGAGCCTGAGAGAGTTCAGAGAGAACTGTGACTAGCCCAAGGTCACCCAGCTGGCTTCATTTGGAGGAGTGGGGAAGCCAACCCAGTTCTCCGGATTAGAGTCCGCAGCTCTTAACCACTATGCCACGCTGGCATATACAGTCCATCCTATCTTATATTGCATCAATGACAAATAATGATTCTCCAGGATCTCAGGCAAGCAGAGATCTTTTCCATTAACTGTGCCAGGGATCTTTCCCAAGAAAAGCCTGTGTTTCACCATTTAGTTATGCTCTTTGGCCGGGAATGATTCAGCCTAATATCTCCATAGCCAATGAGGATCTTATGATTAAATTCTCATATCCGTTAACAATGAACAAGTTTATCCATTTTTTCCAAGTTCTGTGATTATAAATAAAGAGCATTATGAAGAGGAAGAAGAAGAGTTGGTTTTTACATGCCAACTTTCTCTACTACTTAAGGGAGACTCAAACCGGCTTATAATCACCTTCCCTTCCCCTCCTCACAACAGACACCCTGTGAGGTAGGTGAGGCGGAGAGAGTGTGACTAGCCCAAGGTCACCCAGCTGGCTTCATGTGTAGGAGAGGGGATACAAATCCAGTTCACCAGATTAGCCTTCACCACTCATGTGGAGGAGTGGGGAATCAAACCCTGTTCTCCAGATCAGAGTACACCACTCCAAACCACCGTTCTTAACCACTACACCACGCTTGCTTGCAGTAGGATGTATTTCAGGACCAGGCCATTATGCAGGGCAAAGCCCACATTAGGCCTAAGATAAACATATGAAGCTGGGCCATCAAGACCAGTATCGTCTACTCAGACCGGCAGCGGCTCTCCAGGGTCTCAGGCAGAGGTCTTTCACATCACCTACTTGTCTGGTCCCTTTAAGTGGAGATGCTGGGGATTGAACCTGGGACCTTCTGCATGCCAAGCAGATGCTCTACCACTGAGCTACGGCCCCTCTCCATGGCTCTCCAGGGTCTCAGGCTGAGGTCTTTCACATCACCTACTGGTGATGATGAAAAGTGCCGTCTAGTCACAGCTGACTTATGGTGACCCCTGTAGGGTTTTCAAGACAAAAAAGGAACAGAGGTGGTTTGCCATTTTCTGCCTCTGTGTAGCAACCCTGGACATCCTTGGTGGTCTCCCATCCAAGTACTAACCAGGGCTGAGCCTGCTTAGCAGCTGAAATCAAATGAAATCAGGCCAACCTGGGCCATCCAGGTCAGGTCAGACATTCAGAGATGGTTTGCCATTCCCGCCTCTGCACAGCAACCCTGGATTTCCTTGGTAGTCTCCCATCCAAGTACTAACCAGGACCAATCCTGCTTAGCTTCTGAGATATGACAAGATCAGGTTAGCCTAGGCTATCCAGGTCTCGGCAAGAGACAAACAGAGGTGGTTTCCCTTTGCCTGCCTCTGCAGAACAATGCTGGACTTCCTTGGTGGTCTCCCATCCGAGTTCTAACCTGCTTAGCTTCTGAGATCAGACATGATCGGGCTTGCCTGGGCCATCCAGGTCAGAGCACATTACTTACTTCCTCAAGCCTTTTAACTGGAGATGCTGGGGCTTGAACCTGCCACCTTCTGCATCCAAAGCAAAGACTCTTCCTCTGAGCCACTGCCCCTCCAGCACAAGATGTCAGGAAAAAGATAGGCATGTAAATAGTTTAAACAGACAAGAGTCTTTCATATCACCCACATCCTGGTTGCCCTGATCCAGATGGCCTAGGCTAGCCTGATCTCATTGGATCTGGGAAGCTAAGCAGGGTCAGCCCTGGTTATTATTTGGATGGGAGACCTATTGCATTGTTTAGGGGAGGGACTGTGGCTCAGTGGTAGAGCATCTGCTCGGCATGCAGAAGGTCCCATCCAGGTTCAATCCCCGGCATCTCCAGTTAAAGGAACAAGGCAAGTAGGTGATGGGAAAGACCCCTGCCTGAGACCCTGGAGAGCTGCTGCCAGTCTGAGTGGACAATACTGACTTTGATGGACCAAGGCTCTGATTCAGTATAAGGCAGTTTATAAAATGAGGAGGGGCTGTGGCTCAGTGGTAGAACCTCTGCTTGGCATGCAGAAGGTCCTGGGTTCAATCCCCAGCATCTCCAGTTAAAGGGGCTAGGCAAGTAGGTGATGTGAAAGACCCCTGCCTGAGACCCTGGAGAGCCATGGGGAGGAGCTGTGGCTCAGTGGCAAAGCATCTCAGGTCCCAGCCAGGTTCAGTTCCCGGCATCTCCAGTTAAAGGGACTAGGCGAGTAGGTGTTGTGAAAGACCTCAGCCTGAAACCCTGAGAGCCGCTGCCGGTCTGAGTAGACAATATTGACTTTGAGGGACTACGGGTCTGATTCAGTATAAAGGCACCTTCATGTAGACTGGAGTCCCCTTCTGCAGATGCAAGAAGTGGATTCTCACTAGGTAGACAATTTAGGCAGGAGTTTTGAAAGAAACCAGCAACCGGAAGGGTCAAGGGGTCAGAAATGCAGGAGGCTCGAAGGCAAGATGTAATTATGTCAAATTGACTCTGATGCAAGTGTTAGAAATACCTGGATACGTGAAGCTGCCTTAGACTGAATCAGACCATTGGTCCATCGCAGCCAGTATTGTCTACTCTGACTGGCAGCAGCTCTCCGTGGTTTGGGGCAGACGTTTTCCACATCACCTGCTAGCAGATCCTTTTCACTGGAGATTCTGGGGATTGAACCTGGGACCTTTTGCGTGCCAAGCAGATGCTCGACCATTGAGCCACCCACAGCTCCTAATATAACTTAAGCACTGTGTGTAGGGTTGCCAACCTCCAGGTGGTAGCTGTAGATCTCCCACATGGTGTAGTGGTTAAGAGCGGTGGACTCTAATCTAATCTGGAGAACCAGAGTTGATTCCCCACTCCTCCACATGAAGCCAGCTGCATGACCTTGGGCTAGTCACAGTTCTCTCCAGTCTCTCAGCCTAGTGGTTGCCAACCTCCAGGTACTAGCTGGAGATCTCCTACTATTAACAACTGATCTCCAGCCGATAGAGATCAGTTCACCTGGAGAAAATGGCTGCTTTGGCAATTAGACTCTACGGCATTGAAGTCCCTCCCTTCCCCAAACCCCATCCTCCTCAGGCTCTGCCCAAGAGGGACCTGGCAACCCTATCTCAGCCCCATCTACCTCACAAGGTGTGTGTTGTGGGGAGGGGAAGAGAAGGAGATCATAAATCAGTTTGATTCTCCTTACAAGATAGAGAAAATTGGAATATAAAAACCAACTCTTCTTCTATTACAACTGATCTCCAGGCGACAGAGATCAGTTCACCTGGAGAAAATGGCCGCTTTGGCAACTGGACTCTATGGAACTATACCCCATTGAAGCCCCTCCCCTCCCCAACTACCCCTTCTCAGGCTCCACCCCCAAAATCTCCAGCTCTTTCCCAAACTGGAGCTGGCAACCCTAACTGTGCAAGAGATTTCCATCCGTGCAAATGTGAATACGGAATTTTGTTGTGAGTCTCCTGCTCCACTGGGAGTAGCTTGTTTGCCGACAGAGCTGTCTCTGAGAACAGGCAAAGGGAACATCTGCAAATCCATCCCTCTCCTCCCAGCAAAGCAAGGGGTCACTGGTTGAGTGGAGGGGTAGCTGTGAATTTCTTGTATCGTGCAGGGGGTTGGACTAGATGACCCTCGGGGATCCCTTTCAGCCCCATCTTTTTGTGGGAAGGGCAGCCATGAAGGAGCTAGAAAAGATTCTGAAGTGTAAGGATGTGTCACTGGCCACCAAGATCAAGTTAATTCATGTCATTGTATTCCCTATTACTATGTATGGGTGTGAAAGCAGGACATTGAAGAAAGCTGATAGGAAGAAAGTAGATTCCTTTGAAATGTGGTTTGCAGGAGAGTGTTACGGATACCCTGGACTGCCAAAAAAAAAACCAAATCAGTGGGTTAGAGATCAAGCCTGAACTGACCCTAGAAGCTAAAATCACTAAACTGAGGCTGTCGTATTTTGGTCACATTATGAGAAGAGAAGAGTCACTGGAAAAGATAATCATGCTAGGAAACGTTGAAGGCAGCAGGAAAAGAGGAAGACCCAACAAGAGGCCGATTGACTCCATTTCCATTTATTTACTAGCTCCTTTGACCAAAGGTCTTGAGCTTAACCATAACACTAATACATAATACATAAAATAAACACCACCAAATAACCAATTTACAACACCCAACATATACTTAAAGTTAAAACACAGTAAAAATGAGACGGACTGACTCAATAAAGGAAGCCACGGCCCTCAATTTGCAAGATCTGAGCAAGGCTGTCAAAGACAGGACATTTTGGAGAACACTGATTCATAGAGTCGCCATGAGTGGGAGGCGACTTGAGGGCACTTCACACACACACGCGTGTCCCTTGGAACTGGGGCTTGCCGACCGGGCTGGATCTGCACGTCTGAAGCAGCCCCAAATTCTGCCGGTCCCGCGACCTCTCCGCCGCACCCCCTCCCGCGGGGGCCTTTCGCAAATCCAGAGCTCCGGAGAGATTGACAGAGGCCAAAGGGGTGGGACATCCCTTTTGCAAATCCCAGGACGCAGGGGAGGGGAGGGGAGGGGAGGGGGAGGAAGGCGGGGCTTGGGCTCCCTTGACTGACAGGCGGCCGCCAGGAGTGACTCCTCCGGCCCACGTGACCCTCGCCGGGGCTGGCAGAAAAAGCCGAGGGCAGCTTGCTGGGGATTTTCATTATATTCAAATATATTCATTTTCCAGGAGCCACTCCGGAGCAACGAGGCGCAGCGGTCGCTCCTGCTTTGCTCTGCCCGGCCGCAGCCCGCCAGCCAGCCCGCCCGCCCGCCGGTCCGGATTTTCCCCTCCGCGCGAGTTTTTTTCCACGGGGCTCGCTCCACACTGGCTGTCAAGAACCATGGGCTGTTTTTATATGCCCTGTTTGCTGTCAGTGAGTAGAGCTTTCCTTCCTTCCCTCGCGCTTTCTTGCCGAGCCGATGATGATCCTGTGCCTGGGAAGTTTTGCCCGGGATTTGCCCCTCTCTGGATGCACACTTCCCCCCATCCGGATTCTCAAAAAACTGCATGGGGGGCTTGTTGTTGAGTTTGGAGAATTTGGATGGGGGAAATGGGCATCTAGAGACGGGCGAATCCCAGGCAAAACGTCCCAGGCGTAAATGGCCGATGATTTAAAAAAGGGTTCCGCGTTAAAATAATATAAAACGGGCGTGGGCGATTCTCGAGTTTGTAGTTAGTTTCCTCTCTTCCTTCCTATGTTTCGGGGGAGATTGGGGGGGCTGTAATCCCCCCTCCGGCGCGCTTCCTCGAAAGTAAGCTCCCATGAACTCCCCGGGACTTACTCCCGAGGAAGCCGGCTGCCGATTTGGGGCCAAGTGCGGAGTTACTTTTCCGCAACCCCCACCCCACCCCTTTTCGAAGACAAAACCCCAAAGCGCATCGCCTCTCTTTCCAGCCGCTTGGCCGGAGTCCTGCCTGCCCCCGCGGCGATCCACGAAGCACTTGCTCCGGAGGGCTGCCGCTCGTTCCCCTCTGCTTCCCCCCCCACGACTCTTGCCCCCCGCGACTCTTGCCCCCCGCGACTCTTGCCCCCCGCGACTCTTGCCCCCCGCGACTCTTCTCCCCCCCCCGCGACTCTTCTCCCCCCCCCGCGACTCTTCTCCCCCCCCCGCGACTCTTCTCCCCCCCCGCGACTCTTCTCCCCCCCCCGCGACTCTTCTCCCCCCCCGCGACTCTTCTCCCCCCCCGCGACTCTTCTCCCCCCCCCGCGACTCTTCTCCCCCCCCACGACTCTTCTCCCCCCCCACGACTCTTCTCCCCCCCCCACGACTCTTCCCCCACGACCTAGTGGTTAGCGGCCGGCCGTCGGGGATGGGGGGCTATGAGAGAGGGGAGGGGGCCAGGGAATCCGCTGGCAGGGACCGAAACGCGCCCGCCCGAGGAAGTTTCGAACAATGAAGCGAATCGAGAGAGGACCCCCCCCCCCTCCAAATGCCAGCCCCCCGCCCGGTCCTTTTGTTTGTTTGCCATTAAGGACCAAGCCTGGCTCTTATTATGATGATGATGAATACTTCTGACAAAGTGAAAACGGGGGGGGGGGTCTTAGATGGAGTTTAAAAAACTCCTTTCTAGGAGTTTATGGATGCTTCCCCCCCCCCACTCCGAATCTAAATAGCCCATTCCGTTTTGAACCGTGATGGGATAAGGCGAGGCACCAACAGAATTGAGGAGGGGGCGATTAATTGAGGAAGTGGGGGCTATTAAGAAGGCAGAGTTCCAACCGGTCTTTTTTTGGGGGGGTGCTGATAGAAAAAATTATGCTTTCGGGGCTACTTGCTTTTTAGCTGGGGTGTTACCCCCCTCCATTTAACTTGAAGAGGAGGCGTTTAATTGAGGAAGGGGGTATTAAGAATTCAGAGTTCCGACTGGTGTTTTTTGTGGGGGGGGGGCGAATCATGCTTTCGGGGCTGGGGTGTGTGTATCCCCTCTTTAACTTGAGGAAGGGGGGCCATTAAGAAGGCACAGTTCGGACCGGTCTTTTGAGGGGGGGCTGAAAGAAAAAACCATGCTTCCAAGGCGACTTGCCTTTTAGCTGGGGTGTGTGTATTTCCCCCCTTTTAACTTGCCGTTGACCAATCTTGTTTGTTTGGTCCTCTCTCTCTCTCCACCCCCCCTCCCAACCGTGCCCCCCCCCCAGAGACACCATGACGCCTGGTAACCGAATGCTGATGGTCATTCTAGTATGCCAACTCCTACTAGGCGGTACTGCCCGCGCCAATTTGATCCCCGCCGAGACTGGGAAGAAGAAAGTGGCCGGGGGATTGCTACAACCGCGAGGAGGAGGAGGAGGAGGAGGAGGAGGAGGCGGGGGGAGGGCAGAGGAAGGCGCCCCCCCGGGGACCTCCCGCCGCCCCTTCCCCAGCCATGAACTCTTGCGGGGCTTCGAGGCCACCCTGCTTCAGATGTTCGGGCTCCGGCGGCGGCCGCAGCCCAGCCGCACGGCCCTGGTCCCCGCCTACATGCTGGACCTCTACCGCCTCCAGTCCGGGGAGGACCAGGAGAAGCTGCTGGATCTCAGCCTCCAGTACCCGGAGAAGTCTACCAGCCGGGCCAACACCGTGAGGAGCTTCCATCATGAAGGTGGGTTGTGTGTGTGTGTGTGGGGGGGATGGATGGATGGATGGGGGAGGGTGAACAGGGATGGGGGGAGAGGAAGCTGCCCCCCCATCTAGTCGGGGGCCTTGGGGAGATTTCTGCATGGGAGGTTTTGCCTTGGATTTGCTGATCTCTAGACGCTCCATTTCCCCCACCTGAACGCTCAGAACTTTGCACGGGGTTATTTTTTGGCCATTTCTTCATGGGAGGTGTTTGCCTTGGATTCGCCACTCTAGTGCCATGTATGCATCGGGAGGCTTTGCCTTGGATTCATCACTCTTTAGATGCATCTTTCCCCCATCCAAATTCTCAGGGGGGCTTACTGTTGAGTTTTGAGAATTTGGATGGGAGAAATAGGCATCTAAAGAGTGGCGAATCCAAGGCAAAACCTCCCATGCATAAATGGCCTAGAGGCACATTTCCCCCATCTGAACGCTCAAAACTCTGCATGGGGGTTATTTTTGGCTATTTCTGCATGGGAGGTTTTGCCTTGGATTTGCCGCTCTCTAGATGCACATTGTCCCCATCTGAATGCTCAAAAGTCTGCATGGGGGGTTATGTTTGGCCATATATGCCTGGGAGGTTTTGCCCCTCTCTAGATGCCCATTTCCCCCATCTGCATGTTCAAAACTTTGCACGGGGGATTATTTTTAAAAGGCCGTTTCTGCATGACAGGTTTTTGCCTGGGGTTCCCCGCTATCTAGATGCGCATCCCCCCCCCCCCAAATCCGAATTCTCATGGGGAAACTGTACATCTACCGTGGCGAATCCAAGGCAAAACTTCCCATGCAGAAATGGCTTTGACTTCCGAGGAAGCGCTCCCAGGAGAAGCTGGAGCGATGCGGTGACTAAACACTAAAAGGGGGGGGGACAAGGTCGCCCCCTCCCCGATTTGCATGCAAGGCCGAGGAGGAGAAAGGCCCTTCCTCTCCTCGCCAACCACTTGGGACAGACTGGGGCCCCGACCGGTTTGGGGATGGCCCCCGCGGGGGGAGGGTCTCCGGCTGCCTCCCCCCGCCCCGTCACCCGCTTCGTGGGCGCTCTCGGGCTTGCTCCGCTTCCAGGCAGGGCATCCGGATTCGAAGGCTGGCGTTTACACGGAGGAGGTGGAGGAGGGGTGGGAGAACACCCCGGGTGCGCTCGGGCGAGCCGGGGGTCGCTTGAGAACGGAAGGGGTGTCTGGGTGAGCTGTCTGGAAGTCTGCCCTCGGAACGACGGCTTCGGATCGCCCCTCCGGCTCCGCGCCGTGCCGCGGGCCGCCTGGGACGGCGCGTTCCGGAATGCGCTCCGGTTTCGTTCCTGCCCGCCTCCTCTTTCCCGAAGCCCCAACTTCTGTGTTTATGTAGGAACGTCAAAGCGCCGCCACCGCCTTTTAATCTTTTTAAACGGCTCCCTCTGGGCTTTGGGGGGGGGGAGCGGGGGAGGCGGAGATGGAGATGTCTTTACCCCCCCCCTTCTTCTTCAATGACCTAAGTGCATTCTACAGCTGCGCGTGTTTGCGAAGGGATCTGTGCGTGTGCGAGTCTTGCAATCCGACCCAAATGTTTCCTGGCGACTTTCTGTTTCCTCTTTAAATTTTTTAATATATATATATATATATATATATATATATATATATTAAAAAATTTTATATATATATATATATTATATATATATATATATATAAAAAATTTAAAGAGGAAACAGAAAGTCGCCAGGAAACATTTGGGTCGGATTGCAAGACTCGCACACGCACAGATCCCTTCGCAAACATATATATATATGGCTTTGATCTGCCTAGTTGAATGAACGTCGAGGAAAGAAGGACCTCCCTCCCCGACTCCGGTTTTGGCACGGGGGGCGGGGCGCGATGCGCCTTGATGGCCCCGAATCCAAGGGCGTCTTCCCGGTTTGCCTCGGAAACGCACCTGGCCTTCCCCGCGCAACTTTTTCCGCCTTCCCTGCATTGGAACCGTGGAGCAAATTAGGGGCGAAAACGCACGGGAGGTTTTGCCTTGGATTTGCCACTCTCTAAATGCACATTTCCCCCCAGCCAAATTCTCAAAACTCAACAATAAGCAGAGTTTTGAGAAGTCAGATGGGGGGGGGGGGGCGAGGTGCATCTAGAGAGCGGCAAATCCAAGGCAAAAAAAACCCTCCCAGGCATTTTCGCCCAAAGGCCTCGAATATTAAACGGTCCGCCTTTAGGCACGGGCGGGGCTTGGGCGGCGAGCCCTCCTCCTCTAGAGTAGACCTTTCGTTAGACTGCCGAAAAGGACCGGACTGGGTATAGGATCGCGTCCGCTAGTAGCGCAGCAGGGCGCCGGTGAGGAAGCGGCGCTGCGCTCCGCTGGTGCTAAAACCAAATTGTAAGTGGGGGTAGGGGGAAGAGGGAGAACACGTGCGGGAGCGGAACAAACGCTTGGGAGCGGAGGCTTTGGAGCGCAAGAAACGCCAGGCTGGAAAATCTCTGGTAGTGGGGCGATGGTAAACGATTTCCACATAGCTCCTGAGCATGTAAAGAGTGCTTACTCTTCGCCACCATGCGATTGAGGAGCTGGACTTTCAAGCTAGGGGAGAAGGCATCCAGGCAGGCCCGAGCCCCGCTACCTTCTTCCTTCGTTGGAGAAGGGGCAGACAGAAAGCGTTGGGTAGGGGGAATGGTGCCTGTTTCGAAAATGGTGGGTGAGAGATTCGAAACAGATTGAAGGAAGTATTCCTTCACACAAGGCATCGTTAAATTGTGGAACTCCCTGCCCCAGGATGTGGTGATGGCTGTCAACTTGGAAGGCTTTAGGAAGGGAGTGGACATGTTCGTGGAGGAGAGAGGTATTCATGGCTACTAGTAAAAATGAATACTAGTCATACCTATTCTCTCCAGGATCAGAGGAACACGCCTATTCTATTGGGTGCTGTGGAACAAACACAGGCAGGATGGTGCTGCTGCAGTCATCTTGTTTGTGGGCTTCCTAGAAGCGCCTGGTTGGCCCCTGTGTGAACAGACTGGTGGATTTGATGGGCCTGGGTCTGATCCAGCAGGGCTTTTCTTATGATCTTATGAATTTGCCCATCCAACTTGGAAGGCTTGAAGAGGGGAGTGGACATGTTCATGGAGGAGAGAGCTATTCAGGGCTACTAGTCGAAATGAAACCTAGTCATGATGCATATCTATCCTATCCAGGATCACAGGAGCTCACTTATAATATTAGGTGCCGTGGAGCACAGGCAGGATGGTGCTGCTGCAGTCGTCTTGTTTGTGGGCTTCCTGGAGGCACCTGGCTGGCCACTGTGTGAACAGACTGCTGGACTTGATGGGCCTCGGTCTGATCCAGCAGGACCTTTCTGATGTTCTGATGATCTCTTCTGTGGTAGCTGCTAAGTCCTTCTGGCCAAACTTCCTGCAGTTGCCAAGCCAGCAAAGTTCGGGACTGACTTCCCAAACCCAGCGTCCCCTCGGGGCTGCAGGCCCAAGAAATCTCCCTGGGAAGGCCCTCTCCTAGAAATCCACGGGGCTTCCTTCTGAGCAAACACAACCCCCCCCCCTTTCAGTGGGATTTACTTCCAGGTCAGGTGGCTGGGCCAGCTCGGTGCACCTGGACTGGGAAGCAAGTTGAGCCTGGTGAGAGTTCTGCAGCAAGACGCTTAGGATCGGGCTGCAGGCCTCTGCGCGCTTGCTTGGAAATAACTTGCCTCCAGGAGGCTGCAATGGAAGGCACTTTCCTGGGGGGGGGGTGCAGGAGAATTTGCAAAAGTGGGGGGGATGCAGATGAATCTGCAAGCGTGGGGGTGGCAGGTAGATTTTCAAGAGTTGGGGTGGCAGGTGAATTTGCAAAGTTGGGAGGATGCAGGTGAATTTGCAAGAGTTGGGGGATGCAGGTGAACTTGCAAAGTTGGGAGGATGCAGGTGAACTTGCAAGAGTTGGGGGATGCAGGTGAACTTGCAAGAGTTGGGGGATGCAGGTGAACTTGCAAAGTTGGGGGGATGCAGGTGAATTTGCAAGAGTTGGGGGGATGCAGGTGAATTTGCAAGAGTTGGGGGGATGCAGGTGAACTTGCAAAGTTGGGGGGATGCAGGGGAATTTGCAAGAGTTGGAGGGGATGCAGGTGGACACGCGGGTGAATTTGCAAAAGCCGCTCTTCCTCTTCCCCAGGAGGCGGGTCGCGCCCCACCTGGCCACCCTCCGGGTGACCCCAGCGCAAAGGAGCCCGCCTCTCCGTTTCTCCCTTCCCCCATGTTGTGCCCGGACTCGCCAAGCTGTGCCCTCTGTTTCTTTTATTTAGGAGGGGGGGTTAATCCTGCCCCCTCCTCCACGCCACTAACCTCTCTTCCCCCCCCCCCCCGCAGAACACCTGGAAGCCCTGCCGGGCCCCCCGCAGCAGGCGCCGCGGCTGCGCTTCGTCTTCAACCTCAGCAGCGTGCCGGCCCACGAGGCCATCTCCTCGGCCGAGCTGCGGCTCTTCCGCCAGGCGGTCCCCGACGGGGCGGAGGCGCCGGGGGAGCGGCCCTCGCACCGGATCAACGTCTACGAGGTGATGAAGCCGGCGGGGGGCGGGCGGGAGGCGGCCCTCCGCCTGCTGGACACGCGCCGGGTGCAGCCCGACGTGAGCCGCTGGGAGAGCTTCGACGTGAGCCCGGCGGTGGCGCGCTGGACGGCGGGCGGGCAGCCCAACCACGGGCTGGCGGTGGAGGTGCTGCCCCTCCAGCCCTGGGCGGCCCCTGGGGGCGGACACGTGCGGGTCAGCCGCTCCGTACCCCCCGGGGGGGCGCACCTGGACGCCGCCGCCTGGGCGCGCCTCCGCCCGCTGCTGGTCACCTTCAGCCACGACGGCCGCGGCCGCGCGCCCCTGACGCGCCGGCCCCGCCGCAGCAGCAGCAGCAGCCCCCCCAAGCACGCCCACCCGCGGCCCCGCAAGAGCAAGAAGCACTGCCGCCGCCACGCCCTCTACGTGGACTTCAGCGACGTGGGCTGGAACGACTGGATCGTGGCCCCCCCGGGCTACCAGGCCTACTACTGCCAGGGCGACTGCCCCTTCCCGCTGGCCGACCACCTCAACTCCACCAACCACGCCATCGTCCAGACCCTCGTCAACTCCGTCAACGCCAGCATCCCCAAGGCCTGCTGCGTGCCCACCGAGCTCAGCGCCATCTCCATGCTCTACCTGGACGAGTACGACAAGGTGGTCCTCAAGAACTACCAGGAGATGGTGGTGGAGGGCTGCGGCTGCCGCTGAGGGCGGGCCTGCGGGGAGCACCCCGGCGGGGACCCACCAAGGCGCCTCCTCTCTCCCGCCCGCCCCCGCCAACAAACTCCGCGAGGGCGGGAATGGCGCAGCGGAGGGGGGGAAGCCTCCAGAACGGGCTGGTTTTAGGGGGGAGGTGGGGGAAAAGACCCCCGAAGGCGCTCTCCCGCCTGTCTCCCGGCCGCCCCCTCCAACGCTCCGCAAGCGGCGGGAAGGGGGGGGGGAAGCGCAGCGGAGGGGAGGGGGAAGCCTCCAGAATGGGCTGTTTTTAGGGGAGGGGGGAAGGAGCCCCGGCGAGGATCCCGAAGTTGCCCCCTCCAACAAACTCAGCAGGCGGCGGGGGGGGGTAGCCTCCAGAACGGGCTGGTTTTAGGGGAGAGGCGCGAGGAGCAGGACCCCCGGCGGGGACCCAGAAGGCGCCCTCCCGCCTCTCTCTTCCCGTCCGCCCCCTCCAACAAACTGCAAGCGGAGGGAAGGGAGGCGCGCAAGGGAGGGGGGAAAGCCTCCAGAACGGGCTGCTTTTAGGGGAGGGGGGAAGGAGCCCCCCGCCTCTCTCCCCTCCTCTGACGTCCGCCTTTCCTACCCGCCCCGTCCAACAAACTCCGCAAGTGGCGGGAAGCGGGGGGGGGGGGAGCCTCCAGAATGGACTGGTTTTAGGGGAGAGGGGGAGAAGGACCCAGGCATGGACCCCGAAGGTGCCCTCCCGCCTTTCCCCCCTCCTCACCCGCCTTTCCCGTCGGCCCCCTCCAACAAACTCCCAAAGTGGTGGGAAGGGGGGGTGCGCAGGGGAGGGGGAAAGCCTCCCCCCAAAGGGGCTGGTTTTAGGGGAGAGGCGGGGGGGGGGGCGGCGGGGACCCCGAAGGCGCCCCACTCCCCCCACGCCCGCCTGTCCGCCCCCTCCAACAAACTCCCAAGGGGCAGGAGAGGGGGGGAGCGCAGCAGGGAGGGGGAGGGGGAAAGCCTCCTCCAGAAGGGGCTGGTTTTTCTTTTTTGCAAAAGGAAATGTCGATGATGATAACAGCAGCGAACTGTTTCTCTCTCTCACACTGCCAGCAGAAGTAATAATTATTATTATTAAAAAAGAAACAACCCCTTAATCTGTTCACCTTGACCTTATTTATGACTTAATGTGCAAATGTTGTGACAATAATGATCATATATTTTGACAAAATATATTTATAACGACGTATTAAAAGATGGAAAAAAATAAAGCGAGTCATTATTTTAAAGGTAAATGTAATATTTTTATTTGTTTTTTGTTTTTTTAAGTTCTTTTCTGGATATGGACAGAAGTGAGATGGTTCCAGATATAGGTCTGTCTGTCTGTCTGCCACCAGCTTTGGGACATACTGCAAGCTTGGCCACTAGGAGTGCACCTGAGCATGTGCAGAGTTTACTTGTTACCTCTGGGTAACAAGCTACACATACATTTAGAGACTGGGGTGCATAAGGTTTGCCCTTGCATCTGTCTGTCTGTCTGTCTGTCTGTCTGTCTGCTATCCATCTATCATCTATCCAGCCATCCATCACTTAAAACAATTTAAATGTAAACTCAACATAAATTCCCTCCCTCTCTCTGCAATTCAAATATAAAACCAACATAATTTCTCTTTCTTTCTTTCTTTCTTTCTTTCTTTCTTTCTTTCTTTCTTTCTTTCTTTCTTTCTTTCTTTCTCTCTTTCTCTCTTTCTCTCTTTCTCTCTTTCTCTCTTTCTCTCTTTCTCTCTTTCTCTCTTTCTCTCTTTCTCTCTTTCTCTCTTTCTCTCTCTCTCTCTCTCTTTCTCTCTTTCTCTCTTTCTCTCTCTCTTTCTCTCTCTCTTTCTCTCTCTCTTTCTCTCTCTCTCTCTCTTTCTCTCTTTCTCTCTTTCTCTCTCTCTTTCTCTCTTTCTCTCTTTCTCTCTTTCTTTCTCTCTTTCTCTCTTTCTCTCTCTCTCTCTCTTTCTCTCTCTCTTTCTCTCTCTCTCTCTCTTTCTCTCTTTCTCTCTTTCTCTCTTTCTCTCTCTCTTTCTCTCTTTCTCTCTTTCTCTCTTCTTTCTCTCTTTCTCTCTCTTCTCTCTCTCTCTCTCTCTCTCACTCACTCACTCACTCACCCACCTCTTGTGTGCATCCGTCTTTTAGCAATTTTGTTTAAAGGCAGGGTCCCACCATTTTAACTCTTGCTTTGACTGATCAGTCCCAGTCCTGTGAACTAAACTCTGTATAATGGGGGGGTGGGGAAGGGAGTGGAATGTTTACACTGATTTGATTCTCTGTTTTGAAATGACTTTGTCCTCCTACAGCTGCCTCTCCCCCTTGCCTGAGGATGCACATGGGTTCAGGCTTGGCTATTATTGTGGATAGTCTTTGCGGGGGTGGGGGTGTGGGTGGGCTATACATTCCTGCCTGTTCCTTTCCAAGTACCCTCAGTGCTAAATTCATTTTAAGTCTAATATATAGTGGTAGAAATGTTCTCCCGTAGCATGGGTACCCAAACTCTGGAAACTGGTAAACTGACAGCCTGGCCAAGTCTGAGTCCACCTGAATCATGCACTTTCAATCTCCATTCAGTGCACTTTAGTGATCGTTTGCAAGTGGATTTTGCTGTTTCACACAGTGAAATTGGTTGCAAAGTGGATTGAAAGTGCATTGTTCAGTGTGTGTGAATGTGTCCTGAGTCTACCTGAATGATGCACTTTCAGTCCACAGTCAGAGCACTTTACTGATCATTTACAAATGGATTTTGCTGTTTCACACAGTGAAATTGGTTGGAAAGTGCATTGAAAGTGGATTGAAAGTGCATTGTTCAGTGTGTGTGAATGTGTCCTGAGTCTACCTGAATAATGCACTTTCAATTTACAAGGATCACACTTTAGTGATCGTTTACAAGTGCATTTTGCTGTTTTACACAGTGAAATCCAGTGACACAGTGTACTGAAAGTGCCCGCTGAGCCTACCTGAATCGTGCACTTTTCAATCCACATTCAATGCACTTTGGTGATAGTTTGCCATTTAACAGAGTGAAATCCAGTTGCAAAGTGGATTGAAAGTGCATTAGTCAGCAGGTGGTAACGCACCTTGAGACACCCAAACCTACTCAGTCCTGTCCATTCCAGTGGAATTTTCTCCAGAGTAAGTAGCATGGGAGGGGGTTCACAGTCTCCTACTGTTTCACAAAGCAATTCTTGCCTATATACGTATTTATACTCTGCCTTCCCCCCCCCACAAGTGGGGACTCAAAGCGGCTCACAATGTTCTCTGCTCCATTTCACCCATTCAAGTTGCAGCACCCACATAGGATCCAGTGATGCCAGCCAACAATCGCAAAACGGTCTGTACTGGAACTGGCCAGCCCTATGGATGAAATCCCAGGGATTTCATTTGAGCCAGCCTTGGGACCTACTGCAAGCTCAGCCAGTAGGAGTGCGCCTGAGCATGTGCTGAGTTCACTTGTCAACTCTGGGTAACAAGCGACACCATCACCCTCCCCCATGCATTTAGAGGTCGGGGGGCCTAAGGTTTGCCCTTGCATGTTTTTGTCTTAAGGACAGCGGATGGCATTCAGCCAGCGTGGTGTAGTGGTTAAGAGTGGTGGTTTAGAGCAGTGGACTCTGATCTGGAGAACCAGGTTGGGGTTCCCCGCTCCTCCACATGAGCGGTGGACTAATCTGGTGAACCGGGTTGGTTTCCCCGCTCCTCCACATGAAGCCAGCTGGGTGACCTTGGGCTAGTCACTGCTCTCTTACAGCTCTCTCAGCCCCACCTACCTCACAGCGAGTCTGTTGTGGGGAGGAAAGGTGATTGTAAGCCAGTCTGATTCTTCCGCAAGTAGTAGAGGAAGTCGGCATATAAAAACCAACTTCTTCATTCCTCGGGGTGGGTGAATAACTGGATATTCCTGTTTAGAGGGGCAATCCTAAACGTAATTTCTGCAGAGTGACACCTGAGTCCTTAGGCCTTTTTATGCATGGCTGTTTCCCTTGTGGTCACCCCTCCAATAACTCCAGGTCTCTGTTTTGATTATGCTTGCATTTTCTGACTGTCAGAGGTCGCCTCGCTCTCCCCCTGCATTTCCCCCATTTTGCCCGTGTAATTTGAACATGTGATCCAAACACGGAGAAAGGCAGGGAGAGAGCGTGGCGATCTCTGATAGTTGGAAATGACGTGCATAATCAACACTGAGACCCAAAGCCGTCAGAGGGGTGACCATGAGGGAAACAGCGATTCATAAAAGGTCACAGGCTTCAAATGCGATAGAAGCGATAGCTAGGATTGCACTGTCAATCCCAGCAGCACTGTCATTTTGGAAGGGTGTGTGTATATGTTTGTGTCTCCTCTGTAATGGACACCTTTTGTGATAATCTGTGATCGTTGTGTGTCTCCACATGGTGCGTGTTGTGTTACAAACAATCAAAGCAGCTTTTGAACAAGAGATTCATAAAACTTAAAACAGCTAGAGATATTCTGATGCATACACTGAAAAACCGCAATGTACACCTTTAGAATGCAACTCAACCTTGAACGTGGGCTGCCGGTCTGAGCAGACAATACTGGCTTTGATGGACCAAGAGTCTGATTCAGCAGAAGGCCGTATAAGACAGCTTCATGTGTTCAATTATGTCTGCCTTTTGGGGGTGGGGTTGCATTTGGTGTGGGAATTTGCCCTCTGTAAACTTTGGCATCTTTGAAGTTGTTTAGCTAGATTCGAGTCCAGTAGCACCTTAGAGGCCAACCTGATTTGGAGGGCAGCAGCTTTCGAGAGTCACAGCTCCCTTCGTAATATGAACAAACACATGAAGCCGCCTTGTACTGAATCAGACCCTTGGTCCATCAAAGTCAGTATTGTCTACTCAGATTAGCAGCAGCTCTCTAGGGTCTCAGGCAGGGGTCTTTCGCATCACCTGCTTGCCTAGTCCCTTTAACTGGAAATGCCGGGAATTGAACCTGGGACCTTCTGCATGCCAAGCAGAGGCTCTACTACTGAGCCACAGCTCCTCCCCACTGAAATGTGTTTGGTTCTCTTCCCCTCCTTGTCGCTAGAGGAATCAATGTTCTCTGCTGTATATAGTTTCAGAGAGTATCAGTGCTGATCTATAGTGGAAGAGCTAGATTTGAATCCAGTGGCACCTTAGAGACCAGCAAGATTTTGAGGGTATGATAAGGTTGCCAGTTCTGGGTGGGAAATACCTGGAGATTCTGGAGGGTATGAAGAGGGCATAAGGAGGGTATGGTTTGGGGAGGGGAGGGACCTCAGTGGGGTATAATTCCATACAGTCCACCTTCCAAAGTGTCAATTTCCTCCAGGGGAACTGATCTCTGTCACCTGGAGATCAGTTGTAAGAGTGGGAGATCTCCAGTCACCACCTGGAGGCTGGCAGCCCTACAGCATGAGCTTTCAAAGGGAGCTTTGACTCTCAAAAGCTCATCTCCCTCCCCCCCACATCTTGTTGGTCTCTAAGCCAGCATGGTGTAGTGGTTAAGAGTGGTGGTTTGGAGCAGTGGACTCTAATCTGGAGAACTGGGTTTGATTCCCCACTCCTCCACATGAGCGGCGTAGGCTAATCTGATGAACTGGATTTGTTTCCCCACTCCTTCACATGTAGCCATCTGGGTGACCTTGGGCTAGTCACACTCTCTCAGCCTCAACTACCTCACAGGGTGTCTGTTGTGGGGAGGGGAAGGGAAGGTGATTGTAAGCTGGTTTGATTCTTCCTTAAGCGGTAGGGAAAGTCGGCATATAAAAACCAACTGTTCTTCTTCAGTGCTACTGGACTCGAATCTAGCTATTCTGCTATGGATGTTATTCAGTGCAGCATAATTTCTAAAAAAAACCAAAAAAAAAAAAAAAACCACTCCACCTGGATGCCACAAATTCCCGTCTAGAAGCCTGACACTGGTCATTTGTTTGTCTTACCTTGCTGCCCCGAGGTTACGCTGGGAGAGAAGATTCTCTGCACATGCTCAGAGGCACGCGCGGCAGCCGAAGTCTGGGCTTTGGAGCAGGGCTGCCGGGCTGAAACATTCCGCCTGGGAAAAAGAAGGCTTGGCCCTACAGATCTGCCTGTTCCTTTGCCCAGAGCGGTCCAGCTTCACCAGATTCTCCCCCCCCCCGCCCCCGCCTGCCTGGCTGACTTGCAAACCAGTTTGAAGGGTTTTCACCAAGAGGAGGGGAGCCAGAGAGAGAAATGCATTTGAAAAGAGGCTCAGAATTAAGCCGAAGGCTAAGGTACAAACCTGGAGGGTTTGTGTGTTTGTGTGTTTTTTTCATTCAAACCCCCTCTTGTGTATAGCCCTCAGGTCCAAATATATTAACATTTTGGAAGGGTGGGGGTGGACGGTAAAGGGAAAGGCCCTTTTTCTTGCTTCAAAGGTCGCAAAAGCCTTTGAAGATCATATCTGTTTATTATAAGGCCCAGAGAAAGGGGGTGGTTTGAAAGACTTAAATATGGATGTGGAGGTAAATGGCGGTCAGGGCTTGGTTTCTCCAATGCTTTGTCCAGCAAAATAGGAAAGGAAAGGAAGTGACGTATTTAAAGTGAAAATGATTGCGAATGAGGGCATGTGTTCCATCCTGCGGTGGAACACAGGCAGGATGGTGCTGCTGCAGTCGTCTTGTTAGTGGCTTCCTAGAGGCACCTGGTTGGCCACGGTGCGAACAGACTGCTGGACTTGATGGGCCTTGGTCTGATCCAGCAGGGCCTTTCTTATGTTCTTATTTGAACCTGAGAGGGATGTTTCAGAATAAACCCGCCCTTTCTTTAAAGCACTGGTTCCCAACCAGGGGTCCATGGACCCCCAGGGGTCCTCGAGAACTAAATTAAGGTCCGCGAAACAAAGTTATAAACCCATAATAAATTAATATTTTCAATTAAAAGTTCTCTATTATAAAAATATATATTCAAATATTAGTCTAAGTTTAATGTTTAACTAACAGTTATGATTAAAGTTTATTTTCAAATTCTCTGAATTTTTATTTTGAGCCTTGGGGTCCCTGCACCGAACAAAAAAGTCCTAGTGGTCCCTGGTCAAAAAAAGGTTGGGAACCACTGCTTTAAAGAATGTTCCATCAGTGTTCCAATTGCAGAGACAGCTGGGGTATAAATGAAATAAGTAAACACAAAGGGCAACTACGTAAGGGCCCGAGAAAACCCTTTGGGAAATCTAAGGGCAGGATTCACCTGGAAACTACGTTAGGGGAGGGGCTGCGGCTCAGTGGTAGAACATCAGCTTGGCATGCAGAAGGTCCCGGGTTCAACCCCTGGCATCTCCTGTGAAAACCATCTGGCAGCAGGTGATGTCAAAGACCTTTGCCTGGAGAGCCGCTGCCAGTCAGTCGGCAACGCTGACCTGGATGGACCAGTGGTCTAATTCAGTAGAAGGCAGCTTCTAATATGTGTGCACAAGTGTTCATTTCAGGGGAGGACTTTTGAAGGACCGCTTTCAGTTGGTTTCTTCCCTTGTTTTCCCAGACTCTTGTCATTCTGTACATGTGTGTTCAAATGATATTTTGGTTTGTTGTGAAACGCCCGCTGCTCGGGTGTTAATTTGAAGGCAAATAGGGGAGAAAAGCTTCTTGCTTTTCCAGCTTCTTCCCCCCCCCACCCCAGTGGAAAAAAACTTATGAATACCCCACTGTATTCATCTTGCTCTCCCCTCCCCAACCTCTAAATACATGGAGGAGGGTGAATGTGTAGCTTGTTACCCAGAGATAACAAGTGAACTCTGCACATGCCCAGGCACACTCCTACTGGCTGAGCTTGCAGTAGGTCCCAAGGCTGGCTCAAATGAAATCCCCGGGATTTCATCCGTAGGGCCGGCCAGTTCCAGTACAGACCATTCTGCCATTGTTGGCTGGCATCACTGAAACCCACGGGAGTGTCGTAACCTGAATTGATAAAATGGAGCAGGGAACATTGTGAGCCGCTTTGAGTCCCCACTGGGAGGGAAATGTGTGTGTGTGTAAAGTGCCTTCAAGTCGCAGCCGACTTATGGCAACCCCTTTTTGGGGTTTTCATGGCAAGAGACTAACAGAGGTGGTTTGGCAGTGCCTTCCTCTGCATTGCAACCCTGGTATTCCTAGGTGTTCTCCCATCCAAATACTAACCAGGGATGACCCCGCGTAGCTTCGGAGATCTGACAAGATTAGGCTAGCCTGGGCCATCCAGGTCAGGGGGGGAAATGGCAGAGTATAAATAAATAAGTTGCTTTGCTCCATTTACTCTGGAGAAAATTCCACTGGAATGGACCGGACTGAGTAGGTTCATGGGTCTTAAGGTGGGTTCACACCTGCTGAGTAATGCACTTCCTTTTTAAAAAAAATTAAATAATTAGGGTACAGAAAAAAAAGATAGGGAAAGAAAAGGGGGGATGATAATAAAGACATTGTATCTGTGTCCAAGTAACATTAAAGCAATGCATACAAGCATCCATCATTCACTCTTGTCTCAATCGACTCATTCTAACACTAACTGTTAATTCATTTCTATTGTTTTTTTCTTTCCCATTTCTATTGTTGATCTGTTGACCTACTAAACCTATGGTTATATCAAAGGATTAAAAATACTTGTCTTATATTTCTTAGTCCTAGTCCACTACCAATCATTACATGCATACCCTATATTATATCACAAACGTCTACAAATTCTATATTTCAGTTTAACTGACTAATGCACTTTTAATCCACTTGGCAATTGGATTTCACTCTGTTAAATGGCAAAACCCTCTTGCAAACAATCACTAAAGTGCATTGAATGTGGATTGAAAGTGCACGATTCAGGTAGACTCAGGGCACGTTCAATACACTTTGCAACCAGATTTCACTGTGTGAAACAGCAAGATAAACTTGCAAACGATCACTAAAGTGCCCTGACAATGGATCGAAAGTGCATTATTCAGGAAGACTCAGGACCCATTCACACACACTGAACAACGCACTTTCAATCCACTTCCAATGCACTTTGCAACCGGATTTCACTGTGTGAAACAGCAAAATCCACTTGCAAACCATCACTAAAGTGCATTGAATGTAGACTGAAAGTGCATGATTCAGGTAGACTCGGCACTTTCCGGTGGGGATAAAACCAGTTTTGTGGAGGCATGGCAATGCTCAACGTGAATATGGGGACCAGGGTTAAAAATCCCCCTTCCCAGATTTTCAAATTGCAACCTCATAAAGCTGGCAATTTGTAAACGCAAGACCAGGAAATCCAAAACACAAATAGTGGCTGTACACCTATTTCTGACAGGCTAGGCTCTTGCCCCACACCCACTGCAATGGGTTAAGAGTGGTGGTTTGGAGCAATGGACTCTAATCTGGAGAACTGGGTTTGATTCCCTGCTCTTCCACATAAGCGACAGACTCTGATCTGGTGAACCTGGTCGGTTTCCCCACTCCTGCACACGAAGCCAGCTGGGTGACCTTGGGCTAGTCACAGCTCTCTTGGAGCTCTCTCAGCCCCACCTACCAGGGTGTCTGTTGTGGGGAAGGGAAGGTGACTGTAAGCCTGTTTCCTTCCTTCTTTCCTTTCTTTCTTTCTTTCTTTCTTTCTTTCTTTCTTTCTTTCTTTCTTTCTTTCTTTCTTTTCCCGCTTCCAAACAAGCAACCACGGAGTCTATTTTGCATTTTTAAAAGTGTGTAGGGATGTTTTTGCAAGGGGGGAGGAGGCAGGGAGGGAGGGAGCGCCAAAGAGAGAAATGGACGCATTTGTTGTTTTTCATTACCAGAGCTCTCCCAGCCTCCGAAAGGGCAGCTTAGTTGAAACCAATAAAAATAGAAGTGGAAAAGCTTGCCAAAACCCTAGTCTCCCTGGAGAGCGC
This sequence comes from Euleptes europaea, assembly GCF_029931775.1. NCBI lineage: Eukaryota > Metazoa > Chordata > Lepidosauria > Squamata > Sphaerodactylidae > Euleptes > Euleptes europaea. Next base: position 6,379,945 of record NC_079317.1, read on the forward strand.
AGGTGGAGAGAGGAGATCAGAGCCCCAGGCAAAGGCACGGGGTGGGGTGGGGGGACATCCTTTGCATTTCTCTTGCAAAAACTCCCTGTCAAAGGGGAAGGGGGGTGGGCTTTCTCTCTCCCCCATCCCCACCCTTCTTAATTTTCCTCCACTTTGTACCAGGCTGGACGCGAACCTGCTAAAGCGAGTTAGCCCCTTGGCCTTCCAAACGGCCACATCTCATGCTGGTGTCTGGTTTCCAAACACCGCCTACATTTTTTTTTTGGTCTCTTCCACAATTTTGCTTTAACAGACTCAAGCAAACAACACTAAACACATTAAAACAATGAAGCATAAAGTCGATATAACAATGCGTATGAAACCTGCCATTCACAATGACAATTCTATCGTCAACAAAAACCAAACATCTCTTTAAAAAATACAAGGGTCCAAACAAAGAGATTTGGAATCTATTCTGGATATAGGTAAATTTAGTAAGACAAAGACAATGTTATTAATGGTGTCAAAAGATGAAGAAGTGGTAGAAAAAAAATAACGGAATGTACCATTGCAAAAAAAAAAAAGAAGCCAATAAAATATTTGGCACTGCATACATTTGTATGTTTGTTTGTTTTTAAAAATGTGTCTTAATTCTTGGAGTTGTTAACTTAAAGCAACTTAAGTGTTTGCAAAGATTTGCCCATGAGTTTGCCTGTTTTCTGACCTCGATGTTCTGCAGGCCTGATTTTTTGGGGATCTGTGGCTATTGGGTGTGGTTGATCACAGTGAAAGCCACGTTTTCTGCTACCAGGGAATACACCCATGTTAGGGTTGCCAACCTCCAGGTGGGGCCAGGAGATCTCCTGGATTTACAGCTGATCTCAAGACTACAGAGATGAGTGTTCCTCTGAAGGAAATGGCTGATGTGGGGGTGGACTGTATGGCAATAGGCTCCACCCCCAAATACCAATGAGATTTCCATCCTACAGTTGGCAATCCTAACGTATGTCAATAGAGAATCATAGAGTTGGAAGGGACCACCAGGGTCCTCTAGTCCATAAGCTCCAGAGGAATGAATAAGAAGAAGAAGAGTTGGCTTTTGTATCCCAGCTTTCTCTACCACTTAAGGAGAATCAAAACAGCTTACAATCACCTTCCCCTCCCCACAACAGACACCCTGTGAGGTAGGTGGGGCTGAGAGAATGTGACTTGCCCAAGGTCACCCAGCTGGCTTCTTGTGTAGGAGTGGGGAAACAAATCCAGTTCACCAGATTAGCCTCTGCTCATGTGTAGGAGTGGGGAATCGAACATGGTTCTCCAGATCAGAGTCCACTGTTCCAAGCCACCGCTCTTAAGCATGGCACAACACTGGTTACTGCTGTGAATCGAAAAAACGATAACTTGCAATGTCCCAATTCATGGCAGGGAAGCTACATTCTGCAAGAGCCCTTTGATCAGCTCACGAAAGCAGGCTACCCGCTTGTTGCACAAGTCAACCTCCAATGTATCACCAGAACCATCTCTCTCTCTCCCCCCCCAGCACACACGTGCGCACGCTGCCTTCCTCGCCCCCCACCCTGGTCTTTCAAGGAACAGCTAATATTGTTTATTTGTTCAGCCATATATTTGGTCTGGAGGATTTGCCATGACATTCTGTGAATTGCATTCGCCTCGCCCTAAAAACAGCTCTTAAGGGGCCTCTGGAAGACAAAAGCTTTACTGATCCATATGGACCCCAGATCTGGGTTTGCGTGTGTGTGTGTGTGTGTCAGTGTGCAACACAACGCTGGCATGAATATTATATAAGTGCTGTGGGTGTTGGATTGAGAGGTGGAAATTCACGTTATTTCATACTGAATGCTTTCATACTGCAAACAATTATCTATCTATCTATCTATCTATCTATCTATCTATCTATCTATCTATCTATCTATCTATCTTCCGACCAGGTTTTTAGAAAGTGGGTGGAGCCATGTGGAGGTCTTCCCCAGCAGGGCTTCTGATTGGCCACTGGAGGTCTGATTGGCTGAACAGAATAAAACAACGTTGCTGCAGATGCAGCTGACATCCCAGCGTTGGTTTTATTTTCTCTCACTCCTCTTTCTAGTGTATTTTTAAAAGTATTTCTCTTCTCCCCCCACCATATGAGGTGCTGTGGAACACAGGCAGGATGGTGCTGCTGCCATCGCCTTGTTTGGGGGCTTCCTAGAGGCACCTGGTTGGCCACTGTGTGAACAAACTGCTGGACTTGATGGGCCTTGGTCTGATCCAGCAGAGCTTTTTTTAGGTTCTTATGGAGGATGGGGTATCCATAGCTGCTAGTCAAAATGGATACTGATCATGATGCATACTTATTCTCTTATTATATTAGGTGCTGTGAAACACAGGCAGGATAATGCTGCTGCAGTCATCTTGTTTGTGGGCTTCCTGGAGGCACCTGGTTGGCCACTGTGCGAACAGACTGCTGGACTTGATGGGTCTTGGTCTGATCCAGCAGGGCCTTTCTTAAATTTCTTATGTTAAAGCTTTAAGAGGGGAGTGGACATGTTCATGGAGGATAGGGCTATCCATGGCTCCTAGTCAAAATGGATACTAGTCATGACTTATACCTATCCTGTCCAGGATCAGAGGAGCATGCCAATTATATTAGGTGCTGTGGAACACAGGCAGGGTAATGCTGCTGCAGTCGTCTTGCTTGTGGGCTTCCTAGAGGCACCTGGTTGGCCACGGTGCGAACAGATTGCTGGACTTGATGGTCCTTGGTCTGATCCAGCAGGGCTTTTCTTATGTTCTTATGTGGTGATGGCTACCATATTTGAAGGCTTTAAGAGTGGAGTGGACATGTTCATGGAGGAGAGGGCTATCCCATGGCTGCTAGTCAAAATGAATATTAGTCATGATGCAGACCTGTTCTCTCCAGTACCAGAGCAGCATACCTATTATATCAGGTACTGTGGAACACAGGCAGGATAATGCTGCTGCAGTCGTCTTGCTTATGGGCTTCCTCGAGGCACCTGGTTGGCCACTGTGTGAACAGGCTGCTGGAATTGATGAGCTTTGGCCTGATCCAGCATGGCCTTTCTTATGTCTTATTGGTGGACTTCCTAGAGGCACCTGGTTGGCCACTGTGTAAACAGACTGCTGGACTTGATGGACCTTGGTCTGATCCAGCATGGCCTTTCTTAGGTTCTTATGTTCAGAGTACTTTTAAGCTCTCGCCCTGGAGACACCAGGAAGACAGCTAAGGACTCTGGGTGTGTAATTCTCAAGGATTCTCCTCCTCCTCCTTCCCCTCTCCCATTTGCTCTTTGTCTCCAGATCCCCCATTCAGGCTCATTCCACTCTTTAGAAGGTAGATGTCTCGCCCGGGGGCATCGCTGACCTGCTGCCTCGCCCTTTGATGCCTGCATATCAGGCATAGCCGTGCCAAAGAAAGAATTTCATTTTGAAGTGGCAGAAGCCAAGGGGGAGCTCTTTTCAGCTGTTTGACAGGGCAATTACACACTTTCCCACTGATAACCCCGGCTGCTGCTACTCCTGCTGCCGGGGGAATTAACTTCAGAAGCACTTCTGTGCTTAGGAGCAGCTGCAAAGAAAGAGTCTTAGAAATCACAGAATCATAGAAACATAGAGTTGGAAGGGACCTCCAGGGTCATAAGAAAATAACAACAGCCCTGCCGGATCAAATCAAGGTCCATCAAGTCCAGCAGCCTGTTCACACAGTGGCCAACCAGGTGCCTCTAGGAAGCCCCCAAACAAGACGGCTGCAGCAGCATTCTCCTGCCTGTGTTCCACAGCGCCTAATAGAATAGGCATGCTCCTCTGATACTATAGAGAGTAGGTATGCATCATGACTAGTAGCCATTTTTGCTAGTAGCCATGAATAGCTCTCTCCTCCATGAACATGTCCACTCCCCTCTTAAGCCTTCTAAGTTGGCAGCCGTTACCACATCCTGGGACAGGGAGTTCCACAATTTATGTGTTGTGTGAAGAAATGCTTCCTTTTATCTGTTTTGAATCTCGCATCCTCCAGCTTCAGGAGATGACCCCGCATTCTGGTATTATGAGAGAACCTGCTAAATCCCAAAATGGGGACTCAGTGTAACACCCATTTCGCCATAGCTTTTTCAATCAGGAAAATTTTTCTTTAGTGGCATAAGATGAATGTCTATCTCACAATGCCAAAAGTACATGACTTTCAGCTCGAACGGATAGCTATTAGCTGGAAAAAGCTACGGCGAAATGGGTGTTACACCAGGTCCCCATCTTGGGATTTAGCAGGTTAACTTGCCTTCTGTGAATCTTGTTTGCTCCCGGTTGAAGATTGTGCTCTTCCAGCCGCTGCGGAACGCACCTCCGGGACTTTGCAAGACACGCCTTGCAAGCATCCACTGGGAGCGTGGACTTTCAACGGAATTACTACTTCACTCGGCTCAGGATTCCTATGTCATCGGATAGGAATTATATGTGGCTTTGTTCACATTTTGGGGGAGGGACTTCCATTTTGCATTTATATATTGTACTCTACTGATTGTAGTGTCTTTGAGATGATTTTCTGAATTAATATATTTGGTTTTGGTTTTGCCATCAGTGCTTGTTTCACTTTGCTTAATTCCACATATTTAAGCACGAGGATTTGTTTTGAACCTCCAGTTAATAGCAGGAGATCTCCTGCTATCACAGCTGATCTCCAGCCAATAGAGATCAGTTCACCTGGAGAAAATGGCCGCTTTGGCAATTGGACTCTATGGCATTGAAGCCCCTCCCCAAACCCCACCCTCCTCTGGCTCCGCCCCAAAAAACTCCTGCCGATGGCGAAGAGGGACCTATTCACCAGTAGCAAAAATGTAAACTGCAGCACTCTTCCCAATAATATATTTTCTGTCCGTGAGCCTTATATAATCTACCCATCCCATGCAAGAGTGGATTCTCCGTCTCTGCATCTAATATGTGTATATACATCTATCCCAGAAGGAGTTTTTTTGTGTTCAGATTTTTCTCATTCCATTCATTAGCAGACTGTCAAACAGTGGAAAATTCCTCAAATCCTGCTTTCTTCTTAGGTCATTAATTGTTTTGTAATGGAGTTGTGTTTTTTAAAAATACATCAGCGACCCAACCAGCAGCTCTTGGTACCAAACCACAAAGCATCCAAAAAGCTTTGAAATCATGAGGTTTAAAAGAAACGTACTTCTTTTTAATTATTGAAAACACTTCCACTCCATTTTTACTTCCAAATGAGGACGTATAAAAACCTTTTGCTTCCAACTAACGTTTATTGCAAGAAGACCAGATATACTGCATCAGTAATGGAGTCATGTGGAAGCTCTCCATTAAAGCCCCTAAGAGGTCTACATGTTTCTTCTGAAATTTCTCCACTATCTTCTTGCAGCTGGATCATCAATACTACGAAGAGGGTAGCAAATGGGAAAATAAAGCACAAGGACATAAAAATGTAAAATAATTTAGCACAGGTCCGGCGAAGGCAAATCTAACTTAGGCTTGTCAATTGCCGACACTTAACAGCCCGGTGTGGTTGAAACGGCATTAGCTGACTACCGATGATCTGATTGGTTGGGAGGGAGGCTCTTCCTGACTATCTGTACAATACTTCCCGTCTGTAGGGTAGTCAGGAAGGAGTCCATAACCAGTTGAATACTCGCTGTAATTGCTATTTCTAAAAAAATTGGTGAAATTATTTATGCCCCCGCCTTATAACCATTTCTTTTTTGCCGTCAAGTCACAGCTGACTTATGGCGACCCCGAAAAGTTTTCAAGGCAAGAGACGTTCAGAGGTGGTTTGCCACTGCCTGCTTCTGCATCATGACCTTAGTATTCCTTGGAGGTCTCCCATCCAGGGGAGGGGCTGCGGCTCAGTGGCAGAGCATCCGCTCAGCATGCAGAAGGTCCCAGGTTCAGTCCCCGGCATCTCCAATTAAAGGGACTAGGCAAGTAGGTGATGTGAAAGACCTCCGCCTGAGACCCTGGAGAGCCGCTGCCGGTCTGAGCAGACAATACTGACTTTGATTGACGGAGGGTCTGATTCAGTACAAGGCAGCTTCATGTGTGTGACCGACCCTGCTTAGCTTCTGAGATATGATATCAGCAGTTTAAATTTATTTATTTATATTTATTAAAACATTTACATCTCGCCTTCCCTTGTGGCTCAAGGGGGCTTACAATAACAGTTTAAAACTTTCCCAGGTTAAAACAAAAAATAAAATAGCAACCCCCAAATAACGAAGCAAGGCCAGTCACGGACACATAAAAGTTACACTGCCATCCTAAGTAGAGTTATACCCTTCTACTAGGGTTGCCAGCTCTGGGTTAGGAAATTCCTGGAGATTTGGGAATGGATCCTGGGGAGGACAGGGACCTCAGTGGGGTACAATCCCACAGAGTCCACCCTCCAAAGGAGCCATTTTCTCCAGGGGAACTGATCTCTGTAGTTTGGAGAGGAGCTGTAATTTCAGGGGATTCCCAGGTCCCACCTGGAGGATGGCATCCCTATCTTAGGATAGAATCATAGAGTTGGAAGGGACCACCAGGGTCATCTAGTCCAACCCCCTGCAAAATGCAGGAAATATAACATAACATAACATATATAATGGGCATGCTCCCCTGATACTGGAGAGAATAGGTATGCATCATGACTAGTATCCATTTTTACTAATAGCCATGAACAGCTCTCTCCTCCATGAGCTGTCCACTCCCCTCTTAAAGCCCTCCAAGTGTGCCAGCCATCACCACATCCTGGGGCAGGGAGTTCCACAATTTAACTCTACATTGCGTGAAGAAGTACTTCCTTCTATCAGTTTTGAATCTCTCACCCTCCAGCTTCATCAGAGGACCCCGAGTTCTAGGATTATGAGAGAAGGAGAAAGGCTTCATGTGGAGCAGCGGGGAAACAAATCCATTTCACCAGATTAGCATCCACTGCTCATGCGGAGGAGTGGGGAATCAAACCCAGTTCTCCAAATCAGAGTCCACCGCTCTTAACCATTACACCACGCTGGTTCTCCTTAACCACTACACCATGCTGGCTCCAAGGGTTGGCTGGGAGCCCCCCTACTGAGGCACAGACCTTGGGAGCTACCCTACAACAGCTGGTGCCACCCCTTGATGCCGGCCCTGCCTACCTTACATGGTTGTTGTAAGGCTGACTGAGAGATGTGCTTGAAGCAGGATTTTTTGGGGAAAGCAAAATCTGGAAATTCACCGTGTTTTCTTGATTGGAATTTGCACTACTATAACATGCCTTTGCATTTCCCATGTGCTGCATTCCATGACATTTGGAAGCCTATGCATAGAGTTGCAAGGTTCCTCTTTACCACTGGTAGGAGGTTTGGGGGCGGGGCCTGAGGAGGGCACAGTTTGGGGAGGGGAGGGACTTCGATGCCATAGAGTCCACCCTCCAAAGCAGCCATTTTCTCCAGGGGAACAGATCTCTGCCCCCTGGAGATCAGTTGCAATCCCAGAGAATCTCCAGCCACTACCTGGAGGTCAGCAGCTCTAGCTTTAGAAGACTTTAACAGGTTAAATTCCACTAGGGTTGCCAACCTCCAGGTCGTGGCTAGAGATCTCCCGCTATTACAATTGATCTCCAGCCGATAGAGATCAGTTCGCCTGGAGAAAGTGGCCGCTTTGGCCATTGGACTCTATGGCATTGAAGTCCCTCCCCTCCCCAAACTCTGCCTTCCTCAGGCTCCGCCCCAAAAACCTCCCGCCGGTGGCGAAGAGGGACCTCTGGCAACCCTAGTGATTGCCCCCCAGTAAGCTCAAGCGGAGATTGCAAAACCAGAAAGACGAGAAAGCCTTGGGGAATTTATTGACCTTGATGGGCCCTGTGGAGTTTTCCCCGGGGCTGCAGAAATGGGTGGCCTTGCTTGAGTGATCCTATCTGTTGTTTTGGGTTACTGCCGGGTGTCTTGCTCTTTTATTGGGCCTCCGTGATTGGGATTTGGAGCGCTACTGGGAAATATAAACAACCTTGGCCATAAAGTCCGGCTTGCTTTCAGCGGAGCGAACTCTGCCAAATCTGTGACTTCGTGGAGGGGTTGGGCCCCTCTTCTCTTAAACGTCCAATTCCAGGAATTCAGTAGCACTGGATCCTTTGTTTGTGTTTTTACGATCACGGGGATTGTTTTGTTGGATCGACCAAAGGGCCAGCTAGCACCCAGCCAGCCGCAGCCCTCTGGCCCTGGGAATCTGCAAGCAGGGTAGTCTGTTTCCCTCATTTGGAATTCATCTGAAGGCATTGCACAAGAATTCTTTATTTAGTTATTTCATCTATACTTCAGCTTTCACCTCAACAGGGACTCAGTGGTAGGGTTGCCAACCTCCAGGTCTTAGCTGGAGATCTCCTGCTATTACAACTGATCTCCATCAATAGAGATCAGTTCACCTGGAGAAAATGGCCGCTTTGGCCATTGGACTCTATGGCATCGAAGTCCCTCCCCTCCCCAAACCCCTCCCTCCTCAGTCTCTGCTTGGAGCAGGGTTGCCAGGTCCCTCTTTGCTACTAGCGGGAGGTTTTGGGGGTGGAGCCTGAGGAGGGCGGGGTTTGGGGAGGGGAGGGACTTCAATGCCGTAGAGTCCAACTGCCAAAGCGGCCCTTTCCTCCAAGTGAATTGATCTCTATCGGCTGGAGACCAGTTGTAATAGCAGGAGATCTCCAGCGACTACCTGGAGGTTATTCAAAATCTGACACAGATAATCTATACACCTAGTATAGCTAAACCAAGACAGTATTGTACAAAATACACATAACAAATACTTATACAAAACTGTTACATTGAATATTATTCACAGTACAAAAAACTCAGTCCTGTATACCAATAATGGTTATTTATCTTCCAAGTATACGTTGCAGGTAAGTATTATTCCAAAGACTCAGTCCTGTAGACCAATGATTATACTTTCTCTTTCAGGTATGGATAGCAGGTAAGTACTATTCTTTCCAAAAGCAGGAGGTAGAGGGTACCAATAATGGTTATTCATTTATTTATCCTGGGAAGGAACCTTGTGAGATGGTTACATACAGATTCTATGGCAAGGAATAAGACCTACGGAACGCTAGGTTGGTGAGGTGGAGCTGATGAAGAATTACCTGGTATTTTATACCTGTTTGGAGAACTGTGTTAAATTTGTTGTTCACTGGTTGGTGATATTATACATTACAGTTTCTAAAACATATAATTTTTGCGTTGTAAGATATTTGTCTGTGGTTTTTTTTGGTTAACAACTGAATTGTACACAGAAGTGTCTTTTTTGCTAATTACCTGGAGGCTGGCAACCCTACTTGTTGTGAAAGAGCCACCCCCACCCCACCCCACCCCACCCCACCCCGCATGCTACTTCACAAACATATGTAATGATGCAGGCCCTGGTAAGCCTCACTTGTGCTCAGCCTTGGCTCGGCTTTTTTTGGGGGGGGGGGGTTAGGTCTCTCTCCGATGTAATGCACACCTGTTATTTAATCCTGAAATAAGTCAATTCCTTCATGGCAGGATTAGCGAGGAGCATGCAAAATCGATTATATACCTTGTTTAGGAGAAAGAGGATTGGCCGGACTGAAGACTCTTAAATCAAATTAATCACCCAAAAGTAAATGTATATGAAGGCCTGCTTCACAGACTAAGGGACTCTCGCTAGGCTGCGTTACAACTCAGGAGGAAAGGAACGTTGGGATGTGGGATTCCCAGCATCGCGGAGGAGGAGGAGGAAGAAGTAGTAGTAGTAGTGGTGGTGGTGGTGGTGGTGGTGGTTTTTATATGCTGACTTTCTCAACCACTTAAAGGAGAATCAAACCGGCCTTCCCTTCCCCTCCGCACAACAGACACCCTGTGAGGTAGGTGGGGCAGAGAGAGCTCTAAGAGAACTGTGACTAGCCCAAGGTCACCCAGCTGGCTTCATGTGTGGGGAAACCAACCCAGTTCACCAGATTAGCCTCCGCCGCTCATGTGGAGGAGTGGGGAATCGAGCCCGGTTCTCCAGATCAGACTCCACCGCTCCAAACCACCGCTCTTAACCACTACACCACGCTGGCTCGCCTGCCAAGTGCCAGTACAGTGCCCTGGACTGTGGGGTTGCCAGCTCTGGGTTGGGAAATTCCTGGAGATTTTGGGGGTGGAACCTGCGGAGGGCAATGTTTGGGGAGAGGAGGGACCTCAGCAAGCTATAATCCCATAGAACAGGGGTGTCGAACTCAAATGTTATGAGGGCCGGATATGACATAAATGTCACTCGCTGGGGCCGGGCCAGGTCTCGCCAGCCCAGATTGAGAGTGGGGGGATGTGGCTGCTTCAGCTGGCTTGTGGGCTGGACAAGAGCTCTCAAGGGGCCGAATCTGGCCCCCGGGCCTTATGTTTGAGACCCCTGCCATAGATAGGGTTGCCAACCTCCAGATAGGGTTGCCAACCTCTCCTGCTGTTACAACTGATCTCCAGCTGATAGAGATCAGTTCCCCTGGAGAAAATGGCTGCTTTGGCAATTGGACTCTATGGCATTGAAGTCCCTCCCCTCCCCAAACCCTGCCCTCCTTAGGCTCTGCCCCAAAAATCTCCCGCTGATGGTGAAGAGGGACCTGGCAACATTAAGGATGTTGCATTGAACTCTGGATGGGAGTGGAGTTTGGGGGGGGTTGGGGAGGAGAGGGTCCCCTGCAGGGATATGATTCCATCGAGTCCGCCTCCAAAGCAGCCATTTTCTCCCAGGGAACTGTGGCCTGTAGCCTGGAGATCCAATGTAATCCCTGGAGATCTCCAGACCCCACCTGGCAGCTGGCGGCCCTTCCTGTGTAATTTAGCCATCACTTCAGCTCCTAATTTCGCTTCTTGCAGTGCCGTGCTTGGCCACTAGGGGACTTCATGGTAGGTAGAATCAAAATCAAGTAAGGGTGTGGTTGGTGGTTAAGGAAAAAATACCAATTTGGGACTTCAGTAGGGTTGCCAACCTCCAGGTGACAGTTGGAGATTTCCTGCTATTACAACTGATCTCCAGTCGACAGAGATTAGTTCACCTGGAGAAAATGGCTGCTTTGGCCATTGGACTCTATGGCATTGAAGTCCCTCCCCTCCCCAAACCCTGCCCTCCTCAGGCTCTGCCCCAACAACCTCCCGCCTGTGGCAATGAGGGACCTGGCTACCCTAGACTTCAGCTCTGTGAATCCTTCCCCCCCTACCCCATAGCTTGCAGCTAGGGTTGCCAGGTCCACCATCAGCGGGAGGTTTGGGGGACGGAATTTGAGGAGGGCAGGGTTTGGGGAGGGGAGGGACTTCAATGCCATAAAGTACGATTGCCAGAGCGGCCATTTTCTCCAGGGGAACTGATCTCTATCAGCTGGAGATCAGTTGTAACAGCAGGAGATCTCCAGCTAGTACCTGGTAGTTGGCAACCCTACTTGCAGCTAATTGCTTTAATAAAAACCTACAGCTGTGGTTCTCACTCCGCAGTTCACAGAGAGCCATGTTCATGATTCCTGTCAACCAGAAGAGCCACATTTACTTCCATCAGTGGCATGAGGCCTACACCTAAGGTTTCCAACCTCCAAGCGAGTCCTCAAATTCTCCTGGAATTATACCTGACCTCCATGCGACAGAGATCAGTTCCCCAGTCGGAAATGGAAGCTTCAGAGGGTGGATTCTATAGCATCATATCCCTGCTGAGGTTAGGGCTGCCAACCCCCAGGTACCAGCTGGAGATCTCCTGCTGTTACAACTGATCTCCAGAGAACTTTCCTCACTGGAGTGGTAGGATGGGTAGGATCCACCCCATTTCCCAGCATCTCAATATAGGTGCATTGTTGAGATATTGGCAGAAGTTCAGGCAACTTGGTGATGGAAAGTGCCGTCAAGTCGCAGCCGACTTATAGCAACCCCATAGGGTTTTCAAGGCAAGAGATGTCCAGAGGTGATTTGCCATTGCATGCCTCTGCCTAGTGACCCTGGACTTCCTTGATGGTCTCCCATCCAAACGCTGACCAGAGTCAACCCTACTTAGCTTCCAAGATCTGACAAGATTGGCCTAGCCTAGGCCATCCAGGTCAGGGCCATACAATAATTGTGTGCTGTTAAATCGCAGCCAACTTATGCTGACCCCTTAGAGTTTTCAAGGCAAGAGACAAACAGTACAGAACTTCTCCCAAGACATTCTTGATTGTCCTTTGAAGAACTTCTCCCAAGACACTGTTGATGGTCCTTTTCAGAACCTCTATCAAGATATTGTTGATTGCCCTTTGCAGAACGTTTATCAGACACTGTTGATTGTCCCATGTGGAACTTCTACCAAGATAGTATTGATTGTCCTATGTGGAACTTTTACCAGACACTGATGATTGTCCTTTGGGGAACTTCTACCAGACACTGTTGACTGTCCTTTTCAGAATTTTTATTAAGACACTGTTGATAGTCCTTTCCAGAACTTCAGTCAAGACCCTGTTGATTGCCCTTTGCAGAACTTCTATCAGACACTGCTGATTGTCCCATGTGGAACTTCTATCAAGATACTGCTGATTGTCCCATGTGGAACTTCTATCAAGATACTGCTGATTGTCCCATGTGGAACTTCTATCAAGATACTGTTGATTATCCTATGTGGAACTTCTACCAGACACTGTTGATGGTCCTTTTCAGAATTTTTATTAAGACACTGTTGATAGTCCTTCCCAGAACTTCGGTCAAGACACTATTGATTGCCCTTTGCAGAACTTCTATCAGACACCGTTGATTGTCCTTCGCAGAACTTCTCCCAAGACACTGTTGATTGTCCTTCGCAGGACTCCTATCAGTATTACTCAGTGTCGTTTTTTGGTGTTTGGTGGTTGAATGGTTAACAGCTGCACGAATCACCTTTTGCAGCTGTGCTTGGAATAAAATGCCTCGGCAAATTATGCGAGGGGGCAGGGAAAGGGGGGGCAAGTCTTAGCAGGAGGAATGCGCAAACACAGGTGTGCAGCCTTCTCGCCACGGCCGTGAGCTTGGCAGCATTTGGGATTTAAATCTGGTTTGCATTAAAAGTGCCTGTTGAAAAAGAGAGAGAGAAGGGGGGAAAAGAAGGATGAGTTCATTCCACTTTGCCTGCAGCTGGGAGCTTAGGGGGATGCCGGTGGTTTTTCTGGCGTGGCCTTCAGAGCTCAGGGAGCTGAGAGATGCTCGCCCACCTCTGGAGTGGCAAAATGAATTCAATGCAAGCAGCGGCCATCCCTAATTCTCTTATGATAGCGATCGTCAACTCGCATGGAAATCCCAGGGGTGCACAGAAACCCTGGGGAAGTGTCACTTGCTTCTCTTGTCCCTGTTCCTTCACGTGAAGCCTGCTGGATGACCTTGGGCTAATCACAGTTCTCTCTGAACTCTCTCAGCCACACCTATCTCACAGGGTGTCTGTTGTGGGGAGGTGAAGAGAAGGAGATTGTATACCGGTTTGATTCTTCCTTAAGTGGTAGAGAAAATCGGCATATAAAAACCAAGTCCTTTGCCGCTGCTGCTGCTGCTTCTGCTGCTTCTCCTCCTCCTCCTCCTCCTCCTCCTCCTCCTCCTTCTTCTTCTTCTCCTTCTTCTTCTCCTTCTTCTTCTTCTAGTAGTTAAGACCGGTGGACTGTAATCTGGAGAACTGGGTTGGTTTCCCCACACCTCCACATGAGGCCTGCTGGGTGACCTTGGGCTAGTCACAGTTCTCTCCAAACTCTCTCAGCCCCACCTACGTCACAGGTGTCTGTTGTGGAGAGGGGAAAGGAAGGTGATTTTAAGCCGGTTTGGTTCTTCCTTAAGTGGTAGGGAAAGTCAGCATATAAAACCAACTCCTCTTCTTCTTCTCTTCCTCCTCCTCCTCCTCGTCAGGGCTTCCTTGGCCTGTCCATCACAAGGTGTGTAGGAAGCCATTGTGGGGATGTTGTAGTTACAGGGTCAGACTTGGATCTGGGAGTCCCAGGTTCAAATCCCCACTCCGTCATGACGAGGAAAGGTACTGTGACTCCCAAAATTTTGTACCCCGAAAATCTTGTTGGTCTCTAAGGTGTTCCTGGACTCATTCTGCCATGGAAGCTCACCAAGTGACCTGGCGCCAGTCGTACTCTCTCAGCCTATCCTACTTCACAGGATTGTTGTGAGGATAAAATGGAGGAGAAGGATGTAAGCTACTTTGGGTCCCTACTGGGGAGAAAGGTGGCGAGTAAATGAAGTGAAATAAAAATAAATACATGAATAGATAAACAAATAAAGGTCTCAGACCTGGACTGCAGCAGTTGAAAGAGCCCCTGAGCAGGCACAAAGTGCATTCTGTTTACGAGCCACAAAAATCCCTCTCCAGATGTTCCCAAACTGCATAATACTCACTGTAGTAAAGGGTTAATTCATGCCATCGTATTCCCTATTACTATGTATGGGTGTGAGAGCTGGTATTAAAGAAAGCTGATAGGAAGAAAGTAGATTCCTTTGAAATGTGGTGTTGGAGGAGAGTGTTATGGATACCGTGGACTGCCAAAAAAAAACAAATCAGTGGGTTCTAGATCAAATCAAGCCTGAACTGACCCTAGAAGCTAAAACGACTAAACTGAGGCTGTCGTACTTTGGTTACATTATGAGAAGACAAGAGTCGCTGGAAAAGACAGTCATGCTAGGAAAAGTTGAAGGCAGCAGGAAAAGAGGAAGACCCAACAAGAGATGGATTGACTCAATAAAGGAAGTCCCGGCCTTCAATTTGCAAGATCTGAGCAAGGCTGTCAAAGATTTGACATTTTGGAGGACATTGATTCATAGGGTCGCCAGGAGTCGGAAGCGACTTGACGGCACTTAACACACATAACACTGTGAAGGGGTTGGGATCAGCCCAATTTCCCATGCTTTCATAATCCAGTTATTGGTATGGGGAGACCTCAGAGGATTTCCAAAAGAATGTGTGACACATTTTCTTATAGTGGTTGAAGAGCTTGTTGTAAGCTCTGTATCTGAGGCAGGCACAGGATCTTTGGCATAACACAGTAAAGCAACCTTTGGATCAAATGGTAAATCGTGACCCATTCATTCTAAAACATAGTGGAAAAAATTGGAGCCCAATAAAGGTTGTATTTAAGAACAACTTCAGAGAGCATGTAACAAATTTGCCTGGCCAACATGAATTCTATTATTTTAGGATGTGTGCAAGACAATCTGTAGGGTGTCAGATGGAAGGTGTACAGAACTGTGATTGCCCAAGGTTACTCAGCTGGCTTCATGTGGGGAATCGAACCAGGTTCTCCAGATTAGAGTCTGCTGCTCATGTGGAGGAGTGGGGAATTGAACCTAGTTCTCCAGATTAGAGTCCACCACCCTTAACCCCTACACCAGTTATCTCCTCATAAGATAATACTGCACCTCGGCTTTAAAAAATCTTATACTCTGTAAAAATTATATCTCTGCCAAGGTGTAAAATCACCCACATATAAAGGATTAGTCATTTTCTCATTAAAAACAAAACAAAAACAAACCTGAAGTCAAAAGGGAAAGTCTGGGATTTACATATCTTTTTAATTTAAACCATATCTTTAAATCTTCACTAAGCCAAGGAATTTCACAACTACAATTCATTTGTTCATACCATTGCAAACCCATCATTTCACATTTTAATTTCTTAGATGCCACTGGAGAATCTTTCCCTGTCCTACAGATGTAGGGCTGAATGTATTTGTAACCCCACCTGGTGCACAATACAGCAGCCGGCTTCATAAGAACTTTAGAAAAGCCCTGCTGAATCAGACCATCAAGTCCAGCAGCCTGTTCACACCATGGCCAACCAGGTGCCTGTAGGAAGCCCACAAACAAGATGACTGCAGCAGCATTGTCCTGCCTGTGGTCCACAGCACCCAATATAATGGGTATGCTCCTCTGATCCTGGACAGGATAGGTATAAATCATGACTAGTATCCATTTTGACTAGGAGCCATGGATAGCCCTATCCTCCATGAACATGTCCACTCCCCTCTTAAAGCTTTAACATAAGAAATATAAGAAAGGCCCTGCTGGATCAGACCAAGGCCCATCAAGTCCAGCAGTCTGTTCGCACAGTGGCCAACCAGGTGCCTCCAGGAAGCCCACAAACAAGATGACTGCAGCAGCATTATCCTGCCTGTGTTTCACAGCACCTAATATAATAGGCATGCTCCTCTGATACTGGGGGGAATAGGTATGCATCACATGACTAGTATCCACCACATCCTGGGGCAGGGAGTTCCACAATCTGTCAGGGAAATGGGCTGTGGCTCTGGGAAAGAGTCTCTGCTTGGCATGCAGAAGGTCCCAGGCTCAATCCATCTCCAGTTAAAAGGACCAGGCAGTGGGTGGTGTGGAAGACCTCTGCCTGAGACCCTGGAGAGCTACTGCCAGTCTGAGTAGACAATCTTGACTGTGATGGACCAATGCTCTGATTCAGTCAGGCAGTTTCATGTGTTCTTGTGTGAAAAGGTTCAGCCCAGCCTTCTCAAAGAAATGCCATTTCTTTGTGCATAGAGAGCATGTGTATAGCATCGCAGCCTTTCAGCTCTTCCTCTTTTTGTTTTTCCATAAATATATCCTCCTGGAATGCAACATCTGGGGGACACAAATAGGCACACGCACACGCCCCACCCGCAGCCTGGAATGACACAATCCAGGAAAAGCTTTACCACTTGTATAAACTGGGCCCCAAGTCCAGCTGAGAGAGGTTTGCATGATCCCAGAAGCTTTTTACGGATTTGCAAAGGAAATCTTTCTCTCTGCCACGCTACCCCATTTTATGTTCAGGTGCAGAGGTTCAGTGTGTACACAAATGACACTGGACGTCCTCTCTACCTGCAGGCGTCTAATACATCCACTAGGAGAAGTGTTGCCACTCAGGTGTAGCCAGCGTTGTGTAGTGGTTAATAGCAGTGGTTTGGAGTGGTGGACTCTGATCTGGAGAACAGGGTTGGTTTCCCCACTCCTACACATGGCCAGCTGGGTGACCTTGGGCTAGTCACAGCTCTCTTGGAGCTCTCTCAGCCCCACCTGCCTCCCAGGGTCTGTTGCGGGGAGGGGAAGGGAAGGTGATTGTAAGCCTGTTTGAATCCAAACTGGTGGAAACGTTCTCCCTCCTGGAATCGCACCAGTCTGATTATCAAAGCTATTAAGCTGGGAAGAAGGCCAATAATAATACTTTTTGAAGACCTTTTCATTATCAGACTTCGGTGTTTGGAATCAGTCTGGCTATCTAGCTATTCAGCTGATTGGATGGACTTTACATAAGGTATTGACATATGTGTATAACATTGTGTGTAGATGTTGCATGTTTGTGTTAGTCACATGTTTTATTGTTCAATTGTAATGTGTATTGTGAGTATAGTAGTATTTTGATATTTAATAATATAGAATAAGATAACCTTGAATAATTGTGCGCCCTCGTGCTGTTTTTGTTGTTGACAACCTCCACGTACTAGCTGGAGATCTCCTGCTATTACAACTGATCTCCTGCCGATAGAGCTCAGTTCCTCTGAATAAAATGGCCACTTTGGCAATTGGACTCTATGGCATTGAAGTAGAGTTGCCAGCTCCGGGTTGGGAAATAGCTGGAGATTTTGGGGGCAGAGCCTGAAGAGGTTTGGGGAGGGACTTCAATCCCATAGAGTCCAATTGCCAAAGTGGCCATTTTCTCCAGGTGAACTGATTTTAGGGTTGCCAACCTCCAGGTACGATAACCAAATTGCAAAAGATGCTGCTAATAGCAAGGTTACAAAAAATAGTCAGCACCGAGGCACAAAATTCTATAATACAAAACAACTACTACACTATACAAGAATATGATATACATATACAAAGACAATATCGTACAAATCTAATATACATACATACACACCCACAGTTCTATGGGAAAGTCCACAGATCCACTTTCCAGCAACAAGCCACAATGCTGAAATGCAGAGATGCCTTCGTAGGAAAACCAGATAACAGTCCCGAGAGCCGTCCACAGAACTGGACTCGACAAGAACGCGAATCCCAGTTAATTGCACGCTTCGTTATCTTAAGAACATAAAAACGTAAGAAAAGCCCTGCTGGATCAGACCAAGGCCCATCAAGTCCAGCAGTCTGTTCACACAGTGGCCAACCAGAGGCCTCTGGGAAGCCCACAGACGACTGCAGCAGCACTATCCTGCCTGTGTTTCACAGCACCCAATATATTCGGCATGCTCCTCTGATCCTGGAGAGAATAGGTATGCATCATGAATAGTATCCATTTTGACAAGTAGCCATGAATACCCCTTTCCTCCATGAACATGTCCACTCTTCCACAATTTAGCTATGCTTTGTGTGAAAAAATACTTCCTTTTATCAGTTTTGAATCTCTCACCCTCCAGCTTCAGCAGATGACCCTGCGTTCTAGTATTATGGGAGAGGGAGAAAAACCTCTTCAGCTTGTCATGGTAATATTAAAGCAGTCTTCTTAACTCAGACATGAGTAATATCATTTGGAGACTCCAAAATGAAAAGGATGAAATAGACATGCATTCAGACCTCCGCGGGTTCAGAAAAAGCTTTTCCAGGCAGTCCAGTTCCATGGACGGCTCTCGGGACTGTGATCTGGTTTTCCTATGGAGGCATCTCTGCATTTCAGCGTTGTGGCTTGTTGCTGGAAAGTGGATCTGTGGACTTTCCCATAGAACTGTGTGTGCACTGTTGGTTTCTATGTATATTAGATCTGTATGATATTGTCTTTCATAGAATCATAGAATCATAGAGTTGGAAGGGACCACCAGGGTCATCTAGTCCAACCCCCTGCACAATGCAGGAATCTCACAACTACCTCCCCCACATACACCCAGTGCCCAGAAGATGGCCTAGATGCCCCCCTCCCATGAACTGCTCAAGTTCATAGAATCAGCATTGCTGACAGATGGCCATCCAGCCTCTGCTTAAAAACCTCCAGGGAAGGAGAGCTTACCACCTCTTGAGGAAACCTGTTCCACTGAGGAACCGCTCTGTTAGAAAATTCTTCCTAATGTCTAGATGGAAATTCTTCTGATTTAATTTCAACCCGTTGGTTCTGGTCCGACCTTCTGGGCAACAGAAAACAACTCGGCACCCTCCTCTCTATGACAGCCCTTCAAGTACTTGAAGATGGTTATCATATCCCCTCTCAGTCTTCTCCTCTCCAGGCTAAGCATACCCAGCTCCTTCAACCTTTCCTCATAGGACTTGGTCTCCAGACCCCTCACCATCTTTGTTGCCCTCCTCTGGACACGTTCCAGCTTATCTACATCTTTCTTAAATTGTGGTGCCCAAAACTGAACACAATACTCTAGGTGAGGTCTAACCAGAGCAGAGTAAAGCGATACTCTGTATATGTATATCATATTCTTTGTATATGTGTATCATATTCTTGTATGGTGTATTAGTTGTTTTGTATTATAGAATTTTTAAATTTTGAGCCTTTGTGCTGCCTATTTTTTGTAACCTCCAGGTACTAGCTGGAGATCTCCTGCTATTGCAACTGTATGGAACTGCATTTCCAGCCGATAGAGATCTCCCTGGTCCTAGTCTGACCCCATAACCATTCCACCACACTGGCTAATGGGCTTCAAAATGGAATTTCGCCATCCCTGGTTGCAATGGATGGTTACTAAACAAGCAAGGTTTTAACAGTCCACCTGGTCTAAAGGTTGTTTTTTTTTAATTCAGTTTAAAACATTGCTTCCATGTCCCAGAATCTGTTTTTCCAGCAGATGTTTATATGTAGCTGTTCTCTAAAAGAGGCCCACCGTGTAGCCTCCTTTGGACGGCAAGAAATATGCCCTGATGATTTAACTTAATGACTTTGTTGCACTGAATGGTTTCCAGTAGCTCGGTAATGTGTTTGGAGAAGAAATAGTTCTTTAAAAGAAGTGATTTCCCCATCTAGTTTCAAACAACTTTCCATCCCTGCTGGGGGACCAAGAGAGAGAAGAAAGTCTTGTTGTGGGGGGGGGGGATTTGGGGCACTCGCTAACTTCATTTCGTAGCCCCTGGCAAGGAAGAATGTTAAACGCCTGTGAAATCTTCTTTCCTTGAGGTTCTGCTCTGCAGTCTGCATAGGTTAGGGTTGCCAGGTCCCTCTTCGCCACCGGCGGGAGGTTTTGGGAGTGGAGCCTGAGGAAGGTGGGATTTGGGGAGGGGAGGGACTTCACGAAAAGGCGAGTCCGGTATCTGTCCCTTTTTGTGACTGGAATTGATCACTATCGACTTCTTTGCTGGTTCACTGTGTGTAACATTCACCAGATGTTGGTGGTGTTCTTCATATTATGTTATTCCATGCCTTTGAGATCTGGTTATTTCTTTGGAGTGGGATATATATGAGAGTTTGTGTCTGTGTATATACTTTGAAAATAGATTCCTTTGAAATGTGGTGTTGGAGGAGAGTGTTACGGATTCCCTGGACTGCCAAAAAAACAAATCAGTGGGTTATAGATCAAATCAAGCCTGAACTGACCCTAGAAGCTAAAATGACTAAACTGAGGCTGTCGTACTTTGGTCACGTCATGAGACGACAGGAGTCACCGGAAAAGACAGTCATGCTAGGAAAAGTTGAAGGCAGCAGGAAAAGAGGCAGACCCAACAAGAGATGGATTGACTCAATAAAGGAAGCCACAGCCTTCAATTTGCAAGATCTGAGCAAGGCTGTCAAAGATAGGACATTTTGGAGGACTTTCATTCATAGGGTCACCATGAGTCGGAAGCGACTTGACGGCACTTAACACACACATATACGTTGAATCTACATTATATTCAATACTTGAGTCCTTAAGAGTGTTTATGTTAGTACTATAGAGGACTGATGCATTACTTGAACAGAATTTGATTTGGCCACAGGGCTGTTGTTATTTTGGCATAGCCAAGGTTAGCACGAATTTTGTTTTTGATCAACTAGAGTACCTGGAGGTTGATAACCCTAGCACAGGTCCCCAAATCTGGTGCCCATGGGACCATGTTGACACCTTTTCTGGTGACTGCCAAGAGTTTTTAGAAAGTGGGCAGGGCGAGGTGTAGGGTTGCCAACCACCAGGTACTGGCTGGAGATCTCCTGCTATTGCAACTGACCTCCAGCCAATAGAGGTCAGATCACCTGGAGAAAATGGCTGCTTTGGCCATTGGACTCTATGGCACTGAAGTTCCTCCCTTCCCCAAACCCCACCCTCCTTAGGCTCCGCTCTAAAAACCTGTGTGGCTGTCGCTGCCTCCTCTGGCAGTGAATAAGAGCAGATCCATCTCATGTCACCCGCTGGCCTGTTGCCGTCCCCACTTCCTCTCCCACCTCCGTTTTACCACATCTAAATTGGTCCTGGAGTAAGCTTTGGCTGGAAGGAAAACAAACGAGAGCGTAGCGAATGATGTCGGGAGGAAATGAGGCTTTTTAATCTCCCGGGGAGGCAGAGCTGGGCTTGGCCGCCACCCACAAATTTCTGCCCCTCTTTTTCTCCCTGTCTGAAATGTACTCATCATTAGGGTTGCCCACTGCCAGGTAATCCAAACAAAAAACAGCAAGGTACTGTAGGGGAATCTAGACAAGAAAACAACAGCACCCAAGATCAATTGACAAACGTGTAATACAAATAAATTACAAGCATAAAACAGTCACAATGCATTGACATTGTGATTGTTTCATGCTTGCATTTTATTTGTGTTACACGTTTGTCAATTGAGCTTGGGTGCTGTTGTTTTCTCGACTAACTTCCAGGTAATAGCTGGCAATCTCCTGCTATTACGACTGATCTCCAGCCGATAGAGATCGATTCCCCTGAAGAAAATGGCCACTCTGGCCATTGGACTCTCTGGCATGGAAGTCCCTCCCCTCCCCAAACCCCTCCCTCCTCAGGCTCCACCCCAAAATCTCCTGCCCATGGCAAAGAGGGACCCAGCAATCCTACCCATCATCCATGTGGGGTCAGGGATGTCAGGGAGGGCAGCGTCATGTAGAAAACACAATCTGAAAAATAGGGTTGCCATGTCCCTCTTTGTCATCGGTGGGAGGTTTTTGGGGTGGAGACTGAGGAGGGCGGGGTTTGGGGAGGGGAGGAACTTCAGTGCCATAAAGTCCAATTGCCAAAGGGGGCATTTTTCTCCAGGTGAACCGATCTCTATCAGCTGGAGATCTGTTGTAATAGCAGGAGATTTCCAGCCACCACCTGGAGGCTGGCAACCCTACTGAAAAACCACGCAGGGAAATGTCAGAAGGCGCATAAGTGCGGCGGTGCGGGAAAGACGTGGAAGATTAGCGCTCGCCATTGTGATCTCTGCCAGAGCCTGAATGCAAATCTTTTCAGCTGGCACCTCCAGATTTTATCCGATAAGCAAAAGTAGGTTAGGGTTGTTATGTATCAATTTGTCATTAATTCTTTCTCAGGCCCTGCGAGCCAACGAGAAATGAGGCGTGATTTATTCATACATCACCACTTTAGAAAAGAAAAGAAAATATTCAAGCGTCAACTTAATTGTTTCTTGGAACATGGAAAGTCATGAATCAAATATAATCCCGGTGGAACGTGGTATAGGTGACCAGAATTCTGGGATCGGTCTTCAGATTTGCACTCCTGAGGTGATTTGATGCATATGCGTTTATTCTCATCTAGGATGGATTCAAAATCCCAGAGCTGGCAACCCGGCCCAGCCAGCCCACTCCTCCACCACTAGTCCACTAGTCTCACACAGTGGCCAAACTGTTGCGCAACAGGCAGAAATTCAGCAGGTGCCATTCCCACCCTCAACGCAGCCGGACAAGCCGCCCCTGTTGAACATCCACCTGTCCTCTACCCGTGATTGGTACAGAAGTACTTAAGACAGCGTTCCGCCAAGAAGCAAAGGTGTTCGCAAAAGGGAGGTGCACCCAATCCAGACCCCCGGCCTAAATCCCACTAACGTTGCTCGTTTACAAAAATTGCAACGGGATTAAATATGGGCTTTGCCAAAGCAAATATGTCAAGATGGGAAAGAATGTCCATTCCCCATCCTGGCATGGTTTTTGTCATGGGGGGGGGGGCACGGAGCAAATACATCAGCTGGAATTTGATTCTTTGCGGCAAATGCGTCAAAGCATAAGGCGCTTAATGTTTAAGCCACTGGATTAATCCTTTACCTAACTGCCAGGATAGAAGGCAAGGAGAAATGACAACGGAAAATGGGAATGCCGTAATTGGTCATTCCCTCTTTCTTGTTTTTCCAGTGGTTTTTGATTCTACCTCTAGGGTTGCCAACTCCAGATTAGGGAGGAGGAGGAGGAGGAAGAGAAAGAAGAGTTGGATTTATATGCCGACTTTCTCTACCACTTAAGGAAGAATCAAAACTGCTTACAATCACCTTCCCTTTCCCTCCCCACAACAGACACCCAGTGAGGTAGGTAGGGCTGAAAGGGCTCTAAGAGAACTGTGACTAGCCCAAGGTCACCCACCTGGCTTCATGTGGAGGAGTGGGGAAACAAATCCAGCCCACCAGATTAGCATCCGCCGCTCATATGGAGGAGTGGGGAAGTCCCTCCCCTCCCCAAACCCCACCCTCCTCAGGCTCCATCCCAAAAAACCTCCCGCCAGTTGCAAGGAGGGATGTGGCAACCCTATTGCCAGGTCCCCCCTCACCACCAGCAGGAGTTTCGTTGTGGTGGGGCTGGGGAGGGCAATCAGTGCAATAACGTCACTTCCGGGGTAAACCCAGAAGTGACAGGGAGGCTCTAGCACATTGCTCCAAAGCTCTATGGTAAATCAGGAAGTGACGTAAATCACACACGCACACCTTCAGCTGGCCTGCTTCCACCCTCTTGCCAGCTATGGGGCAGCGAGCAGCCCCCTAATTGGCAGGCAATTGCCCACCATTGACTAGTATCTGGCAACCCTGTCTTCTCAATGTGTTGCCCCAACAGGGTTGCCAGGTTCCCCCTGGCCCCTGGTGGGGGACAGCAGGGTAGAGTTGCCACTTCCGGGTTGGTTAACTCCTGGAGATTTGGGGGTGGAGCCTGGGGTGCGATGCCAGAGAGTAGGGTTGTGCATATCGATAAACCCGAACCGAAAATAAACCCGAAAAAGGCCTTTTCGGCTTCTTTCAGATTTAATTAACGCCGAATATTAAAACTGGGAATAAAGCTGAAGCCGGATAGCCAATCGCCAAATCAACCAAATAGGTATTCAGCTTTTTTCGGCTTTCCCCAGGCTTTTCCCTATAGGAATTTTTTTAAAGAGCTCTGTGGGAAGCATTTTTGAAGGTTCCCAAATTTTCAGGGTAGCTTTAAGAGACTCTTCTTGCATGAACCCTGAGGTTTGGTGAAGATTCGGTCAGGGGGTCTAATTTTATGGGGTCCCGAAGGGTTCGCCCCACTCCTCCATAGAGAACATTGTAAAGTTTACAATGCTTCTCTATGGAGGAGGGGCGTCGACCCCTTTGGGACCCTATAAAATTTGACCCCGACCCAATGTTCACTAAACAATGGGGTTCATACAAGGAGAGTCTCTTAAAGCTACCCTGAAAATTTGGTGACCCTACCTCCAAAAATCCCCATAGACTATAATGGATCAGAATTTTTTCAGTAAACCTGGAAATGAAGCCGAAATGCCCCTTTACCGACTTATTCCGGGTTTACAAAAAAACCCCCAAAATTTACCTATTTTTTATTTTTTGCACGACCCTACCGGACAGTCCACCCTCCAAAGCAGCCATTTTCTCCAGGGGAACTGATCTCTGTAGTCTGGAGATGAGCTGTAATTCTGGGGGATCTAGGGTTGCCCGTTCTGGGTTGGGAAATACCTGGAGATTTCAGGGGTGGAGCCTGGGGAGGGCGGGGTTTGGGGAGAGAAAGGACCTCAGCAGGACATAATGTTACAGAGTCCACCCTCCAAATCAGCCATTCTCTCCAAGGGAGCTGATCTTGGTCGTCTGGAGATCAGTTGTAATACCGAGTCCTGGCAGCCTTTTGGCTTGGTCGACGAACCGGCTCCCTCGACGGTAATTTCAGCCTTTCGTTTTTTCGGTCGCAATTTGTCATCACGCTCTCCTGCGTTTTTAGCAAGCCTCAATTGTCATCTTTGTCTGTGTCCGCGTGAGGGGCCAAGAGGGATCCTTCAGCCCAAGACAAGCTAAATTATATGGTGACACATAATAACAGGGGGGGAGAGGAAAAGAACAAAAAGCGTTGTCGTTCCGGGAGACGCTGGCCGCGTCAGAACCGCTCTGCGACGGCAGCCGAGGTGAGCCTCCGCTCCGAATTCCTTTGTCCTTTCTGGCCTATGAACTCTGCCATGAACTTCTCCACCGGATCTGACAGGGATGAAATGTCAGCACGGAGGGAGGGCCTGAAACCTCCTCAAACCTCGCCTTAATGGCTTGAAGTTTCGGAGATCTCCTCCTCTTCTTTCATGGAGAGTATCCTGGCACCTTGAACTTGCTGTAGGCCTAGGGGATAGGGTTGCCAACCTCCAGGTAGCAACCTGCCGGTCTCCCGCTATTACAATTGATCTCCAGACAACTAAGATCAGTTCCCCTGGAGAAAATGGCTGCTTTGGAAGGTGGACTCTATGGCATTACACCTTGCTGAGGTCCCACCCCTCCCCAAACCCTGGCATCCTTAGGCTCAACCCCCAAAATCTCCAGGTATTTCCCAACCCAGAACTGGCAACCCTAGGGCCTGGAGATAGGGTTGCCAGCCTCCAGGTAGTAGCTGGAGATCTCCTGCTATTACAATTAATCTCCAGTTGATAGAAATCAGTTCACCTGAAGCAAATGGGCACTTCGGCAATTGGACTCTATGGTACTAAAGTCCCTCTCCTCCCCAAAACCCTCCCTCCTCAGGCTCCATCCCAAAAACCTCCCGCCGGTGGCAAAGAGGGACCTGGCAACCCTACCTGGAGATCTTCTCAAATTACACTGGTCTCCAAGCTACATCAGTTCCCCTGGTGAAAATGGCTGCTTTGGAAAGTGGACTCTCTGGTTTCACACCCTGAGGTCCTTCCCCTCCCCAAACACTGCCTTATCCAGGCTGTTGCCCCAAATCTCCAGGAATTTTCCAACCTGGAGTTGGCAATCCTATTTGAGGACATTTGTTAGCAGATCTCTCCAGCTAAGGACAGTCCAACAGCTACACTGATCACTCCTCCACATGTGGGGCGGACACTAATCTGCTGAACCAGTTTGGTTTCCCCACTCCTCCACATGAAGCCAGCTGGTTGACCTTGGGCTAGTCACAGCTCTCTTAGAGCTCTCTCAGCCCCACCTTCCTCACAAGGTGTCTGTTGTGGGGAAGGGAAGGTGTTTGTAAGCCAGTTTGATACTTCCTTAAGTGGTAGAGAAAGTCAGCATATAAAAACCAACCTTCTTCTACTACAATGAGGCTAGAGGCAATTTTCTGAACCGTTTTCAAAGGCCGCCATTTTTTCTCCAGTTGAACTGATCTCTGTCTGCTGGAGATCGGTTGTAATAGCAGGAGATCTCCAGCTAGTACCTGGAGGTTGGCAACCCTAAGCTATGTCTAGATTCTGTTCGCAACTGAGAAAGTGTTAGAGTGGCTCGCATGTATCCACCATGGAACGGCAGCCAGCTTTTCATTCACATTTTTCACTTAATCCAACGGGTTTTGAATTCCTCAGCTAGTCTATATGAAGATTAGGAACTCACTCACAGCAATGGAGAATTACATGCATTTAGGTGAAATCTAATCCTTTGTCAAAGGGTTTTATTCACAGCATTCTTTCCTGTCTGCAGCAACAGAGCTCCTTCTCAAACAGACGGCCCACGGACAAATCAGGGCAAACCAATTTTATTATATCTTTGCTGGGATTCTGTTAATTCATGCCATTGTGTTCCCTATCACTATGTATGGGTGTGAAAGCTGGTCATTGAAGAAAGTTGTTTGGAAGAAAGTAGATTCCTTTGAAATGTGGTGTTGGAGAAGAGTGTTACGGATACCCTGGACCGCCAAAAAAATAAATCAGTGGGTTCTAGATCAAATCAAGCCTGAACTGATCCTAGAAGCTAAAACGACTAAACTGAGGCTGTTGTACTTTGGTCACATTATGAGAAGATAAGAGTCACTGGAAAAGACAACCATACTAGGAAAAGTTGAAGGCAGCAGGAAAAGAGGAAGACCCAACAAGAGATGGATTGACTCTATAAAGGAAGCCACAGCTCTCACTTTGCAAGATCTGAGCAAGGCTGTCAAAGACAGGACATTTTGGAGGACTCTGATTCATAGGGTCGCCATGAGTGGGAAGCGACTTGACGGCACTTAACACACACAGGATTCTGTTCATCCCAAACAGTTCTCTCTAGGGTTGCCAGTCCCTTGGCAAGGGTGAGGGATTGCCTGCCCCTGCCTATCATTTCCCTCTAATTGCCTCTAATCTGGAGAACCGGGTTTGATTCTCCACTCCTCCACATGAGCGGTAGAGGCTAATCTGGTGACCTGGGTTTGTTTCACCACTTCTACACATGAAGCCAGCTGGGTGACCTTGGGCTAGTCACAGCTCTCTCAGCCTCATCTACCTCACAGGGTGTCTGTTGTGGGGAAGGGAAGGGAAGGTGATCGTATGCCGGTTTGATTCTGCCTTAAGTGGTAGAGAAAGTCGGCATATAAAACCCAACTCCTCCTCCTCCTCCTCCTCCTCCTCCTCCTCTTCTTCTTCTTCTTCTACTTCTGCTGCTGCTGCTGCTGGGAAAATAATTTTGGGAAATGACCATCAGGCCAATGGTTATGGTTGCCAACCTCCAGGGGGTATGGCTTAACAATGAAATATATTGAACATAGAGCATACAACAAAGTGTAGCAAACTATCTACAGGTAAGTATACAAAGTAAGGTTAAAACGTTATACAGTAACAATCAATCCAAGGTCGACGTCTTCAAACAAAGAGTGAGTAGAAAGGGATACGATCGTTTCAAGTCTTCCTCAGTCCCGTTTCTGTATACAAAGCATTTTAAATATTCATATAACATCTCTTATACAATACCACTTAGACATACATATACTTGACTAAGTCTACTTGCAATTTCAGCGTTATTGTGCCAACTTGTTTAAGTAACAGATATTACAACTGATCACCAGGCAATATAGGTCAATTCACCTGTAGAAAATGGCCACTTTGGAAGGCGGACTCTATGGCATTATACTCCATTGAAGTCCCTCCCCTCCCCAAACCCCGCCCTCTTCAGGCTCCACCTCTGATTGCAAGAGATCTCCAAGCCCCACCTAGAGGCTGGCAACCCTAAGTATAGGGAGGATGGGATCTTGTTTTAAATCAGCCTTGTTGTAAGCCCCATACACACACACACACACTCACAAACTTCCTTTCTATTGCTAATATATGTGTTTGGCCTAACGGATGTCCCTTTGATACATCTGATGAAGTGAGCTCTGGCTAGGGTTGCCGCGAACTCTGGGATGGGAAAGTCATGGAGATTTGGAAGTCAAGCCTGGGGAGGGGAGGTTTAAGGAGGGGAGGGACCTCGGCAGGGCACAGCGTCCACCCTCCAAAAGAGCCAAGAGAACTGGATTTTGATGTCTGGAGATCAGTTATAATCCTATGAAATCTCCAGCCCCCACCTGGAGGTTGGCAGCCACACCTCTGGCTCCTGAAAGCTTTATGCTGGAATAAATTTGGCCGGTAACCGAAATCTATATGGCCACTGAATTCCTGTTTTATTTTCGTTACAGACAGTGGCCTTGTTTCGGAGGGAATGCCGTTAGGGTTGCCAGGTCCCTCTTCGCCACCGGCGGGAGGTTTTGGGGGCGGAGCCTGAGAAGGGTGGGGTTTGGGGAGGGGAGGGACTTCAATGCCATAGAGTCCAATTGCCAAAGCGGCCATTTTCTCCAGGTGAACTGATCTCTTTCAGCTGGAGATAGGGTTGCCAGGTCCCCACTCACCTTCGGCAGGAGGTTTCTATGCAGATCTTGTGTTTGTGTGTGCGTGCACATGAGCCAACACAGCACTTCCGGTTTACAACCGGAAGTGCCACCTTGCGAGGAGCCTTAGACCATTCAAACTCTTAGTTTGAGTGGTAAAGGGCCGCAGCGAGGTGGCACTTCCGGTTGTAAACCGGAAGTGCCGCGTCGAGGCGCGGGTGCACAATTGCCCGCCGGCCCTCAGCTGGTCAGCGGGCAGAGGGCACTTTACCTGGGTTTGCCTGCCACCAGCGGACACCTGGCAACCCTAGCTGGAGATCAGTTGTAATAGCGGGAGATCTCCAGCTAGTACCTGGAGGTTGGCAGCCCTATTCAGAGGGAATGCCATAAAACTGGCATCTGATGAGTGGGCAAGATCCAGCCCTCCACTGGGGTCATTGCTCAGATTCTTCCACCCTGCTGATTTAGCGGCTGCCCCGCATCTCCTACCCCAGCCAGTCCTCCTTTGCCGATTGTCCTCGGCCCAAGATTTTCTGTGGGAATAATAAGGAAGCAAAGGAAGTTTCCAAGCCACCGGCCGGGGAAGGGAGGGCCTGTGATTAATTGCCCTTTTATAATTTTAGGAATTTTCCCCTCTCTTTCGGATACCTCCGATTGCATGGGGGAGTCGGGAGTTTTTGGCCAGTATATTTGGAAACTGCTAATAAACACCCACTTCCTGTTTTTGTTGCTACTGTGCATGCCGTTCAAAAGAACTCGTTTTACCCCTCTCAGCTGCTCCGTTTGCAGACGGAACTAAGTCGGGGGATAATCTTTTTGCCGAGGGGCTTTCGCCCAGCTGTCGGAGGCGGCACGGCGGCCTCGATCCCTCCGTTTGCCAGCTGGCCTGCAGTTAGGGCAAAAGTGGGTGAGTAGAGTTGCCAGCCTCCAGGTACTAGCTGGCGATCTCCCGCTATTACAACTGATCTCCAGCCTCTAGAGATCATGT
The DNA here is from genome assembly GCF_029931775.1 of Euleptes europaea. Classification (NCBI taxonomy): domain Eukaryota; kingdom Metazoa; phylum Chordata; class Lepidosauria; order Squamata; family Sphaerodactylidae; genus Euleptes; species Euleptes europaea. The sequence goes on from NC_079317.1 coordinate 6,409,742, forward strand.
TTATGTCTAACAGCTATAAGAGGTCCATCGTGTTCCTTGAAGAAGAATGATCGAAACAGGTGGAAATAACGGATGCCTGTAAAAGGAAGAGAAAGAAAAACTGATTTAACTTGTTAAGCACAAGATTATGTATTTATAGGGTTGCCAGCCTCCAGGTAATAGCAGAAGGTCTTCTGCTATTACAACTGATCTCCAGCTGATAGAGATCAGTTCCCCTGGAGAAAATGGCTGCTTTGGCCATTGGACTCTATGGCATTGAAGTCCCTCCCCTCCCCAAACCCCTCCCTCCTCAGGACTTTTGTCAACTTTTCCCACCCCGTGCAAAATTTTATAAACCTCTATCATATTCCTCTCTTTTCTTCTGAATTGAAAGAGAGAGAGAGAGATACAAAGGGGCCACGCAGCTTAGACCTGGAGCACCCACTTTCCCTCCCAAAGGTCCCGGGTTCAATTCCAGACATCTTGGGTGGCAGGACCAGAAAACCTCTGGAGTGTCGCTGCGGCAACAGTGCCGGGCCAGCTGGGCCAATGGGCGGACTCAAAGGCAGCTTCCTCGGTTTGGCGCACAGGTTCAGAAGGGGGACGGGATTAAGACCACAGGGTTTATATTTATATTCGTACGCACACCCCTAAGTGGCAAGAAGAGAGGGTAATGGGTGGGTTGCAACCTTTAAATTAGAAACAGATGCCAAGGCAGATTTGATCGCAGACACAAGTGAGGGAGGTTTGGGAACGTCAACCGTAGAATTTCACGGTTGGGTCACAGCCTGGTTTCTTTTCAGCCCAGCAAGGAAGAGTGCATTTTCCTGGAATTATTGAAGGGTGCTTTGCATTATATTTAGCTAGATCACCGGGGGAAGGGGTTGTCTCAATTTGCAACGTTTTGAGCGCAGAGGGCATGGTTTCCTAAAAGTGGCTGCTCTTGACTGTTTAGGACAGTGACTTTCAACGTAGGAGAAGGCATGCTGCTATCACACCGCCCTTGTACAAATTTATGGTCAGACCACACTTGGAATACTGTGCACATATCTGGTCACCACACCTAAAAAAGGATATTGCAGAGCTTGAGAAGGTGCAGAAAAGAGCAACCAAAATGATTAGGGGACTAGAGCAACTGCCCTATGAGGAGCGGTTAAGACGTTTAGGGCTGTTTAGCTTGGAAAGAGGGTGGCTAAGGGGAGACATGATAGAGATCTATAAAATTATGCATGGTGTGGAGACAGTGGACAGGGAGATGATTTTCTCCCTCTGCCATAATACTAGAACGCGGGGTCATCTGCTGAAGCTGGAGGGTGAGCGATTCGAAACAGATAAAAGGAAGGATTTCTTCACACAATGCATAGTTAAATTGTGGAACTGCCTGCCCCAGGATGTGGTGATGGCTGCCAACTTGGAGGGCTTGAAGAGGGGAGTGGACATGTTCATGGAGGAGAGGGCTATTCATGGCTACTAGTCAAAATGGATACTAGTTATGATGCATACCTGCTCTCTCCAGGATCAGAGGAGCATGCTTATTATATCAGGTGCTGTGAAATACAGGCAGGATGGTGCTGCTGCAATCATCTTGTTTGTGGGCTTCCTGGAGGCACCTGGTTGGCCCCTGTGTGAACAGACTGCTGGATTTGATGGGCCTTGGTCTGATATAGCAGGGCCTTTCTGATGTTCTTATGTTCGTTCTGGAATCTCCGGTCTTTCTATAGAACCACTAGACAGGAGGAAACAGCCCCGGTTGGACAGGTGGGGCTATGACTGAGGCCGCTGGAATGCTGGCCACAGCCAGAGAAACAGCTGTATCGGGATCGGTGCTAGGAATGAGCTTCGAACAGACTGGAGTCAACATGTCCTAGGCAGGTGACAAGATCTAAGGTCTCATGGAACGGAGCTACCCCCAGGGAAGCCAGCGAGGAATGGAAGGGGAACTAGAGGGAAGAAGTGGAAGACTGGGAAAGTGATGAAGAGTCAGAGGAACTCTGGCATCCTAGAATCATAGAATCATAGAGTTGGAAGGGACCACCAGGGTCATCTACTCCAATCCCCTGCACAATGCAGGAAATTCACAACTACATTCCTCCCCTAAGGTTGCCAGGCCCCTCTTCACCATTGGCGGGAGGTTTTTTGGGCGGAGTCTGAGGAGGGCAGGGTTTGGGGAGGGGAGGGACTTCAATGCCATGGAGCCCAATTGCCAAAACGGCCATTTTCTCCAGGTGAACTGATCTCCATCAGCTGGAGATCAGTTGTAATAGCAGGAGATCTCCAGCTAGTACCTAGGGTTGCCAACCTCCAGGTACTAGCTGGAGAGCTTCTGCTATTACAACTGATCTCCAGCTGATAGAGATCAGTTCACCTGGAGAAAACAATTGATCTCCAGCTGATAGAGATCAGTTCACCTGCTTTGGCCACTGGACTCTATGGCACTGAAGTCCCTCCCTTCCCCAAACCACGCCCTCCTCAGGCTCCGCCCCAAAAATCTCCAGGTATTTCCCAACCCGGAGCTGGCAACGCTACTCACAACTACCCTGTGAATAAGGTTGCCAACCTCCCGGTTGGGCTGAAGAGCTCCCACTATTACAGTTGATTCTCAGGCAATAGATATCAGTTCCCCTGGAGGAAATAGCTGCTTTGGAAGGTGGATTCTATGGCATTATACCCTGCTGAGGTCCCTCCCCTCCCCAAACCCTGATCTCCATCCCCCCAATTTCCAGGAATTCTTCAACCTGTAGTTGCCAACCCTATCTTCTTCTTCAGGAGGTGGTAAGCTCTCCTTCCCTGGAGGATTTTAAGAAGAGGTTAGATGGCCATCTGTCAGCAATGCTGATTCTGTGACCTTAGGCCAATGATGAGAGGGAGGGCATCTTGGCCATCTTCTGGTCACTAGGGGTGTGGAGGGGGGAGGTAGTTGTGAATTTCCTGCATTGTGCAGGGGGTTGGACTTGATGGCCCTGGTGGTCCCTTCCAATTCTATGATTCTATCTAAGCAGAGCATGTCTTCATCTTTAAAAAAAAATTAAAATAATTTTATTAATTTGCAAAATTTATGCACTGCTTTTCAATATTCCAAAACGGTACACATAATAAAATAATAAAACAGTATGAATACATAAGCAGAATTAAACAACAACAATAACTTAATAAAGGAATACAATACTACAGCGGCAGGAAAAAGTCAAGACAATCAGAATCTAAAACACCTTTTCCTGATGTTGTTTGGTTTTCAAATTTTTACAAAATAGTTGAAGAAAAACCAGCCTGGAAAATCTTGACAGGAAGGTAGTTCTACAGTTCTGAAAGAGCATGTCGTCATCTGAACATATATGTCTTCGGTTTGAAGGGGTTCACACCAGACAGAAATAAGTCGGAAAACTCTCTGGTTTAGTCATTGACTAAACCAGAAAAAGATATTTGCAACTCTTTAATGTTTGTTAAAACTTCTCATCTATTTTCCAATTTGCCCACACACATGTGGAACAGATGGGGCAGGGAAAGGCAGTATTTATCTACAGCTACATCGACACATGCAAAATTAGACAAGACTCTATACTGATACTGTGTTGGACACACAACAACTGGGCTGTGCATTTGTGGAGTGGCTTATGTGCTAAGAAACAGCATGGCATGCAAATATAGAGAGAGAGAGCCAGCGTGGTGTAGTGGTTATGAGTGGTGGTCTGGAGCAGTGGACTGTAATCTGGAGAACCGGGTTTGATTCCCCACTCCTCCACATGAAGCCAGCTGGATGACCTTGGGCTAGTCACACTCTCTCAGCCTCACCTACCTCACAGGGTGTCTGTTGTGAGGAAGGGGAAGGGAAGGTGATTATAATCAGGTTTGATTCTTCCTTAAGCAGTAGAGAACTGTCCTATGGGGAGCAGTTAAGACGCTTAGGGCTGTTTAGCTTGGAAAGAAGGTGGCTGAGGGGAGACATGATAGAGGTCTATAAAATTATGCATGGTTTGGAGAGAGTGGACAGGGAGCTCCCCGAAGGATACTCCAAAGTGTATACCGCTCAAAATGTATACTTTGGATACAAAGTGTATACCACTCAAAGGGCGAAAACGCATGGTCGCTTTATCCTCCTTTAATCCCTGTTTCAGCCAGGATTCAGCCTGGATCGAACACATGCGTTTCGCTTAATGTGCGTTCGATCCTGGCTAAAACAGGGATTAAAGGAGGATAAAGCAATCATGCGTTTTCGCCCAAAGTGTATACTTTGGATACTCCAAAGGATACTTTGGAGTATCCTTCAGGGAACCAGTGAACTAGTTTGATGATGTACTAGATAGAAAATTTACTTGGAAACATAAACTTGAATGGATTTGGGGCTGAAGAAAAGACCTTGAAACGGCCGTCCCCCATCTACTCCCAATAAGTGAACCTTTGGGATTGTTTAGGTGTGTACCTTATGGACCTTCTAAATTAACATTAGCAACAAGTATATATCAAGAAGATTGCATTATTCTGTTGCACAGAGACTGAATCAAACAAGTTATGTATATATTGTATATATTTGTGAAGTGTTATTGTTTATGTACTCCACGTTTGTATGTGATTGTTAACTAAGCACAATATAAGAACTTTGTTACCTTTGTACATTTTATCTCCTGTGCTGTTTTCCAAACCATATAGGTACAGGCATGGAGGTGCTCCCTATTTTGGATTGAAACCTCCAGGCACTAGCTGGGGATCTCCTGCTATTACAACTGATTTCGAGCCGATAGAGGTCTGTTCACCCGGAGAAAATGGCCGCTTTGGCAAGTGGACTCTATGGCATTGAAGTCCCTCCCCTCCCCAAACTCCACCCTCCTCAGGCTCCACCCCAAAAACCTCCCACTGGTGGCAAAGAGGGACCTGGCAACCCTATGCCCAGAAGATGGCCAAGATGCCCTCCCTCTCATGATCTGCCTAAGGTCATAGAATCAACATTGCTGACAGATGGCCATCTAGCCTCTGCTTAAAAACCTCCAGGGAAGGAGAGCTGACCACCTCCCGAGGAAGCCTGTTCCACTGAGGAACCGCTCTAACCCTCTTCCTGCTTCCACCCATCAACCACCTGAGGGACAGCGAGCAGCCCGGTGGGTTGGCGGGCAATCACCAGGAATTTGGTAACCCTACTCACAGGGTTGTGGTAGTGGTGGGAGTTAAATGAGGTAAGTGAAAAAAGGGTGAGATGAAACAAATGCTAACATTGGTTTATTTTTTAACTTATTGCAGCAGTGTTAGCTGTCAGGAGTCTGAGGAGATAAGGGGGTATAGGAAAAGAGGAAGACCCGACATGAGATTGACTCAGTCAAGGAAGCCATGGCCCTCAGTTTGCAAGTCCTAAGCAAGGCTGTTAACAATCGGACGTTTTGGAGGTTGTTCATTCATAGGGTTGCCCTAAATTGGAAGCTTTCAGAAAGCTGACAGGAAGGTGATTCCTTGGAAATGTGGTGTTGGAGGAGAGTTTTACATATACCGCAGACCACCAAAAAGGCAAATCAGTGGGTTCTAGAATCAAATCAGGATGGAACACTCTCTAGAAGCTAAAAGGACGAAACTGAGGCTATCGAATGTTGATATTATGAGAAAGCCACAGTCACTGGAAAAGACAGTAATGCTAGGAGGCACCAGGAAAAAAGGAAGACACATGAACACATGAAGCTGCCTTATACTGAATCAGTCCCTTGGCCCATCAAAGTCAGTATTGTCTACTCAGAGTGGCAGCAGCTCTCTAAGGTCTCAGGCTGAGGTCTTTCACATCACCTACTTGCCTAGTCCCTTTAACTGGAGGTGCTGGGGATTGAACCTGGGACCTTCTGCATGCCAACAGATGCTCTACCACTGAGACACGGCTCATCCCCATAAGACCCAACATGGGATGGATTGACTCCGTCAAGGAAGCTCTCCATTTTCAAGACTTTAGCAAGACTGTTTATGATTGGACATTTTGGAGGTAGTTCATTCATAGGGTTGCCATCAGTTGGAAGCTGTCAGAAAGCTTAAGGGAAGAACGGTGGTGTTGGGGGAGAGTTCTATGGATACCGTTGACCACCAAAAAGACAAACCAGCGGGTTCTAGATCAAATCAAGCCCAAACTGTCCCTAGAAGCTGAAAAGACTAAACTGAGGCTCTCATACTTTGGCTGATTTCGTGGCTTTGGCCGAGTTCTTGAAGGCATGATGGTGTGTAGATAGTGTTGATTGGCATTGCCCCCACCCCACTCCCCAGAAGTCCATGCACCTGCCATAACTTCATCTAGCAAATCAAAGCAGACCCAGTGGAAAGCAATACTGTTGGGGAGGGGCTGTGGCTAGTGGTACAGCATCTGCTTGGCATGCAGAAGGTCCCAGGTTCAATCCCCGGCATCTCCAGTTAAAGGGACTAGGCAAGTAGGAGACATGAGAGTCCTCTGCCTGAGACCCTGGAGAGCCGCTGCCGGTCTGAGTAGACGATACTGACTTTGATAGACCAAGGGTCTGATACAGTAGAAGGCAGCTTCATGTGTTCATGTGTCCATGTGTCATATGATGAGAAGACAGGAGTCACTGGAAAAGACAGTAATGCCAGGAAAAGTGGAAGGCAGCAGAATAAGAGGAAGATCCAACAAGAGATGGATTGACTTATAAAGGAAGCCACGGCTCACGGTTTGCAAGACCTGAGTAAGGCTGTCAAAGATAGGACATTTCGGAGGACACTGATTCATAGGGTCACCAACAGTTGGAAGTGACTTGATGGCACTAGACATAGACACACATAAATATTTTAAATAAATGAATAAGAACATGTGGACTTCCTTTCTTGCAACTTGAAAACTTGGTTGTTGTTTTTAACCCCTCATGCTTGAAACAGTGGCTGGTTGTTTAACTCTTTTAAGTGTACCTTAATTAAAGATTTGTTGGGCTGCCAGGCACCCACCTAGACTTGCCAACTCCAGGATGGGAAATTCCTGGAGACTGAGAGGTGGAAGAGTGGGGTTCGAGGAGAACAGGGATCTCTTGGGGTACAATTTGAGGGAGCCAGTGTGGTGTAGTGGTTAAGAGAGGTGGTTTGGAGTGGCGGACTCTGATCTGGAGAACCAGGTTGGATTCCCCACTCCTCCACATGAGCTGTGGACACTAATCTGGTGAACTGGATTTGTTTTCCCACTCCTCCACATGAAGTGACCTGGACTAGTCACAGTTTTGGGTGACTACTGGGTGACCTTGGGCTAGTCACAGTTCTCTCAGCCCCAGCTACCTCACAGGGTGTCTGTTGTGGGGAGGGGAAGGGAAGGGAATTGTAAGCCGGTTTGATTCTTCCTTAAGTGGTAGAGAAAGTCAGCATATAAAAACCTCCTCCTCCTCTTCCTCCTCCTCTTCTTCTTCTTCTTTGTTATAGGACCACCCTCCAAAGCAGCCATTTTCTCCAGGGAAACTGATTTGTGTCATCTTTAGGCCTCACCTGGAGGTTGGCAACCCTAGGCCCACCCCTTAGCCATCTCTACCCTAGAGCAGACCCTAAATAAAGTGGAATTTCCCCTCCTTTTGGAATGCACTTGTAAAGGGAGATATTAATACATTCTGCTGAAAGCGCTCCTATTTTTGACATAATGGGGAAAATATTTCCATCTGTTTTGAGCGTGCCTGAAAACAGTGATAGACAAGAGTCCATAAGCATCCCTTTTTTTATAAAAAAGAAAGAAGCCACCCTGTTGTCATAACAAATTCCATATTAGCGTAAGCAAAAAAGAATGTTTGCTCTGGGGGTTTTTTTGTATGTGGAGGGGTGATTGGCAGTCCTGCATTAGACAGGCTCCGCTTCCGCCCACCAACAGTCCTTTCTGCTTATATAATAAGCTGTTTGCATTTGCAATTTGGGAGGAACGGCTCTCCACTCTCCCCCCCACACACACACACACACTTTGAATCATCTGCAAGTCTCTCGGCTTGCCTCATTTGTTTAAGATTTCCAAGATGATTTATTTGGGCTCTAATAGGATGAAATCAAATGGTATGCTTCTCCCTCCCCGCTCCCCTGTTCTAGGCCTTGTAGTTCGAACTCAGGAGCAGTGGTTCTGTAGCCCTGGTAGAAGAAGAAGAAGAAGAAGAAGAAGAAGAAGAAGAAGAAGCAGAAGCAGAAGCAGAAGCAGAAGCAGAAGAAGAAGAAGAAGAAGAAGAAGAAGAAGAAGAAGAAGAAGAAGAAGAAGAAGAAGAAAAGGAGGAGGAGGAGGAGTTGGTTTTGATATGCCAACTTTCTCTACCACTTAAGGGAGACTCAAACCGGCTTACAATCACCTTCCCTTCCCCTCCCCACAACAGACACCCTGTGAGGTAGAGTGGGGCTGAGAGAGTTTGGAGAGAACTGTGACTGGCCCATGGTCACCCAGCTGGCTTCGTGTGTAGGAGTGGGCTAATTCTGCTTTGGGCAGGGGTTAGACTAGATGGCCTGCACGGCTCCTTCCAACTCCATGATTCTATGAAGGAATACCAGGGTCTCTGGGCAGAGGCAGGCAATGGCAACCGCCTCCGAACGTCTCTTGCCTCGAAAACCCTACAGGGTCACCATAAGGTGACCACTTGACAGCCCTTTCCTCCACCACCATTCCAGGTGAAGGGTGCTTCTGCGACCCCACAGTCTTCCCTTCTCCAGGCAAAACAAACCAAGTTCTTCCAAGCTTTCCTAGTCAGGCTGGTCTTCCTGCTCCATTGAGGAGGACTTGCACAGGAGAACTTCCTGGTGTATCGGTGCCCGGAATGGCCCTCCTGCCTCACTGTTAGGGTTGCCAGGTCCCTCTTGGCCACCGGTGGGAGGTTTTTGGGGTGGAGCCTGAGGAGGGGAGGGACTTCAATGCCATGGAGTCCAACTGTCAAAGCGGCCTTTTTTCTCCAGGTGAACTGATCTTTATCGGCTGGAGATAAGTTGTAATAGAAAGATCTCCAGCTAGTACCTGGAAGTTGGCAACCCTACTCACCGTACCCCTCTGGGCAGGCCCGTCTTTGCCCGGAGGTGCCTGCAAGGGACCCGAGGAGGTTTTGCAGGCGAGTTTTTGGTTGCTTAGCGACCCCGAGGTGAAGACCATTGAGGTCAGCTCCCCATAGGTAGCAGCAGCTGTTTGTGTGATTTCACAGCTGCTAAATATGATATAAATCCAAAGAATTTCTCATGTTTTTACAAAGTTTATTAAGGGGGGGTGAGGAAAGGAAGGGGGGAGAAAAAGTATCCAGACAGCAATTTTTTGCTCATTCGGATACTCTTACCGAATGACATCTGGTTTCCGTACTTCTTATTTAGGCAATCCTTTAAAAATGTTTGCCAGGGGGCGTAACTCAAAACGCTCGGTCCTTCCCCATCTATTACTATACAGTTTAGATTACCATACAGTACACAGGGTTTTATTATAAGCAAAGGCCTGTCCCCCTTTTCCTCTTCCAAGTGAGCTTTAAAGCGCGTCGGGTAAATATTAGGTAATTAGCACGGAGCGGAGAAGAGCCGAGATTCCGATGCGAAAAGCATGACAACGGGGCAGAATTGTTTCCATATGGCAGGAGATAACCGGGTGGTTACGCGAGCGGAGCAAAGAAATGAACTTGGGGATGCGGTTTGCAAAGAAGGAGAGAAAGGGGGATGGGTGGAGGCAGACGCACCCTTGGAGCTAGCGTGATGCAGTGGTTAAGAGCGGTGGCTTGGAGTGGTGGACTCTGATCTGGAGAAGCGGGTTCGATTCCCCGCTCCTCCACATGAGCGGCGGAGGCTAATCTGGTGAACCGGGTTGGTTTCCCAATCCACTGGAGCAGCGGAGAATCGAACCCGGTTCTCCAGACTGGAGTGCGCAGCTCTTAATCACTACACCTAGGGTTGCCAATCTCCTGCTATTACGACTGATCTCCAGCCAATAGAGATCAGTTCACCTGGAGAAAATGGCCGCTTTGGCAATCGGACTCTATGGCATTGAAGTCTCTCCCCTCCCCAAACCCCACCCTCCTCAGGCTCCACCCCAAAAACCTCCCGCCGGTGGTGAAGAGGGACATGGCAACACAAACTATGCCACACTTGCTATAGCGCAGTGTAAACAGGTGATAAAATGGTTGGGGGGAGGACACAACAAAAAGCAAGGAAAAATAAAATCTTCCTTTTTTTTATATATATATAGATTTTATTGGATTTTATACTAAAAATTTTCCATTGCATTAAACAACATCTATGACAATATAAAATTTCAATTCTAACCTAAAGTTGTTATAGTTCCATAACATATAATAAAGAAAAAAAAGAAAAAAAAGAAATGGAAAATTTTGACTTCCCCTTCACCTCTATCTTCCTCTTAATAAAAAGTTCATCTCGTCGTAGTTAATCTAATCTTAATAAACTATCAATATCCTGTATAAAAAAAAACATAATCTGTTAGTAAATATAGTTATGCTTATTCATTATAAAAAAAACCCAAAAATAATCCTCTGGATCAGATTAGAAAATATTCTTCCATTCTTCCCAATTTTAACTCATATTCACAATAATGCATCCACGCCCCCCATTCCCCCAGAAACCGAACGTCATTTTCTTCATTTAGAATAGCTGTGAGTTTTGCCATTTCTGCCACTTCAAACATTTTAACAATCCAGTCTTTTTTCTCAAGAATTTCTAGCCCTTTATTCCCAAAATGATGTCTTAATCTTTATTCCACTACATCATTAATAGCCATGCCACCCATCCACACTATCAAAGCCTTTGGATCCAGCAATCATATTTAAATCAATCCTTTAACCATGGTCTAATAGTTCCTTCTGTAACTGAAATAGGCCAGTCAGGTATGGGAACAGGATTTCTTTGTTCTCTCTCATTTCCTCAGACAGGATACGTATCCAAAAATAACTCTTTCTGGGCTTCATCTCCATCGTGGCTTCAATCTGTATTCCTTGACCTGCTCTCTTCTTCCTTATATCCACACGTCGTTCCATGACTTTTTAAAATGAAAAGTCTATTTCTTGTATGTCTGATCTCTTTATCGCCGGCTGGTTGCTTTCTTGAACTTCTGTCTTCTTCTTTGTATCCTTGTATTCTTCCATGACTTTTTGGGCAGAAGAGTCCATTGCTTGTATGTCTGTATTTGTGGTCATCGTTTGAATTTTCAAGACTTTTATGTCTTCTATAACCAGATCCAACTTCTGATTGCCTACCTGTGATGATTGGTCAAGAGTCGTCATCATTGAAATCAGTTGAGCCATCTGTGTTGAAATCTGTTTTAATTGTTTAATTGTCGCCTCAGAATGTTTAGCAAGCATGTCCTGTATTTTTTTTTCCATGTTTGAATTCTGTAAAATTCCCTTTGATTTCATAGGAGCAGGGCTATGTATTAAGCCAAAAGAAGCTGGTAAAATACATGTCCACAGACAGGGCCTTTAAAGTTCTAATTAAAAGATAATAATTCAAACATCAGCCTTATAATTTTTTCGGGTTGAAAAGAGTCGAAATTGGCTCTAGAATTGCATTTTAAAGTTTTGAAATACCAGTGAGTTTTTTTCGGTCGCTCTAGGTCGGGCTGATCAGGAAGTATACAGGAAGTTACTAGTGCCGTGGACCTTCTACCGCCTCTTCTCGATGGTTGTTCCTTCAGGAATGATTTCCAAGTAACTCGAGTGCGACGCGTAATCGGTCCTACAACTACTTCCTGTTATTTTAGTTCCGATGATAGATAGGTTGTTATAGAGGGTCTTCCGTTCCAGGCGCTCCCTTACTGCAAACGTGGCAGGATATTCTTCGCCGGAAAATCAGGAAGAAAAATCACCCTCCCCTTCCCTTGGACCCATTGGTGATAGTTCTTGTCAATCAAAAGGTATCCTTCCGACTCTTTATTATGGTTTAGGCTGATCGGATTGATAAGGCTCCTGTCGCTAATCCCGATGGCTAACTCAGATCAAACTTTTTCAGTTCGGATTAAGGAGGAGTGGGGGTCCCAGAAATATTCTTATCAGCCCCCCGTCTGTTCAAGTTTCCAGTAAGTAGACGAAGAGTTCTTTTGTACTCACTTGGGTGTCAAGAGGTGAGGTTCTTTTCTTTATGTAGTCCTTATGTTGGTATTAAGGTGGTGGAGGGTGGAGCTTGATGCCTAAGTTGCGTTTTGGCGATGTCCTTCCCTAGTGCCCTCGCAGGACCGGCGTCCAGGACTCCGAGGGGCTTAAAAAGCCCCCTCAGAGTACCTAGGAGGTCAAACCGCGTTTGCGGGCTGCAGGGAATTCCTGCTTTCCAACCCACTTGCAAGGGTCGGATTGGGGTATCTATGTACCCCAGAAATAACGCAAACTTGGATTTCTCCCAGGACAGCCTGGGGAAATGGAGTGCTCTCCCCAGCAGCACCACCGGAAGTCAGCGAAAAATAAAATCTTCCTGACCCAGGGATTGAACGATAACTGAGTAGATGTTAATTTGGTCCCCTTTAAGCAGGAGGCCTCTGTTTGAGAGGGACTGAATTAACATTAGGCATTGGGCAGACTTCCAGGGGGAGAGCATTCCACATGGTGCCACCACAAAAAGAGCCCTGTCTCTGGTTGGCATCTGCTTCACCACTAAGGGTGCCAGCTCCAGGTTGGGAAACACCTGGAGATTTGGGGGTGGAGCCTGTGAGGTTGTAGTTTGGGGAAGGGAAGGACCTCAGTGGGTTATAATGCCCTATAGTCCACCCTCCAAAGTCACCATTTTCTGCAGGTAGGGTTGCCAACCTCCAGGTAATAGCAGAAGATCTCCTGCTATTACAATCTCCTGCTGATGGAGATCAGTTCACCTGGAGAAAACGGCCACTTTGGCCATTGGACTCTATGGCATTGAAGTCCCTCCCCTCCCCCAAACCCCATCCTTCTCAGGCTCTGCCCCAAAAACCTCCCACCGATGACGAAGAGAGACCTGGCAACCCTATCTGCAGGCAAACTGATCTCTGCCACCTGGAGAGCAGCTGTAATCCCAGGAGATAAGGTTGCCAACCTCCAGGTAGTATCAAGATAAACGCACAATGGTGCTGGAATGGTAATTCAATATTAAGAACAGCACACTTGCTTAATAAATTAACTAAAGTCAATTTTATAGATGCACTAATAGACCCAAATAAAATTCTTCAGGTATTGCATTCAATTTCTATATTCATTCCTATTTATAATACATAACAATATCATATAACAAAAAATAGGAGTGTTACCATCACACCATCTTACTGTTATCCAACTGTGTCTTGTCAATTTTCATAAAGCAAATTATATCAAATCCAATCTGTTTCAAACACTTAATATACCAATACCATAGTTTTTGGGAAAAAGTTGTAGTCCTGAGTATAAGCATACTTATAGTCTCTGAATAAATTTCACAAAACCACCTCACGAAACTTCAGCTGAGGCTCTTATTATTCTGATGATTCGCCAGAGCGTAAGGTCGTGCTGTCTCTCAACGGGCTAACAAGGACGTTGCCCAATCCTCAAAGGGGAATCCCGGTGTTCGTAAAGCATAGCAAGAGCTTTTTTTTAGAATTGTCCGGGTCTATCAGACAAGAACGTGCTCTCCGGATATCTTAACACGTTTCATAGAACTTTCATCAGCTTGTCCGTAGTTTAGCACGGTATCAAATATCTATAACAATAAAAAAACTTCCAGGACTACATGTTATATAACTAACAGTATATTGCATATAATCTTATATTAATTCAAATGAATTACAGAGAGTGTAAATGAAATCTTAAAACTCCAGACACACCTTAACTTTCCTTAAATCGGGCCTCCGTGGGTTCCTGACGCCATTATTTTTTTACTAGATTGCTGTTGCTCTTAAATAGTCTACAGCTGTGATACTCTGATTATCTTATTTGTAATATTAAAGGAGTCTATACTTTATACAAAACATGTCAAATCAAATTCTGTATTAAGTCCAGATGGGGCTAATGTCCTGAATAGGTATATCAATCTCATTTCATTTTGTAACATAATTTTTTGTACATTTTGAGTTTGGTAAGGGCGTGGTTGATATAGCCATAGGACGAAAAAAGACAGGTCATTCTCAGTATGGGATTTTTCAATATAGTGCTCTACCAGGGGCACGTCTTTCGTCCGTGCCCTGATCCGGAAGCGGTGCTCCCCGATCCGGAGCCTAACCGGGCGAATTGTGCTCCCTATGTACAAAAGACCACAATTGCACCTGATCACATACACCGCATGGTGGGATCCACAATTACTAAAGTGGCGGAGGGTATATTTAAAATTGGAGGAAGTAGCTCCTACTTCTTTGACTGGAAGGCTAAATGTACAGAAGGAACAATGTCCACATTTAAAATGGCCTCTAACATGGGGTGTTTTAGGACCCTGAAGAACATCCGATTTTATGAGATGGTTTCTAAGGGAATGGGAATTTCTCAAGCCGAATATCGGAGGTGTACTGCCAGGGATATCCTTTAAAAGATACCAATGTTTTAGGATAATTTTCTTTATTTGGATAGTCAGAGCATTATGTTGTAAAGAAGAATAAATATTTTCCTCATTTTTGGCTCTTTTATTATTTTGCAACAAGGTTTTTCTATCCTCATTCATAGTTTTATATGAATATAAAAATATATATGAAGGCTTCATTCACCACCCTTTCTGGGTAGCCTCTTTTAAAGAGCGCTGTAGTTGGAATATTTCTTTCCGCTAGAATATTTCTTTCTGTTCTATAGATTTCCACATCTAAGAATGGTATGTGTTTGTCATGATGTTGTCCTGTAAATTTTAGATTAATGTCCAATGCATTAATCCATTCTTTAAAGTGAGCATAATATTCCTCAGAATCAAAGATACAAAAAAGATCATCTAGATATCTACGATAGAAGATAGTATGTGCTACAAAGTTCTCATTGGAGTACAAAAAAGTTTTATCAAATTCATTCATAAAGATATTTGCTATAGCGGGTGCGCATGAAGCGCCCATTGCTACGCCCTTAATTTGGTAGAAATCTTTGTATCTAAAATAATTGCTCTCAAAAATGATATCCAAAATATTTAAGAGGAAATGGGTAGGTGGTATTTTCTCAATGTGGGTATCTAATTTATTTTTAATTATAGTTCGCACTTCAGGTAAAGGAATGTTAGTGTACAGTGCAGTAACATCTAAGGTTGCTAAGACACTGTCTGAAGGTATGGATAGGTTTTCTACTTGACATATAAAGTCTCTTGTATCTTTTAAGTATGATTCTGTTGTTATGGCATAAAGCTGCAGATAGTAATCCATAAATTTAGCTAATGTTTCCAGAGGGGAGCCTATCGCTGCCAAGATAGGACGTCCTGGTGGAGATGTTAAAGATTTATGCACTTTCGGGAGGGTATAAAAGATCAGTACTTTTGGATACTTGACAATAAGATATTCTGCTGTTTTTATATCCATATAATCCTTAGCTAATCCTTCCTGGACCACCGTTTTTATTATTGTTTCAATTGCTTTTGTTGGATCAGATGGTATAGGTTTATAGAAATTCGGATTACTAAACTGTTGAATATTTTCTTTGTCATATTCCTTTGCATTTAAAGTAATTAATGCCCCGCCTTTATCTGCTCTTCTGAATATTATAGTAGGGTCCAAAGTCATATTTTCTAGAATATTAAACTGTTCTTTTGAAAAGTTGGAACCATAATGGATTTTGCATTGTTCCAATGTAGTTACATCTTGCAATACCAAATGTTGGAATGTACTTATTAGGTGGTTATAAGATTTAGGTGTAAAAGCAGATTTATTTCTAAAGGGAGTTTTATCATGTTGGGTTCCTTTAAAGAATTATTTTAGTTTAATTAACCTAAATAGTTTGTGTAGGTCCACTCTTGTCTGAAATCCTGAATAGGAAGGGACCGGGATATATCTTAAACCCAAATTGAGTAATTCCATTTCTCATTGGAAAAAGTTCTAGAGGACAAATTTATCACTGTATTTTCTACCTCCTGGTGCGTAAGAAAAATTACGCTTTCCTGATCTAAGATAATAAGAGCCTGTACTAGATATACTCGAGCCTCCTCTGTCATTCTTCCTCAGACAGAGGAGGCTCTAGTATATCTAGTACAGGCTCTTATTATCTTAGATCAGGAAAGCGTAATTTTTCTTACGCACCCTGGAGGAGGAGAGGAACCAGGAGGTAGAAAATACAGTGATAAAATTGTCCTCTAGAACTTTTTCCAATGAGGAAATGGAAATACTTAATTTGGGTTTAGGATATATCCCGGTCCCTTCCTATTCAGGATTCCAGACAAGAATGCAAACCGTGAGCCGTGGCAATTGGTGTCTATGGCATTGAAGTCCCTCCCCTCCCCAAACCCCACCCTCCTCAGGTTCTGCCCCAAAAACCTCCCACCGGTGGCAAAGAGGGACCTGGCAACCCTACCAGGAGATCACCAGCCACCACCTGGGTGTTAGTCAAAATTCGGCTGCAAGTGCTACTCGGGAGTTTAGAATTCAAGGTGCAAGCACCAGCAAAAGTAAACCTAAAATAAGGTAACTACAATACAAAATTGATCTTAAAATGTATATTAAAGGTAATTACTAACAGGCACAACCTTAGTTGAGCAAACAGGAAATTTACAAAAGGTTCAAAGTGAATTCAATATAACAGCATACAAGCTTTACACAAAGATAAATATAGGCAAAAGTGCTCAATGCATATCATAATTTCAAGTCCATGCATGTAGATTGCAAAATTCAAGCAACGGAGACAAGACGTGGTGCAATGGAAATCCGATATAATTCCATTTCATATGAAACTTTTTCAAGATCTTAGTCCAAAAAACCTCCCACCTGTGGCAAAGAGGGACCTGGCAACCCTACCAGGAGATCACCAGCCACAACCTGGGTGTTGGCAACTCTATATCATCACACAGTAGGGTTGCCAGGTCCCTCTTTGCCACCGGCAGGAGGTTTTTTGGGTGGAGCCTGAGGAGGACAGGGTTTGGGGAGGGGAGGGACTTCAATGCCATACAGTCCAATTGCCAAAGCGGCCATTTTCTCCAGATGAACTGATCTCTATCGGCTAGAGATCCGTTGTAATAGCAGGAGATCTCCAGCTACTACCTGGAAGTTGGTAACCCTATCGCCCAGAGCAAAGTCTGATAGGAAGACATTCTGTCAATTGGCAGGCAGAACACAGCAACAATTTTGGCCCAATTTTGGCCCAGAATCTGGAGTACCAAGGTGGCATTTTAAATGATCTTTTCTTAATTAAGTCCAGGGTTTGAGCTGGGTTCCTTGACCAGCTGGAAAATCTCTTTTATGCCATGCCACCGAGCAGCTCTCCTGCCTCTGCATCTTTTCTTTGCATCTGTGTGCGCCCGGGCTTTTAAAAATCCCTATCTCGTGTTTGTTTTGCTTTGCGTCCGATTAATGCAGGCTAGGAGGCCTGGGCTGAAACTCCCAAACACGATCAGCTGGTTTCTATTTCCTCGACTCGGAGCTGGATTTGAACCAAAAACTCCAAGGTGAAGGGGTGATAGGTAACATACTGTGACATCTAAAATAAAATAATGTAATGTTTTTAATATTTAAAGCGAGCAAGTCGGCAGTAAAACATTTGTGCCGAGGGAGGCCAACATGGATCCCTATATATTTTAATTTTAAATGCACACAGATGTTGGGTTTTTAATCACGGCATGTCAGGATTTGACTTTAACGATGGCAAAAATGTGAGATCTGCTTTTCTGAATTGCTTCCACGTTTCATGCGGAGGATTTTTATTGCATCGAGCAGTGGACCGTCATATATTTATGTAAAGTGCCATCACCTATTGACTTAAGTGCATGTATGAGGCTTAGCATATAACACACATTACAATCGAGAGGATATTCTTTCAATCTGCTAGCACAGCAGATATTATTCATGCGGGGAACATGTGTTCCTGCGGCACTTCCCACCAAGGGCTTACTCTATGGCTGGACTCTCTGGGGCTCCACTCAGTACCTCTTCAGGAGGCCTCTTTGCGCATAATAGGGTTGAGGTAGGTGAGGCTGAGAAAGTGTGACTAGCCCAAGGTCACCCACCTGGCTTCATGTGGAGGAGTGGGGAATCAAACCCGGTTCTCCAGATTGGCTTCTGCCACTCATGTGGAGAAAGAGGGAATCGAACCCGGTTCTCCAGATCAGAGTCCACTGCTCCAAACCACCGCTCTTAACCACCACACCAAGCTGGCTCTCATCTTTCCAAAGCGACTGCGGGGTCTTCTAGCCTACAGGTGGAAAATGGTGTCTCCTTCTTTTCCATGCTGAGCTGCATTGCTCTTTGTAGCGATCAATTTCAGAGGAGGCTCCTGACAATAAAGTCACATTGAGAAGACTCTTCAAGGTTGAAACGTGACCCAACAGAGGCCAAGCTCACGAAGTTCAAAGGGACACAAAGGGGGAAGATGAAAAGAGAACCGACCTGCGAATCCCCTGGATTCACCTACTGGCCTGGCTCATTTGAGGGGGAACTCCCCCCCCCCGCCCCGCTTCTGGAACAATAGAAGATGCAGGGCTCTGAAAAGGGTCGTTTCCTGACATGGGATTGCATATCTCTTTCTGAAACACAAGGGAGGTTTGGGGTATGGGGGACAGGTTTGGGAGATACCGACAATGGGGTCATTGTCTGGGTGAGGACGGCCCGTTCAGAAGTCAGACGGACAAAGTTCCCGGCCCAGTGGGAATTGCTGTCAGTATCTCCGCCTGTGCTTTCATGCGCCTCTCAATGGACCGGATAGGGCCGTGGGAGTTGCCTCCGCAGACGGGACGGGAAGAGACAGCGGCGACTTACGGACACCGAACAGTACTCACTGGGGAAGAGGATCAAATTAGCTGTCCGCTAATGGAAGAATCAGGTGTATCCATTGTGTACTTGTTCATAACGTGGCGACGAGCTCCCCCACCCTCTCCCATAGCAGCTGCTGTCTAGCGAAGTCTCAAGGCTTCCATGAGATGTGGCAATTCAACAAGGTCCATGACCTGCAAAGACTTGGCATAGGGTTAGAACATAAGAACATAAGAAAAGCCCTGCTGGATCAGACCAAGACCCATTAAGTCCAGCAGGCTGTTCACACAGTGGCCGACCAGGTGCCTCCAGGAAGCCCACAAACAAGATGAGTGCAACAGCACCATCCTGCCTGTGTTCTATGGGACCTCATAGAATAGGCATGCTCCTCTGATCCTGGAGAGAATAGGTATGCATCATGACTAGTATCCATTTGGACTAGTAGCCATGGATAGTCTCTCCTCCATGAACATGTCCACTCCGCTCCCCTCTTCAAGCCCTCCAAGTTGGCAGCCATCACCACATCCTGGGGCAGGGAATTCCACAATTTAACTGTGCATTGTGTGAAGAAATACTTCCTTTTATCTGTTTTGAATCTCTCACCCTGCAGCTTCAGCAGATGACCCCGCGTTCTGGTATTATGAGAGAGGGAGAAAAGCTTCTCCCTGTCCAACTCTCTCCACACCATGCATAATTTTATAGACCTCTCTCATGTCTCCCCTGAACCGCCTTCTTTCCAAGCTAAACAGCCCTAAGTGGTTCAACCGCTCCTCATACACAAGACATCAAAGAATTCTCACTACCTCTGTTGAAGAGTTAGTTTAGACTCAGACGTTCCTACATAACACACTCCATTGAGTGCCAGAAAACAATACGGCTGCCTAGCCACTGGTTGGGGTGAGGGATCTCTCTCCCCGCCCCACTGCTGTTGCCTGCCACCACTCTGCGAGGTCACAGGAGAAAAACACCAGATGTGGTGTCACATGATTTTTGAAAGTGGGATAGGGTAACTCTAGGAATTGCCGGAAACTCTATGGTAAAACCACAAAGTTTCCAGTGATCCCTAGAGCTACCTTATGTCACTTCCAGTTTTTCACCAGAAGTGACATGATGCAACAGCTGAAATCACACACACCCATATCCCTGCCCACTAGATAGCAGCCACTGCCTGTCAGCCTTAGAAAGCATTGTTTTGAAAAGGCACCTTGTAAGGTAGGCTTCCCTCTATTATTGGGCTCACCCATCTCAACACATGAACACATGAAGCTGCCTTATTAGGGTTGCCAGTTCCCTCTTCACCACCGGCAGGAGGTTTTTGGGGCAGAGCCTGAGGTGGGCGGGGTTTGGGGAGGGGAGGGACTTCAATGCCATAGTGTCCAATTGCCAAAGCGGCCCTTTTCTCCAGGTGAACTGATCTCTATCGGCTGGAGATCAGTTGTAATAGCGGCAGATCTCCAGCTACCACCTGGAAGTTGGCAACCCTATGCCTTCTACTGAATCAGACCCTTGGTCCATTAAAGTCAGTATTGTCTACTCAGTCCAGCAGTGGCTCTCCAGGGTCTCAGGCAGAGGTCTTTCGCATCACCTATTTGCCTAGTTCCTTTAACTGGAGATGCTGGGGATTGAACCTGGGACCTTCTGCGTGCCAAGCAGATGCTCTGCCGCTGAGCCACAGCCCCTCCCAAGCCAAGCACAAACAATTACCAGAGGCTTTCTTTCCACATCCGGCACTCCCTTCTTCTCTTTTTCTTCTGCAAGCTTCTGACCTCTTCCCCTTGCCACGTTGCAGAATCGCCGCTCATTGTGCAAACGCTATTCTCACAAGTTGCATTGTGTTAGGAGATGGCCAGAAAGAAAACTGAACTGTCTACTCCCCTTCACTCAGCTGTATTTAGGTAAAGATCCCGATGAAGCCTTCCTTTGTCCGATCCCATGTGTACAGGGCATCTTGGAGATGCCTTCCTAATTCTGCCAGGAAATTGGCATGCTTAGAAGCGCTTCGGCTCTAGTGTGTTGCTGCCGTCAGCTAGCGAACAGAAAATCTGCTGCATTTTATTTGCGGAAAGTGCAGTTTGCTATCAGGGTCAAGTTCCTTTGAGTTTTTCATTTCACTGGATGTAGGGTTGCCGACCAATGGCTGACAACCTGCAGGAGACCGGGGTGCAGGGACATGAGGGGGCACTGTCAGGTGTCATCACTTCCAGGGGAAACCCAGAAATGATGGCACGCGCCGCTCTAGGAACCACCACAAACTCTGTGGCAAAACCATAGCGTTTCTGGTGATTCCTAGAGCAGCACTGCACTGCTTCTGGGTTTTCCCTGGATATAACATTATGCCATTGTCTGACAGTGATTTTTTTTTTGGTTCTTTTTTCTCTAGGGTTGCCAGGTCCTTCTTTGCGGGAGGTTTTGGGGGCGGAGCCTGAGGAGGGCAGGGTTTGGGGAGGGGAGGGACTTCAATGCCATAGAGTCCAATTGCCCAAGCGGCCATTTTCTCCAGGTGAACTGATCTCTATTGGTAGGGTTGCCAACCACCAGGTACTAGCTGGAGTTCTCCTGCTATTACAACTGATCTCCAGCCAATAGAGTTCACCTGGAGAAAATGGCTGCTTTGGCAACTGGACTCTATGGCATTGAAGTCTCTCCCCTCTCCAAACCCCGCCCTCCTTAGGCTCCACCCCAAAAACCTCCCACCAGTGGCGAAGAGGGACCTGGCAACTCTATCAGCTGGAGATCAGTTGTAATAGCAGGAGATCTCCAGATAGTACCTGGAGGTTGGCAACCTTACCCCACCCCACCTGGAGGCTGGCATCCCTAGGTGGGCTGGATTGGATGAACTTCAGGGACCTCGATGGCTCTTCTCGGTGTTCTTCCTTAGGCCTGGAACCCAGAGATCCTTGCTGTAGCCCTGCAGAAACCAGGACATCGCCTGCCTCCCCCTTGTGCCGGGTTAAAGCTCATGGCCAGGCCCGGCTTCTTGCTGCGATGGTATCTATCCCATCCCAGCCTCCCACTGGGTAACGGCGAGCATCCAGCCGTTTGGAACATCTGTCTTTCTGCCCAACATCAACGTCTAATAGGGGCATTGTTTGCATGTCTCCCAAAGATGGAAGCGATTACCATAAAACATGTAAATGGATTATGTCAGAAGTTCTCCATCCCATAGCTCGGGCTCAGCGGAGGAGCTTTTTCTGGTTTGCATTACGGAATTACAGCGTGTTCTCTAATGGCTTGGCACGGGAGGCCGGATTCTGGGTCTCCTTCCCTGGTGTTGGAGATCAAGGAGCCGACGGAAAGCTGCACTTAAGCACGACCGGCTGTTGTACCTACATCCTCCTTACTTCTTCAGCGCAAGAGGGCTTTTGCAAAGGAGCGGGAACGCATGAAACTTGTCCTAATGGATCCGGGGCAGGGGCCCAAAGAGGGGTAAACGGGTCACAAGTGCCAGCTACAGGCAGGGCTGGCCAAAGACCTTTCGGTGCCGGAGGCAGAAAATCCAAATCTCTTTCCCCCCCCCCGCCCCCCACACTCACATGCACTTACTCATGGGGACCACAGCTGCTCCGGGACGTTCTGCTGCTCTGTGTAAACCTTGAAGCAATGAGGGCGGCCCCCCTAAGGGCTCCCTTGCCAATGGCCATCCTGAACCCTGGCTGGGCAGCGAGAAAAACAGGGGGAGAAAAAAAGGGTGGGACAAAGGGAAGGCTGAGCTCCCCTTATAAGAACATCAGAAAGGCCCTGCTGGATCAGACCGAGGCCCATCATCATGTCCAGCAGTCTGTTCACACAGTGGCCAACCAGGGGCCTCTAGGAAGCCCACAAGCAAGACGACTGCAGCAGCACCGTCCTGCCTGTGTTCCACAGCACCTGATATAACAGGCATGCTCCTCTGATCCTGGAGAGAGTAGGTGTGCATCATGACTAGCATTCATTTTGACTAGTAGCCATGGACAGTCCTCTTTTCCATGAACACGTCCACTCCCCTCTTAAAGCCCTCCAAGCTGGCAGCCATCACCACATCCTGGGGCAGGGACTTCCACAACTGAACTATGCCTTGTGTGATGAAATATTTCATTTGATCTATTTTGAATCTCTCACCTTTCAGCTTCAGCAGATGACCCCACATTCGGGTATTATGAGAGAGGGAGAAAAGCTCCTCCCTGTCCACTCTCTCCATACCATGCGTAATTTTAGAGACCTCTATCATGTCTCCACTTAACCGCCTTCTTTCCAAGTTAAGCAGCCCTAAGCGTTTTAACAGCTCCTCATAGGGCAGTCAATTCGAGGGCAAACTGTGAATGGCCTATATTTGAAAAGCTGATCTCTTGAATGACCCCATAACATTTGAAGGAGCTTACATCTAGGTTCTCCTCCTTGCTGACCAATGGCCCCATTTTCCTTATGCTTCAATGGGATGTGCCAAACCTTGCAAGAAATGTGGCTGATGTTCTCATCTGTGTGTAGGGTTGCCAGGTCCCTCTTTGCAACCAGCGGGAGATTTTGGGGGCGGAGCCTGAAGAGGGCGGGGTTTGGGGAGGGGAGGGACTTCAATGCCATAGAGTTCAATTGCCAAAGCGGTCATTTTTCTCCAGGTGATCCGATCTCTATCAGCTGGAGATCAGTTGAATTGGCAGGAGATCTCCTGCTACTACCTGGCATTGGCAACCCTATCTGTGTGTATTAAGTGCCGTCAACAAAACAACCTCTTCCCCCCTCACCAATGACCCCTGCTCTATGCCCAGAGGAATGGAAAAAAGACCCTCCAGGATCCCTGGGCCAATGTGGCCTGGAGGAAAATTCCTTCCTGACCCCATAATGGCGATCGATCGGCATTACCCTGGGCATGTACAAAAGGGCCACGAGAGACAAGCACTGACTCATCCCTTCTTGATCTCCCTCTCACAATCAGCCTAAGTTCACAGAATCAGCCTTGCTGTCAGATGGCCATCTAGCCTCTACTTAAAAACCTCCAAAGAAGACCCACATGTAAATTCCTTCAAATGTTATGGGGTCATTAAAGGGATCGGCTTTTCAAGTATAGGCCTTTGCCCTTGGATTGACTGTGTATTGACTAGAAGGGTGTCTGCAGTGTGCATACCCAGAAATGAGCAACTTGGGGGAGGGGGGAGTCAGTAAAACGGAGCCACTTTGCTGCATGTGGCTGAGATTCGGGGGGGCTGTAGAGGAGGGGGGACTGCATTCCGTGTGATTTTGATCGCGTTATGTGCCACGGTTGCTGCATGGGATACCCTCGAACTGGCTATGCATTGAACAGAATGGTGTCTGCAGGTTTCACTGGCAGAAAACTGTCCCGAAAATCTAGAACATGAAAATACGGTGCGGATTTTATACCCGCACTAGTAAAGCCCTGCCCGAAATGAAGAAACCAGAGTAAATTTTGGCCTCCTGTAGCCCAGATCAGAAATTGTAACGAACGTTTTCTGGGTATACACCCCTATTCAGGATGTATAATGCAAGTGGACTTGAATAACTTTACAACTGCTCCAGACTTTGAGACATCTTTACGACTAAGATATTTTGACAACTTCATTTATGGTAGGCTGAAATATAACATCTCATTTAAGAGGGAAGCACACCAGGGGTGTGTGTGTGCAGTTAGTTGTCCATTTGTAAGGAAGCATAAAACAGATGAGGACATTTTGCAGAACGCAACATACCAGCAATCATAATGATTTTTAGAAAGTCATGTACATTTGTAGTCTGGAATTGTGATTGTTTCACCACTGAAGAAGGCCATTTGGCCAAAGCGCGTTTGGTCAGAGTCTTTTTCTGTGAATGTGTGTCCATTTGTGTTGTATTTTTACATGAATATGTTGGTTTGTTGGCAATTCACAGTCAATTCAAGAGCAAACTGTGAGAGCCAGCATGGTGTAGCAGTTAAGGGCGGTGGTTTGGAGCGGTGGACTCTGATCTGGAGAACCAGGTATGATTCCCCTCTCCTCCACATGAGCAGCGGAGGCTAATCTGGTGAACTGGGTTTGTTTCCCCACTTCTACACACAAAGCCAGCTGGGTGACCTTGGGCTAGTCACACTCTCAGCCCCACCTACCTCACAGGGTGTCTGTTGTGGGGAGGGGAAGGGAAGGTGATTGTAAGCCTGTTTGGTTCTTCTTTAAGTGGTAGAGAAAGTCGGCATATAAAAACCAACCCCTTCTTCTTCTTCTTCAATTGCAGGGCCTTATATATGTTATTGATTTTGGCCTGTAATGAATATAGTAGTAGTAGTAGTAGTAGTAGCAGCAGCAGCAACAGCAGCAGCAGCAGCAGCAGCAGCAGCAGCAGCAGCAGCAGCAGAAGAAGAAGAAGAAGAAGAAGAAGAAGAAGAAGAAGAAGAAGAAGAAGAAGAAGAAGAAGCAGGAGGAGGAGGAGGAGGAGGAGGGGTTGGTTTTTATATGCCGACTTTCTTTACCACTTAAGGGAGACTCAAACCGGCTTATAATCACCTTCCCTCCCCCTCCCCACAACAGACACCCTGTGAGGTAAGGTGGGGCTGAGAGAGTGTGACTGGCCCAAGGTCACCCAGATTTTGTACTGATATAACCTTTACACTGTATAATCTTTGGCCTTGAATGTTGATTTTTTTTCTGCATCAAGTAAGTGACGAATGGTGTATGTGCTTCGCTTTGCCCCTGGGCAGTTGGCAGCATTTAAGCTGTGGGTTTTTTTTTTTAATTTAAAGTGCTGTCATTCCCATGAAGGTTGGGTGAGAATACAAAGGCACAAGTCGCTCCAGCTCCAGACGTTTCACCTCGATTCGCCGTTCACAAATACCACCAAGCCACCCTAAGGGATAGAAGGAGACACCGCTCCACCGTTAACTGGCTGTGAAACATTAATATTTTGTATGTTCGGAAAATGTGGTGACAACAGACAGGGAGGCGGGGTGGTAGAGGGCAGAAGAACTGTGGGGACTTGGTATGAGAAGACACATGTGCAATTAGCTTCTTTACAGAATCGAACACGTGCTGCTTGAACTGAGCCTTGCTGGAACTCCGGCGGTGCTGATCGCAGCTTGCAGACACATCAAGATCTGAGGGTTTGATCAAGTATCCTGACTGCTTGGTTGCCATTAGGTTGATAACAGATATGAGCCTTGATAGTGCAATGGATCCTCCACATCATAGAATCATAGAGTTGGAAGGTACCACCAGGGTCATCTAGTCCAACCCCCTGCACAATGCAGGAAATTCACAACTATCTCCCCCCTCACACCCCCAGTGACCCCTACTCCGTGCCCAGAAGATGGCCAAGATGCCCTCCCTCTCATGAACTGCCTACGGTCTTAGAATCAGCATTGCTAACAGATGGCCATCTGTGTGTGTGTCTGTGTGTGTGTGTGTGTGAAGTGCCGTCAAGTCGTCTCCGACTCATGGCAACCCTATGAATCAATGTCCTCCAAAATGCCCTATCCTTAACAACCTTGCTCAGATCTTGCAAACTGAGGGGCATGGCTTCCTTTATAGAGTCAAACCATCTCTTCTTGGGTCTTCCTCTTTTCCTGCTGCCTTCAACTTCTCCTAGCATGATTGTCTTTTCCAATGACTCTTGTCTTCTCATAATATGTCCAAAGTACGACAGCTTCAGTTTAGTCTTTTTAGCTTCTAGGGTCAGTTCAGGCTTGATTTGATCTATAACCCACGGATTTGTTTTTTTGGCGGTCCAGGGAATCCGTAACACACTCCTCCAACACCACATTTCAAAGGAATCTACTTTTTTCCTATCAGCTTTCTTCATTGTCCAGCTCTCACACCCATACATAGTAATAGGGAATACACTGGCATGAATTAACCTGATCTTGGTTGCCAGTGACACATCCTTACACTTAAGGATCTTTTCTAGCTCCTTCATGGCTGCCCTTCCCAGTCTCAATCTCCTTCTGATTTCTTGGCTGCAGTCTCCCTTTTGATTGATGATGGAGCCAAGGAATAGAAAGTCTTCAATAATTTCAATTTCCTCATTGTCAATCTTAAAGTTGTGTAATTCTCCTGTAGTCATTACTTTTGTCTTCTTGATGTTCAGCTGCAGTCCTGCTTTTGCACTTTCTCTTTTAACTTTCAGCAGTAATCGTTTCAAGTCCTCGCTATTTTCTGCCAGTAATATAGTATCACCGGCATATCTCAAATTGTTAACGTTCCTCCCTCCAATTTTCACTCTGCCTTCCTCTAAATCTAATCCAGTTTTCCTAATGATATGTTCTGCATACAGATTGAAGAGGTAGGGAGATAAAATACATCCTTGTCTTACACCTTTGCCAATTGGAAACCATTCTGTTTCTCCATATTCTGTCCTAACTGTGGCCTCTTGTCCAAAATACACTTGCGCATCAATACAATCAGATGTTGTGGCCATCTAACCTCTGCTTAACAACCTGCAGGGAATGAGAGCTCACCACCTCCCGAGGAAGCCTGTTCCACTGAGGAACCTCTCTGACTGTTAGAAAGTTCTTCCTAATGTCTAGAAGGAAACTCTTTTGATTTAATTTCAACCCGTTGGTTCTGGTCCGACCTGGGGCAACAGAAAAGAACTCGGCACCCTCCTCTCTATGACAGCCCTTCAAGTACTTGAAGATGGTTATCACATCCCCTCTCAGTCTTCTCCTCTTCAGGCTAAACATACCCAGCTCCTTCAACCTTTCCTCATAGGACTTGGTCTCCAGACCCATCACCATCTTTGTTGCCCTCCTCTGGACACATTCAGAGGAGGCATCAATGGATGCGAGGAAGGTTGCAGAGAGTAGCTGTGTTAGTCTGCACTGGAACAACTAGATTCAAGTCCAATAGTACTGTATCTTAAGAGACCAAGCAAATTTTCAGGGTATGAGCTTCTGAGAGTCAAAGTTCCATTCGTCAGATGGTCTCTAATAGGGTTGCCAGCAACCGGCAGAGGAGGGGGGAACTTGCCAGGCAAACTGAGGCCTAGCCCCCTCATCGTCAGCGATGGGACCACATCACTTCCGGCTAGGGTTGCCAGGTCCCTCTTTGCCACTGGTGGGAGGTTTTGAGGGCGGAGCCTGAGGAAGGTGGGTTTGGGGAGGGGAGGGACTTCAATGCCATAGAGTCCAATGGCCAAAGCGGCCATTTTCTCCTGGGGAACTGATCTCTATCGACCGGTGATCAGTTGTAATAGCAGGAGGTCTCCAGTTAGTACCTGGAGGTTGGCAACCCTACTTCTGGCACTCACCTTGGGAAGGGTTGGCATTTGAGAAGGATGTGATGTCACTTCCGTTCATAGAAAACATGGGATAATTCCTAGATTATTCCTAGAGGATCACTACGGAGGCCTTTTTCCCGCCACTTTTTCTCCAACTCTTCAATTTCTCAAAGGTGGAGGATTTGGGGCCAAAGGTGGGGATTTAACCGTAGGGTTGCCAGCTCCAGGTTGGGAAATAGCTAGAGATTTTTGGGGTGGAGCCTGAAGAGGGCAGAATTTGGAGAGGGGAGGGGTTTCAATGCCATAGACTCCATCTTCCAAAATGGCCATTTTATCCAGGGGAATTGATCTCTGTCACCTGGAGATCAGTTGCAATAGCAGGGGTTCTCCAGCCATCACCTGGAGGTTAGCAACCCAATTTACCCACCATGGATGGGAAAATGCAAACCTAGGTGGCACATGCTCTCCCTGCCTTTTCCAGTCGGTCCTAAGGCCTCCTTTGGGTTGCCAACCTCCAGGTACTATCTGGCAATCTCCTGCTATTACAACTGATCTCCAGATGATAGAGATCAGTTCCCCTGGAAAAAATGGCCCCTTTGGCCATTGGACTCTATGTCATTGAAGTCCCTCCCCTCCCCAAGCCCTGCCCTCCTCAGCCCCCCCAACAAAAAAAACTCCCGCTGGTGGCGAAGAGGGACCTGGCAACTCTAGGCCTCCTGCCCACCCTTTCTCATGGCTCTTCCTACATTGTTCCAATCTAAACAAGGGTTTAGACATGGTCTTGACAATATCATCGTGCGTTTGGTTTCTCTCATCTGCTTGGCATCCCTCCCATTTTTTAATCTCAAGCGTCTCACACACCCCTGTCCCCCTGAGTTCCTAATTGGAGAAGAACGATCTTGAACGCAGCAAGAGTCCGGGAAAAAGCCTTGCCTTCTTTGGTTCTCATTTGCAACCCGAGATGAGAACTTTGCATTGCCTTCTTTTATGGGTTAGAAGTAGGAAGCAACACATTCACAGAACCCCGAAGGGTTTTGGAAGGAGGGGGAAAAAACGCTTTGCAAGTTCAGTGCCAATGACCGGAGAGAGAATTCCCCCACCCCATCCCTTCAGAGAGTCAAAAGCATTTTAAAGCTTTAAAAGAGGCTTTGTTACGCTTGGTACTTTCTATTGTCTGTGCACAGTCTGTATGCGTGGTGGGCCTAGGGCTGCCTAGGTCGGACCAGAACCAACGGGTTGAAATTAAATCAAAAGAGTTTCCGTCTAGACATTAGGAAGAATTTTCTAACAGAGCAGTTCCTCAGTGGAACAGGCTTCCTTGGGAGGTGGTAAGCTCTCCTTCCCTGGAGGTTTTTAAGAGGGGCTAGATGGCCATCTGTCAGCAGTGCTGATTCTATGACCGTAGGCAGATCATGGGAGGGAGGGCATCTTGACCATCTTCTGGGCATGGAGTAGGGGTCACTGGGAGTGTAGGGGGAATGTAGCTGTGAATTTCATGCATTGTGCAGGGGGTTGGAATAGATGACCTTGGTGGTCCCTTCCAACTCTATCATTCTGTGATTCATGATGCATACCTATTATCTCCAGGATCAGAGGAGCATGCCTATTCTATCAGGTGCTGTGGAACACAGGCAGGATAATGCTGCTGCAGTCGTCTTGCTTGTGGGGTTCCTAGAGGCACCTGGTTGGCCACAGTATGAACAGACTGCTGGACTTGATGGGCCTTGGTCTGATCCAGCATGGCTTTTCTTATGTTCTTATGTTCTAAGCTAGAGACAGAAATGCAACTTATTGCTACCGTTCTCCTTAAAGGAAGACCTCAAGCAGTTAATGAGAGGGAGGGCATCTTGGGCATCTTCTGGGCATGAAGTAGGGGTCACTGGGGTGTGGGGGGGGAGGTAGTTGTGAATTTCCTGCATTGTGCATGGGGTTGGACTAGATGACCCTGGTGGTCCCTTCCAACTCTATGAATCTATGATTATAATTGCCAAAGCAGCCATTTTCTCCAGGGGAACTGGTCTCTATCGGCTAGAGATCAGTTGTAATAGCAAGAGATCTCCAGCTAGTACCTGGAGGTTGGCAACCTTAAGTGGGGGAATGATCGCCCCGGAAACAACCCATGCATAAAAGGCCAAGGCCAGCCATTTGGAACGCCAACCAAAATCCAGGGAGGAAATCTGGAGGACAAAACTTTCAGCAGCATCCCTAGATCTGGGGAAACCTTCCGCCATTGGGCTGAGGTCTCTGCCGTCACGAAGGGCAGTTCCGCCGCATCCATTGTGTCTTCCCGCCGGTTTATTTACAGAAGGCGATAGCGCAGCTTGCCAACGATGGATATCGTAGCCATTGTTGGCCCTATCAGCACCCTGGTCAGGCATCAGCCTCCCGGTATCAAAAGCCGCGCTAGGAAACAGCCGCCAATTATTCATACGCCCGCTTGGGGAGAAATGGATCTCTGAGAACAGGCCAAATAAACAGACGGGCTTTGAACCGCTGGTCGGGACTCATTAGCTTTGTTCTCTTCTCCCCCTTCCACTCTTCTCCGCTGGGCTTTTGTTTCGTCTGACACAATCATTTGTTTTTGGTGATAGACTGGATTAAATTAATTGAGGCTTAGAACAATATACAGTTTCCTCTGGCAGCTCCTTTCCCTCGCCGAAGGGATCCTTATCTGTCTCATTAGCTTGACAGCTTCCACGTCCAGGACATCCTTTAGAGTGCAGATATATCTCTGTGCTTGTTTTTTTCCCCCCTTTTTTTTTTTTTTTTGCTTTTTTTTAAAGTCACCCAGAAGCCTATCCAGAGTGCTTTCCATTTATATTAATTTGCGATCCAGGCATTTTGCCCCTCTTCATCTCCCCCCCCCCCCCACACACACACACCCTTCTGGCTGGGAGGCAAGGAAAGAGGGATCTGTAATATCAGATCAGAGCAACAGATGCCTTTATTGGCTCCGTTCCCTTCCACTGAAGTCTGCATCGGGTCGTCTCTGCTGCTCCACGTGCTTGTATTGGTTCACCTCCACTGCCCCAAATACTTGCATCGGATTGCTTCCGTCGCACCAGTGCCTGTATTGGTTCACCTCCATCGCACAAAATGTGACTAAATGTGACTTCCATATTCACAAGTGAAGAATGCCTTGTCCATAGGGTTACTGTGTGTGTGTTAAGTGCCGTCAAATCGTTTCCCACTCATGGCGACCCTATGAATCAGTGTCCTCCAAAGTGTCCTATCCTTAACAGCCTTGCTCAGATCTTGCAAATTGAGGGCCGTGGCTTCCTTTATAGAGTCCATCCATCTCTTGTTGGGTCTTCCTCTTTTCCTGCTGAGTTACTACAGCATATATATCCTAACATCAAAAACATCTAACATGGAATGTAAAGCCAAAACACCTGTGTTTCTCCACACCCAGTGTACCTATTTTGACTATCTAATTATACACAAAACTATTTCATATTATCAATACAATATTTATGTGTGAGTGTGTGTTAAGTGCCGTCAAGTCGCTTCCGACTCATGGCGACCCTATGAGTGAAAGTCCTCCAAAATGTCCTATCTTTGACAGCCTTGCTCAGATCTTGAAAATTGAAGGCTGTGGCTTCCTTTATCGAGTCAGTCCATCTCTTGTTGGGTCTGCCTCTTTTCCTTCTGCCCTCCACTTTTCCTAGCATGACTGTCTTTTCCAGCGACTCTTGTCGTCTCATGACGTGACCAAAGTACGACAGCCTCAGTTTAGTCATTTTAGCTTCTAGGGTCAGTTCAGGCTTGATTTGATCTAGAACCCACTGATTTGTTTTTTTGGCAGTCCACGGAATCCGTAACACTCTTCTCCAACACCACATTTCAAAGGAATCTATTTTCTTCCTATTTTTATATATAATATTTATACAATGTTAAAAAGACAATATATATTTTTTCATAGATGGCTTGTCGCTAGGGTTGCCAGGTCCCTCTTCGCCACCGACGGGAGATTTTGGGGGTGGAGCCTGAGTAGGGCAGGGTTTGGGGAGGGGAGAGACTTCAATGCCATAGAGTTCAATTGCCAAAGTGGCCATTTTTCTCCAGGTGATCTGATCTCTATCGGCTGGAGATCAGTTGAATTAGCAGGAGATCTCCCGCTACTACCTGGCCGTTGAACCTCATTAACAGCACGTGGGCTCAGAATCGAAACAAAATCACAATGCAAAGAAGTAATAATTGCCAAAACCATTAATACATGATGACCAACTGCCAACAGAAAAACAAATATGTTAAACAGGCATTCAAGGCATGCCAATTTTGAATGAGAAAACAAGTGTATAAGTCGGCATAAATTCTGCCTGCTGCAGGTCAACAAGAACAAGTGGGGAAACAAACAGATAGTGCAAAGGCATTCAGCAAGTGCCACTATACATAACCCCCATAAGCTACACAGTACAAACTAAAGACCCTGCCATAGTGGAACAGTATCAACAATCATGTACACCAGTGTTTCCCAACCTTTTTTGACCAGGGACCACTAGGACTTTTTTGTTCGGTGCAGGGACCCCAAGGTTCAAAATAAAAATTCCGAGAATTTGAAAATAAACTTTAATCATAACTGTTAGTTAAACATTAGCCTTAGAATAATATTTGAATATATATTTTTATAATAGAGAACTTGTAATTGAAAATATTAATTTATTATGGGTTTATAACTTTGTTTCACGGCCCTTAATTTAGTTCTCGCGGACCCCTGGGGGTCCACGGACCCCTGGCTGGGAACCAGTGATGTACACAGAGTCTTTTGCCGCGAGGAGTCTACAACCGGGCCAGCCGGCGAGACTGCAGGCAAACGGCCTGGCAAGAGGCATAGGACCAAACAAGAGAACGCAGGTGGATAACTTCTCCCGCCAGGCTGGAAGTTATTTTTCTTTACTATCTCCCTCCAGGAGCCATCAGCAACACCTTCCCTTCGGTGAAGGTTTCCTCCCGGCTGTCTTTTCCGTCGCTCGCAGGAACGTTGGAGGATTCTTTCCAACAGCAGGACATTATGGGTTTTTGATTTGGATTTGGACTCCGTAGACGTTGCGAGGTGCCCCTTTCACATTGTTTGTCTGAGAGAAGACCTCGGCTTGAGACCCCGGAGAGCCGGTCTTAGACAATCCTGACCTTGATGAACTGATGGTCTGATTCAGCTAGGGTCGCCAGGTCCCTCTTCGCCAGCGGGGGGAGGTTTTTGAGGCGGAGCCTGAGGAGGATGGGGTCTGGGGAGGGGAGTGACTTCAATGCCATAGGGTCCAATGGCCAACGCGGCCATTTTTCACCAGGTGCCCAGATTTCTATCCGCTGGAGATCAGTTGTAATGGCAGGAGACCTCCAGCTAGTACCTGGAGTTTAGTAGTGAAAATATAGTACTAGGCTCAAACCAATTAATTTAAATAATACACAAGCAAACTATGCAAACATATATTGTGAACAATGTGTAACATCTACAGACAAATGAAAACAGCAGTGATAGTATGTACAAGCAAATCTAAGATGGAAAGTCTTTTTCAAGGTAAGTAAGAGTCTTATCTCTAGGTTGTTTTCTTCAAAAAGCAACACGAGGAAGGCTGAAAAAGTCCACAGTAACGCGGTCCGGATGCACACTAGCGTTTTCACTGCAAAATTGCAGCTTCATCAGCTGGAATCTTCATAGATATTAATTGGTTTGTCTTTGTAGATGCAATAATAGCAATCTAATACAGAGATAATAATTCAGTCTTGTTGCACCAAAAAGGCTGTTCAAAATGGCTTTGAGCCTAGTACTATATTTTCACTACTATCCCAGTAGTACTTGTGCATATTTTTCTCAGTACCTGGAGTTTGGCAACCCTAGATTCAGCCTGAGGCAGCTGTGGGCACAGACCCGGATCTGAATGGGAATTTTCCTCGCTGTCAAAATGTTTTCGGTGGGTGAAAATCGCCCCTTCGTGTCTTCGTTCCGGGCTTGGGATAGTCCCCCCCTGAATCGCCTGCTCTTCAAGCCTCCTCGAGCCTTTGGATCGCTGCCACCCCACTTTTCCAAACTAGCAATTAGTCACTCATCATGCCGACGGAGAGATGGCCACTTTTCCCCCGGGTCTGTTTACAATGGTTTGTGCGGAGGCTTGTCTGTGCTGCAAGGGAGGTGGTCTAAAAATACAGTCCCTCTAACTGTTTGCGTGCAAATGCTTCCGTCATTGAGGAAGGAAGGAGGAAGGAAGGAGTTCCTATCTTGGGGTGGGTTGTCGGGTTCAAGAACACTAATATGTTTTCATTTTTAAAGGCCTTCTCTGCTAAAAGGGCTTAAGAGACCGGGCACCCCGAACGATACGAGAAAATGGATTCTGAGTTTGTTATTAAAAGTTGTAAAGCAGGACTGGGTAGGCTGGTAGGGTTGCCAGGTCCCTCTTTGCCACCGGTGGGAGATTTTTGGGGTGGAGCCTGAGGAGGGCGGGGTTTGGGGAGGGGAGGGACTTCAATGCCATAGAGTCCAATTGCCAAAGCGGCCATTTTCTCCAGGTGATCTGATCTCTGTCGGCTGGAGATCAGTTGAATTAGCAGGAGATTTCCTGCTACTACCTGGCAGTTGGCAACCCTATAGGTTGGGGAAGACAAATACTAGTCATGATGCATACCTATTCTCTCCAGGATCATAGGAGCATGCTGAATATATTAGGCGCTGTGGAGCACAGGCAGGATGGTGCTGCTGCAGTCATCTTGCTTGTGGGCTTCCTAGAGGCCCCTGGTTGGCCACTGTGTGAACAGATTGCTGGACTTGATGGGACTGGGTCTGATCCAGAATGGCCTCTCTTATGTTCTTATGTTCTTAACATCAGGGGAAGGCCTTATCCTCTATGCCCTGTTCTTGGATCTCCAGAGGAACTGGTCGGCCACTGTGAGACGGGATGCTGGACTAGGTGGACCACAGGTCTGATCCCGCAGGGCTCTTCTGACCTTCTGAATGCAACACAGGCACTTTATCACTGAACCACAGCACAGCTATGCGGAGGCACCCTTTCCTCATGAGGCTGAAACGTCCAAGTGAATCTGGGCTAACGGATGAGGATGTTGGAGAGAATCACGAATACTTTCAGAAAGGTGAGAAATATCTCCTGAGAGGGGTGTATTCTCATCCCTAACACATATCCCCACAAAAATGGCAACACTTACAGTCTGATGTCAATCCTGTTTGGGGAGAGGGATACAGAAGCTTCCTGAAGTTTTGGGGGTTCCATTTGCATACTCACTGGTGGTTTGGGGAAGGCTTGTGGCTCAGTGGTAGAGCCTCTGCTTGGCATGCAGAAGGTCCCTGGTTCAATGCCAAGGGTTGCCAGGTGGATGATTTGGGTGGGCGATTGGCCGCTAATCCACCCAGTTGCTCTAGAGCAGTGGCCACATGCAGGTGTGCCCACACCATGAGGTCACTTCTAGCTTTACTTCTAGAAGCATCGCCGTCGCTTTACCACAGCTGGCTCAGCACTCAAACCCCATCCCAGCCCCCTAAAACCTCCCGCCGATCGAGGGGGGGGACCTGGCAACCCTATCAATCTCCAGTTAGAAGGACCAGGTAGGAGGTCATGTGAAAGACCTCTGCCTGAGACCCAGAAGAGCCCCTGTTAACCTGAATAGACCAGGGGTCCCCAGCGTGGTGCCCATGGCCATGGTGGTTCCTGCTGACACTAGGGTTGCCAACCTCCAGGTAGTGGCTACTGGAAAACAACAGCACAAAGGGCTCTTATAAATGAACACACTGTCCAATGCTTTTTTTCAATTTATGCAAAAACTTATATTCTTAAATTCATCAAATAAACATAATACACCATATTAATTTCTATATTGAGATACAAAAACATCCATAAGTAACATGATTATCCAATGCATAATCCACAAGTAACATAATTATCCAATGCAATAAACTTAGCCATATTATGCATTGGATGCATATTATTGCATTGGATAACTATGTTATTTGTGGATTATGCATTAGATAATTATGCATTGGATAATCATGTTACTTATGGATGTTTTTGTATCTCAATATAGAAATTAATATGGTGTATTATGTTTATTTGATGAATTTAAGAATATAAGTTTTTGCATAAATTGAAAAAAAGCATTGGACAGTGTGTTCATTTATAAGAGCCTTTCGTGCTGTTGTTTTCCATTAGCCAGTTCTATTACAGCATAGGTAATTTGTTTGCATTCAACCTCCAGGTAGTAGCTGGAGATCTCCTGCTATTACAACTGATCTACAGCCGATGGAGATCAGTTCCCTTGGCGAAAATGGCCACTTTGGCAATTGGCCTCTATGGCATTGAAGTCCCTCCCTTCCCCAAACTCCATCCTCCTCAGGCTCCCCCCAAAAAACCTCCTGCTGGTGGTGAAGAGGGACCTTGCAACCCTAAGCGTTGGTCTTGTCCGGCACCTGCCTCCGCCTTCAGGGTCTTCATGGTCCGTGGTCCCACCAAGCAAGCTCAGAAATAGGATGTGGATATTTTCGTTCCTGCCTATAACCCAGAACTTGCACAGGGCCCTTCCCTATCCATGAACCTGCTGTTTCCAGAAGCCCAGTCCTCTAAATGCTCCAATCGGCGCATCGCCAAGGCCTTAAACTTGCATCAGCCATCAGAAAGGAACTTCACATCAGCCGTCAGGAACAACATTTGACAGGTTCCCTTTTCATGCGCCCAGCAGTTAAAGAAACCGTCTGTTCTGCGTTCAAAGTTTCCTCTCTCCTTGAGTTACGTTGAGACTTTGCAAACAAACATGAAATGCGTTCGAAAACATTTAAAAGCAGGAAGGCTTTTAAAAGCATCATCCAAAAGAGGAGAGTTTTGATGGCTCTTAAGCACAACCACACAATCCAAGGTAGGACTGGATGAAAATTTCACGCAACTCCCATTTATAATGACATCACCCCCATAGCTGCATCTGATGAGTTTTCCAACAGCCTCCAAGAGTTGAGCAGCGACCTTTGTAGGGTTGCCAACCACCTGGTACTAGCTGGAGATCTCCTGCTATTACAACTGATCTCCAGCCGATAGAGATCAGTTCACCTGGAGAAAATGGCCGCTTTGGCCATTGGACTCTATGGATTTGAAGTCCCTCCCTTCTGCAAACACTGCCCTCCTCAGGCTCGGCCTCAAAAATCTCCAGGTATTTCCCAACCTGGACCTGGCAACCCTATGCCTTTGGTAATGAAATTGTGCATTAGGAACAGGAGTCCTTCGAGCAGATCTCGGTGGCATTGATAAGGCTGGGTTTATTCCTTGAGTCTAGGAGAGGCCGGATTTCCCCAAGTTGTCGTTCCAGCAGGGGCCAGCGTCAGCATACCAGCTCTGGGATTCAGAATCCAACCTGGATGAGAATTAGGGTTGCCAACCTCCAGGTACCGGCAGCACGAGGGCTCAAATATAAAAATGGCAAATTCCAAAGTATATGAGTTAGACATTCATTTCATGCTAACTAGAAATAGGCAATGTAATATATCCAGTGAATAAACAATATTTAAAGTGCAATATATACAGTGCAGCAATGGTGAGACACAATCATATATACAAATATACACAGAGGCCTCGAGGTACAACTGTGCCCCACCCTCAGTTCCAAACCGGAAAGGTTCAATAGCGGAGAAAGAGCAAAGTCTGACGTGCCCGAAGACACAGGCCCTCGCCCGAAGATGAGGGTCCATATTACTAGCAGCTGGAGTACATGTGGCTAGTCATACATCCACGTTTCGAGAGGCTTCTTCAGCTCAATGTGGTATTCAAGTTAACCGGCGACACTCCAAAACGAACATACACTGGATATATCAAATTCGTTGTTGAGTCCTTTGGGTGTCAGAGTTTGAAAGGCATGAATCAAACTCTGACACCCAAAGGGCTCAACAACTAATTTGATCTTGCTTGCTTTATCTAAAGAATTTCTATCTGCCAAGTTCCCTTAACTCACTGTCCTGTCAGTTTCTTCCTCCTCCCCTGTCCCTTTAATATATACTGTCTCTTTGCTTATTAGTTAAGCTTGCAACTTAGTGCAAATCTAATAGCAGAATGTGCCACCTTAGAAAGGAGTCAAGTGCCATTACAATTGTACCTAGGACGCTGTTTCTCCTAGGTAAGTCACAGCTAATCCGGTTTCATATATATTTGCTTAGCCCTACATTGGAAATATTATGTTATATTTACCTGAATTGTATTTTTCATGGCATTTTGTATTTTTCATGACATATATTATTTTAGCGTGACGGTCCATACCGGACACACGGAATACAATTCGTTTTTGGAGTGTCGCCGGTTAACTTGAATGCCTTCCGCCTATTCGGGAAATTCCTTCCAGAACAGCCCTTTTCTGTGGATCTACCAAAGAGGCATGCAGCTGGAGAAGGGCCACAGGTTAATGTTAGAGTATCCACCTGGTTTAATCTGTGTCATCTCCAGTTAAAATAATCAGGTGCTATGAAAGATCTCTACATAAGACCCTGTAGAGCAGCTGGCAGTCTGACTAGGCAGTACTAACCTTGATGTACCAGTGCATAATAAAAAGGTGATTGTCATCGTGAGACCGTGGCAGTGGCCAGATGAACTGGAGTTCTAACATTTTCAGAAATTATCAA
Source organism: Euleptes europaea (assembly GCF_029931775.1). Classification (NCBI taxonomy): domain Eukaryota; kingdom Metazoa; phylum Chordata; class Lepidosauria; order Squamata; family Sphaerodactylidae; genus Euleptes; species Euleptes europaea. Next base: position 6,448,225 of record NC_079317.1, read on the forward strand.
AAGAGGACTGTATGTAAATGAGTTAAATAGAAGATGTTGATCACCCTCAGAAGAATAATTAACATGTTAAAATTATTCAGTATGAGTCACTATTTTGGTGTGGTGTTGTGGAACCATGGGGATGAATATGCTTGATCTGCACATGTTGCTCGACATTTCCTTCATCTGATGTTCTGCCCCAAGCATGGAAGAAATGACCTAGACATGGGACGCATTGTAACCCTTCCAGTTGGTTATTTTATCAGTGTTATAATTAAGAAGACCCTGAAACTTCACAGAGATGGAGGGCCAGTGAAGATAGTCTTCCCCAGAGACTGATAGAACCAAATGGCTTTTTAACAACTCTGTGGATTTTCCTGTTGATGTTACTTGTCCTTTCAAAGCTGTGGTTAGCCTTAGAGATGGTCCAAGCAGTCAACTTGTTCCCCATCTGTCTGCATTCCAGTCAGTCCCTGAGTAGCTGTGGTTAATGAAATGGGAAGAGTGACAGTTGAGCAACAGTGGCAGGGAGGAAATCTGACCAAACATGAGCCGAAGAAGCCTCTCGAAACGTGGACGTAGGACTAGCCACACGTTCTCCAGCTGCTAGTAATTTGGACCCTCGTCTTCGGGCGAGGACCTGTGTCTTCGGGCACGTCAGACTTTGCTCTTTCTCCGCTATTGAACCTTTCCGGTTTGGAACTGAGGTTGGGGCATAGTTGTACCTCGAGGCCTCTGTGTATATTTGTATATATGATTGTGTCTCACCGTTGCTTCACTGTATATATTGCACTTTAAATATTGTTTATTCACTGGATATATTACATTGCCTATTTCGGCTGCGACTTGACGGCACTTTACACACACACACATTTCTAGTTAGCATGAAATGAATGTCTAACTCATATACTTTGGAATTTGCCTTTTTTATATTTGAGCCCTATTCTAATTCTGGCACAGGTAATTGTTTTGTTGCAACCTCCAGGTACTAGCTGGAGATCCCCTGCTCTTACAACTGATCTCCAGCTGATAGAGATCAGTTCCTCTGGAGAAAATGGCCGCTTTGGCAACTGGACTCTATGGCATTGAAATCCCTCCCTTCCCCAAACCCTGCCCTCCTCCGTCTCCGCCCCAAAAACCTCCCGCTGGGGGCAAAGAGAGACCTGGCAACCCTAACTGTAACCACTACACCACCCCAGCCCTCAGGTTTGTGGATCAGATTTGTGAGCAGCCAAAGAATGTCACTGTAAGACAAGACTTGGAATTGACGGTTTTTAAAAGCCCATTTCCAGAACACAGGTTCTGGGAATTAAAACGCCATTAACCTTGCTATAAAAACTGATCAGGACCCTGCTTCTTTCATCCAAAATGCAGTTTTCAAACTCTGCCTTATTACCAGGAGAACGCTGATCCTCTTGCACTATAAGTGCGTTCCAAGAAAGCAACAGTAGCTAATGAAATTAAGTAGGAGTCTTGGCGGATGCCCCCCCCCCCCAAATCAAAAATAAAAATAAAATTTGACTTGGGGAAGATTAACATAGGAGAGCCAGCGTGGTGTAGTGGTTAAGAGCGGTGGTTTGGACCAGTGGACTCTGATCTGGAGAACCAAGTTTGATTCCCCACTCCTCCACATGAGTGGTGGAGGCTAATCTGGTGAACTGGATTTGTTTCCCTACTCCTACACATGAAGCCAGCTGGGTGGCCTTGGGCTAGTCACAGTTCTCTTAGAGCTCTCTCAGCCCCACCTACCTCACAGGGTGTCTGTTGTGGGGAGGGGAAGGGAAGGTGATTGTAAGCCGGTTTGATTTTTCATTAAGTGGTAGAGAGAAAGTCGGCATATAAAAAGCAACTCTTCTTCTCCTCCTTGGAGGGCTTTAAGAGGGGAGTGGACATATTCATGGAGGAGAGGGGTATTCATGACTGTTAGTTAGACTGGATACTAGTCATGCTGCATACCTATTCTCTCTAGTATCAGAGGAGCATGCCTATTATTTTGGGTGCGGTGGAACACAGGCAGGATGGTGCTGCTGCACTCGTCTTGTTGGTGGCTTCCTGGAGGCACCTGGTTAGCCCCTGTGTGAACAGACTGCTGGACTTGATGGGCCTTGGTCTGATCCAGCAGGGCCTCTCTTATGTTCTTATGTTCTTATGTCCTTCTCCTTCTTCTCCTTCTGCTTCTTCTTCTTCTTCATTTCTTTGGAGCCAGCCGCCTGCCCAGGAGTCGGAAGCCATTTTCAGAAGATCGGTCATAAATTTTGGCCAGTTTAGAGGTGCCAGCTCTGGGTTGGGAAATTGCTGGAGAATTGGAGGTGAAACATGGGGAGGATGAGTTTTGGGGTAGGAAAGGACCTCAGCGGTATATAATGTCAGAGTCCACCCTCCAAAAAAGCCATTTTATCCAGGGGAGCTGAACTCTGCAGTCTGAAGAACAATTGTACTACTGGGAGATCTCCAGGCACCTGGAGGTTGGCAACCCAAAGACAACTCCACACACTCGCACACAAGACAAGGAATTTCTTATCTTAGGTTAGTCTATCTGCTAATTAAGACAGTTGTAGAATCATAGAATCACAGAGTTGGAAGGGACCTCCAGGGCCATCTAGTCCAACCCCCTGCACAATGCAGGAAATTCAAAACTACCTCCCCCCTACACCCCCAGTGACCTATACTCCATGTCCAGAAGATGGCCAAGATGTCCTCCCTCTCATCATCTGCCTAAGGTCATAGACGTTGCTGACAGATGGCCATCTAACCTCTGCTTAAAACCCCCCAGGGAAGGAGAGCTCACCACCTCCCGAGGAAGCCTGTTCCACTGAGGAACCGCTCTAACTGTTAAAAGGTTTTTCCTAATGTCTAGACGGCAACATCAGAGGAAGGCCTCGGCCTCTCTGCCTTGTGGTTGGACCGCCAGAGGAACTGGTTGTCCTCTGTGTGAGAAGGGCTGCTGGACTTGATGGACCTTCACTGATCTTAACCAGCAGGGCTCTTCTGAGGTTCTTACGAAGGCCTCGGCCTCTCTGCCTTGTGGTTGGACCTCCAGAGGAACTGGATGGCCGCTGTATGAAACAGGATGCTGGAGTAGATGGACCACTGGTCTGATCCAGCAGGACTCTTCCAAGGTTCTTATGAGATTTCACTCCTTCTGCTGAGAATGATAATAAAATGCTGAAACTCAATGTCAAATGCTGAGCTCTGCTGTGCTCTATGCCCTTGAGGGGGGTCTTAAGTAGGGCTCAGGTAACGGACAGCGAAAGGCACAGTGGAATCTTTGCCAAGAGTGCAAAGTTGTCCCTAAATGCAATATTTTATTGTTTCCGGCTATGAAAAAAATGGCAAACACTGGCTTACTTTTTTTGGGGGGGGTGCGCAAAAGAAGATGGGAGATGCAGGGTGGCCAAGCTCCAGGTAGTGTCTGCAAATCATCTGGAATTACAACTGATCTCCAGGCTACAGTTCACCTGGAGAAAATAGCTGCCTTGGAAGGTGGACTCTATGACATTATACCCTGCTGAGGTCCCTCCCCTCCCCAAACCCTGCCCTCCCCAGGCTCCAAGAATTTCCCAACCTGGAGCTGGAAACCCTAGGGAGAGTTGAGCAAGAGATGGGACTTTCCTGGGAACTGGATTTTGATTTGACATCCCTTGTGATGCTTTATTAGCAGAGACAAATGAGCTTTTGACAAAGAGGCTTTCCCGAGGTATTCACTTACCACTCCAACAGCAGCAGGTATACGGCCGCGCCATGAGGAGCTGAGTCCAAAGCTATTTGGGACTAAATTATCCCAGCTGTGTTTTTTGGATGGAAGTCAACCATCTTAGCAAACCACATGCATCAAACCATTGGCTCAACGGCCTTGTAGACAGAGCGTCTCGGATTTCCATCCAGAGCAGCTATACTCTGCGTTGAAAATAGAAATGCAATTCCACTCATCGTATTGACTTAGCTTATTTACAAATAGACATATATATTTTTTGTATTGGTGAAAACATGTTCCAAGTGATCCCAAGGGGAGGGGCTGTGGCTCAGTGGCAGAGCATCTGCTTGGCATGCAGAAGGTCCCAGGTTCAGTCCCCCGCATCTCCAGTTAAAGGGACTAGGCAAGTAGGTGATGTGAAAGACCTCTGCCTAAGACCCTAGATAGCCATGGGGAGGGGCAGTGGCTCAGTGGTAGAGCATCTCCTTGGCATGCAGAAGGTCCCAGGTTCAATCCTCGGCATCTCCAGTTAAAGGGACTAGGCAAGTAGGTGATGTGAAAGACCTCTGCCTGAGTTCCTAGAGAGCTGCTGCCTGTCTGAGCAGACAGTACTGACTTGGATGGACCAAGGGTCTCTGATTCAGTATAAGGCAGCTTCATGTGTTCATGTGTGTTTTCATCTGCTCCCCTTTTCACCCTGTCTCTGCCCACCTTCTTCCCAATCCATAAGCATTGGATTCCGGTTCTTGATCCTATACAGCTCGCTTTGCTTTTCATGTGCAGCATACTGTTCACAATACCCATGACCGTTAGGGTTGCCAACTTCTCCCAGAATTACAACCATTCTCCCGATGACAATCAGATCCCCTAGGAGAAAATGGCTGCTTTGTGGGGGTGGACTCTGTGGCATTATACTCCACTGAGGTCCCTCCACAAACCCATTCTCCCCAGACTCCATCCCCAAATCTCCAGGCATTTCCAGTGGCAATGTTGGCAACCCCAATGAACGTGGTGGCCAATCTTTTTTGGCAGTGTTGATAAGCCTTTGGGAGGAAACGAGGCATAAATTCAGGACTGCCAAATATTCCTCCGTGCAGTGGCTAGGGATTTATTTATTATTTATGTAAACAAGTTCTATCCTGTTTTCCCACCCACCTTAGAATCCCCTAGGTGATGAACATTAAAGCAGTTAAAATGTTAAAATAGCATTTAAAATACACACACACACACACACACACACACACACACATATATATATATATATATATATATATATATATATATATATATATATATATATATATATGCCATCAAATCACATCTCACTTGTAGCAAATCCTTTTTGAGTTTTCAAGACAAGAGACGTTCAGAGGTGGTTTGCCACCGCCTGCCTTCATGTCACAACCCTGGAATTCCTTGGTGGTCTCCCATCCAAGTACGAACCAGGGCTGACCCTGCTTAGCTTCTGAGATCCGATGAGATCAGGCTAGCCTGGGCTATCCAGGGCAGGGCAGGTGACGGACGGACGGACGGACGGACAGACACGATGGATGGATGGATGGATGGATGGATGGATGGATGGATGGATGGATGGATGGATGGATGGATGGGGAGAGAGAGAGAGAGAGAGAGCAGATGATAGATGGATAGATGGATAGACAGACAGACAGACAGACAGACACATACATACAATATTTAACACACATAAACACATAAAACACACAAAGAGGGAGGAGGTAGGGTTACCAGCTCCGGGATGGGAAATTCCTGGCAACCTAGGGGTGGAGCCTGGGGAGGGGTTTGGGGAGGGGAGGGACCTCAGTAGAGTACAATGTCATACAGCCTGCCCTCCAAAGCAGCCGTTTTCTCCAGGGGAACTGATCTCTGTCACCTGGGGATCCGTTGTAATAGCAGGAGATCTCCAGCTAGTAAATGGAGGATGGCAACCCTGGGGAAGGACCTCTAAACGGGGGGATACCCCAGCCCCATGGGGGTCCCACTGGTTCCAGCAACCTGGCAACCCTATTCATATACTTCCGATCTAGTGGCAGAGGCACCGGCTCTTAATAAGTTTCCAGTGTCAATTAAAGGTGTTGGTTTTGACCGATAAAGCTCTAAACCAGGGGTGTCAAACATAAGGCCCGTGGGCTGGATTCGGCCCCTTGATTGCTTTTATATGGCCCGTGAGCCAGCCGAGTCAGCCACCCACCCCCACGGCCCAATCTGGGCCGACAAGGCATGGCCCGGCCCAACCAAGTGACATTTATGTAGTAGCCGGCCCTAGGGTCGCCAGGTCCCTTTTTGCTACCGGCAGGAGTTTTGGGGGGCAGAGCCTGAGGAGGGCAGGATTTTGGGACCACCTCCTCCCTTATGAACCCAGCCAACTGCTGCAGTCATCTTCAGAGATCCTGCTTCAGGTTCCCCCACCCTTTGAGGTTCAGTGGGTGGTAGGGTTGCCAACCTCCAGGTACTAGCTGGAGATCTCCTGCTATTACAACTGATCTCCAGATGATAGAAAATGGCCGCTTTGGAAATTGGACTCTATGGCATTGAAGTCCCTTCCCAAATCCTGCCCTCCTCAGGCTCCACCCCAAAAAACTCCCGCTGATGGCGAAGAGGGACCTGACAACCCGACAGGGAGTTTCCCAACCTGGCTCTGGCAACCCCACCCTTTCTCAGGTCCCTCTTCGCAACCGGCGGGAAGTTTATGGGGTGGAGCCTGAAAAAGCTGGGGTTTGGCGAGGGAGGGACTTCAATGCCATAGAGTCCAATTGCCAAAGTGGCCATTTTCTCCAGGGGAACTCATCTCTATCGGCTAGAGATCAGTTGTAATAGCAGGAGGTCTCCAACTAGTACCTGGAGGATAACTGAACAACAAATATAATAACCTGTGCCAAATATAGAAGTATGCTAAGGAAATAGGCAGCACATGGGCTCCAATACATAACGCCAAATTAGCAAAAATCCTTTTAATGGAAAGACATTAACCTCATGTCTTAATTATAGCAAGACATTAACCTCATGTTTGCGTTGCATGTTGCCTAACTGAGTAAACTTACTAGCAACCAATAAATCACAACAATACAAACATTAATAAAGTAAACTTATAAACACCCAATAAGGATTGTTTTCTTGCTAATTTTGCGTTATATATTGTGAGCCCATGTGGTACCTGGAGGTTGGCAACCTTAGGGTTTAGCATGACATTCCTTCCCCAGATGATGAAGAAGAAAACACAGATTGCTTTCTCGGCTCCCCAAAGCCTCCAGCCTGAGCCTGCACCCCCCCGTTGAGCGGAGGCAACGAGCAGGAGGCCTTCGAACCTGCCAAGGGAGATGTGCTCTGCAGACCCAAACATCTGGGCAGCGGCAGCTTGCAAAACATTCCAGGTATGCATGCAGGTCGCCCTTGGCCCAGCCGCTCCGCCACCTGTGGGAAGTGGCTACAGAGGAAGCAGCTCGAACGCTGTTAACGGGAGGAGGGGGAAAGAGGAGTGGGGAGCAGAAGAGCCGTCTTGCTCCACTCCCCGGCCAAGAGGTTCCCTCACCAGATCGGTATGCGGCAGAGACAGATAGAGGGGTCGGCATGAAAGCCACGGACATTGAAGACGCAGACAGCTCACTAGAGATCAGCTCACTACTATCACAAGATGGCATCTTGGCCATCTTCTGGTCACTGGGGGTGTGTGGGGGGGAGGTAGTTGTGAATTTCCTGCATTGTGCAAAGGGTTGAACTAGATGACCCTGGTGGTCCCTTCCAACACTATGATTCTATGATTCTACACATGATGCTTCCCCAGCAGGGAACTCCGCCGTAGAGAGCCAGCGTGGTGTAGTGGTTAAGAGTGGTGGTTTAAAGCAGTGGACTCTAATCAGGAGAATGGGGTTTGATTCCCCGCTCCTCCACATGAGAGGCGGACGCTAATCTGGTGAACCGGGTTGGTTTCCCCACTCCTCCACATGAAGCAAGCTGGGTGACCTTGGGCTAGTCACAGCTCTCTTGGAGCTCTCTCAACCCCACCTACCTCACAGGGTGTCTGTTGTGGGGAAGGGAAGGCTGTTGTAAGCTGGTTTGATTCTTCCTTAAGTGGTAGAGAAAGTTGGCATATAAAAAATCAACTCTTCTCTCTTCTTCTCTCTTCTTCTCAGTGATGCTGTCAAAAATAAATAAGAGCGAAGGGTTCCCTTGGTTTCTAAGGAAGGGATGAAAGCTGGGTTGTTGTTTCTGGAATCAAAAATGAAACCCAGGCAGTGGCGACAAATTGAAGATACTCTTTAGAACATCGGAAGAATCCTCCTGGATCCAACCAAAGTCTCAACTCTTCCAACATCCCCAACAGAGACCAGCCACATGCGTCTGGGAATCCTGCATTTAGGGTTGCCAACCTCCAGGTAATAGCTGGAGATCTCCTGCTATTACAATTGATCTCCAGCCAACAGAGATCAACTCACCTGAAGAAAATGGCCGCTTTGGCCATTGGACTCTATGGCATGAAGTCCCTCCCCTCCCCAAACCCCCCCTCCCCAGGCTCCGCCCCAAAAACCTCCCACCGGTGGCGAAGAGGGACCTAGCAACCCTACCTGCATTACTTCCAGATAGGTAAAGAACAGGGAGGAGGAGAAAAAGGAAGAGAAGGAGAAAGAGAAGAAGAGTTGGGTTTTTATACCCACTTTTCTCTACCAGGTTACAATCGCCTTCCCTTCCCCCTCTCCACCCCCACACCCCACAACAGGCGGGTTATAGATATGGTCGCCAACCTCCAGGTAAACCTCCGGACAATACTAACCTTGATGGACCCATGATCTGATTCAGAATAAGGCAGCTTCATGTGTTCCTGTGAGTCCAAATGTGTGTGTAAAGTGCCGTGAAGTCGCAGCCAACTTATGGCGACTCCTTTTGGGGTTTTCATGGCAAGAGACTAACAGAGGTGGTTTGCCAGTGCCTTCCTCTGCCTAGCAACCCTGGACTTCCTTGGTGGTCTCCCATCCAAATACTAACCAGGGCCGACCCTGCTTAGCTTCTGAGACCTGACGAGATCAGGCTAGCCTGGGCCATCCAGGTCAGGGAGTGAGTCCAAATACACCTATGCAAAATAGATTTCCATCCAGCTGAACAAAAATTCTTAGTTGACAATGTCAATTTATGGAAGCTGGCTCTCCCTCTCCCCTTTGCAAATGGAAATGGAAACCAGCCCTTGGCGGATGACTTGTGGCCTAGTTTCTCTGAGCTGTTCTCTCTCCCGCTCTGTCTGTTCCGTCCCGGAGGGGCCGAGGGAACCTGCTACTCTTTCTGGGAAACCGTCCAGCCAACCTACTGCATTCGATTAAAAGAATGATGGAACCTCAGGCAGGGCTGGATCTCCCGCCGAGCCACCCAAGCGCTTGCTTAGGGTGGCACTGAGAGGAGCGGGTGGATGCCGCACAGGGACCGGGCTTAATCTCAACCACCAGCGTTGTACCGTAGGGTCTTGGCTTGGACTTCTGTCACCTGGCAGCACTGTGGGCACAGGCGGTGGTGATGGTTGGACTTTGCTCAGATCAACAAAATCTCTTCAGCCTGTCCTGACAGAAGGCTGGCCGCTCGGCTTCCGTCTTGTTCCAAGGTATTCCGAGCATAAGAAAGAACCTAAAAAAAAGCTCTGCTGGATCAGACCAAGGCCCATCAAGTCCAGCAGTCTGTTCACACAGTGGCCAAACCAGGTGACTCTAGGAAGCCCACAAACAAGACAACTGCAGCAGCATTATCCTGCCTGTGCTCTCCAGCAACTGATATAATAGGCATGCTCCTCTGATCCTGGAGATAATAGGTGTGTGTCATGACCAGTATTCATTTTGACTAGTAGCCATGGATACCCCTATCCTCCACAAACATGTCCACTCCCCTCTTCAAGCCTTCCAAGTTGGCAGCCATCACCCCATCCCAGGGCTGGGAGTCCCACAATGTAACTATGCGTTGTGTGAAGAAATACTTCCTTTTATCTGTTTTGAATCTCTCACCCTCCAGCTTCAGCAGATGACCCCGCGATCTAGTATTATGGGAGAGGGAGAAAAGCTCCTCCCTGTCCACTCTCTCCATCCCATGCATAATTTTATAGACCTCTATCATGTCTCCCCTTGACTGCCTTCTTCCTAAGCTAATCAGCCCTTAGTGTTTTAACCGCTCCCCATAGGGCAGTTGCTCTGGCCCCTGATCATTTTGGTGGCTCTTTTCTGCACCTTCTCAAGCTCTCCGATACCCTTTTTTAGGTGTGGTGACCAGAACTGTACACGGTATTCCAAGTGTGGTCTCACCAGAGATGTGTATAAGGGCAGTATTTCTCCAGGAGTGGAGGGGCCATGGCTCAGTGGCATAGCAACAGCTTGGCATGCAGAAGGTCCCAGGTTCAGTCCCCGGCATCCCTAAGGGACTAGGCGAATAGGTGATGTGAAAGACCCCTGCCTGAGACCCTGGAGAGCCGCTGCCGGTCTAAGTAGACAATACTGACTTTGATGGACCGATGGTCTGATTCTGTATAAGGCAGCTGCATGTGTTCGTGGTATTAAAATTCAAGTCCAGTTGCCCCTTCAAGACCAATGAAATTTTCCATGATGCGAGCTTTCGTGAGTCAGATTTCTCTTCATCAGATGCCTGATGAAGTTGACCCAGAAGGTTGGACCAGAACCAACAGGTTGAAATGAAATCAGGAAGGAATTTTCCCCCAGGCCAGATTGGCCAGGGATCCTGGAGGTTTTTTTCCATCTTCTGGACACGGAGCAGGGGTTGCTGGGGGTCCTGGAGGGAGGTGGTTGTGGGTTTCCTGCATTGTACGGTGGGGTTGGACTAGATGATCCTGGAGGTCTCTTCCAGCTCTGTGTTGCTACGATTCTAGGACGTGGATCACAGAATTGGAAAACAATGCAAACCAGAACCTGCCTAAGGTGTAACATAAGTGGGTTATGAAGGTACAAGGCAATGCAGTACAAGCAAGGCGATATGCCCACGGAAAGGCCCCATTTGACGTTTCTTATTGGCGTACAGGCTCGCACGCATGCACCCACACAGAAATGTGTAACCTTTGCTCTTCCCCAGAGCCTACACCAAGAGGTAAGAAAATCCCGACAATTTCTAATGGAGGTCAAAGGGGTCTGATGTCTTTACATATTTGCGCTTGTTAATTGAAAACATCTGCTGCGCTGCGGCGTGCTCACTCTTCCTGGCGGACAAACTTACCATTGGCAAATCCTGCATCTCATCCAGGATTCATCTTGAATACACCCATATTGATCTTTTTAGATTATCAGGCTGAATCTGGAGGGGCCGTGGCTCAGTGGAAGAGCCTCTGCTTGGTGTGCAGAAGGTCCCAGGTTCAATCCCCGGCATCTCCAGTTAAAGGGACTAGGCTGGTAGGTGATGTGAAAGACCCCTGCGTGAGAGCCATGGAGAGGGGCTGTGGCTCAATGGTAGAGCATCTGCTTGGCATGCAGAAGGCCCCAGGTTCAATCCCCGGCAGCTCCAGTTAAAGGGACTAGGCAAGTAGGTGATGTGAAAGACCTCTGCCTGAGACCCTGGAGAGCCACTGCCAGTCTGAGTAAACAATACTGACTTAGAGGGACCCAGGGTCTGATTCAGTAGAAGGCAGCTTCATGTGTTCATGTGTCCATGTGTTCATGTGACTCAGTATATGTCCAACATCATGGCACAGCTGGTTCAGAGAGCCAGTGTGGTGTAGTGGTTAAAAGCCACAGAGTTTATTCTGGAGAACCAGGCTTGATTCCCCACTCCTCCACATGAGCAACGGGCTCTAATCTAGAGAACCGGGTTCAATTCCCCACTCCTCCACAGGAAGCCATCTGGGTGACCTTGGGCTAGTCACAGTTCTCTCTGAACTCTCTCAGCCCCACCGGCCTCACAAGGAGCCTGTTGTGGAGGGGGGGGAGGAGATTGTAAGCCTCTTTGAGACTCCTTAAATGTAGAGAAAAACCCAGAGATGCTTCCTGGCCAGGAGATTCAAGAAGTGCAGAAATACAAGAAGCCCAACAATGCTTCTGAGCCATTCTCAGCGAAGCCCTGTTCTGCATACCCCTGGACTGTAAACCATGGGAGCAAACAGATCTCCGCAATACAGCCCAGCTATTAGAAACCACCGATAGTATAACCTATTGTGTTTTAAGATGGTAAACACTGTTTCTTTTCTTTAAAAAAAAAAAAACTCACCTGGTGGTTTTTATTTTCTCCAAGACAAGGGTGAAGGAAAGCAATATTCAAATCAAGAACATTTTGGTCAGAAAACATGATCAGCAGCTGGGTAACCAGAGCATGCAGACATCAAAATGTCAAATGCGAAACACTATGGGCGAAAATGCATGGTCGCTTTATCCTCCTTTAATCCCTGTTTTAGCCAAGATGGAACGCACATTCGCCTAATGTGCATTCGATCCAGGCTAAAACGGATTAAAGGAGGATAAAGCGACCATGCATTTTCACCCATAGTGTTTCCCCTTTCTTTCTTTCTTTCTTTCTTTCTTTCTTTCTTTCTTTCTTTCTTTCTTTCTTTCTTTCTTTCTTTCTTTCTTTCTTTCTTTCTTCCTTCCTTCCTTCCTTCCTTCCTTCCTTCCTTCCTTCCTTCCTTCCTTCCTTCCTTCCTTCCTTCCTTCCTTCCTTGTCTGGCGAGTTCTCCACGTGTCCCATACCATGCCTATGGCCTGGTGACTCTTATGATTTCAAACAAAATCTTCCATGCTAGAAACCATACAGGGAATGCAAGCAGGCTGCAGGGAGACACGGACGCTGGAGAACTGCCCCACCAAAGTCCAAGGAGGAAGGCCCTGAGCTTGGCAGGTGTGCAATAGTCAATAGCCAGCATGGTGTAGTGGTTAAGAGCGGTGGTTTGGAGCGGTGGTCTGTGATCTGGAGAATCGGGTTTGGTTCCCCACTCCTCCGCATGAGCGGCAGAGGCTAATCTGGTTGATTCCCCACTCCTCCATGTGAAGCCCAGCTGGGTGACCTTGGGCAAGTCACAGCTCTCTTCGAGCTCTCTCAGCCCCACCTTCCTCACAGGTGGTCTGTTGTGGGTAGGGGAAGGGAAGGTGATTGTAAGCTAGTTTGATTCCTCCTTACGTGGTAAGAGAAAGTCGGCATATAAAAACCAGCTCTTCTTCTTCTTCAAGTACCCCTACTTTTTCTTTCCTTTAATCTGGTGAACCGGGTTTGATTCCCCACTCCTCCACATGAAGCCAGTTGGGTGACCCTGGGCTAGTCACAGCTCTGTTGGAGCTCTCTCAGCCCCACCTACCTCACAGGGTGTCTGTTGTGGGGAGGGGAAGGTGATTGTGAGCCGGTTTGATTCTCCCTTACGTGGCAGAGAAAGTCGGCATATAAAAACCAACTCTTCTTCTTCAAGGAGAGGTGCCAGATTAAACCCTAGCAGAGGGCTCGACATCAGGGACGAATGAGCCGGCAAATGCAAAAGGGGGAGTGGAAGGAGAAGACAGCGTCTCCCCTCGTGGCTTTCCCTTGCTTCTTGGCCTGACCTCTCTTTCTCTCCGCGCGCACACATACAGAGCGCCTGCTGCAGAATGTCCCGGAGCCAAACCCGAGATTCTTTCCTGTCTATCATGTAAACAAACGGTCCAGCTGTTTTCTGCTAAGATTCCAGTTTTTCAAAACTTGGGCTCTCTTGTATAAACTCCGATGTAATGGTATTTAAAGTGTCATACACAATAAGCGTCTAATCCCAGTCAATATGTTGCAGGTGGGTCGCGGGGGCTTCAAGAGTAGCCAGGCGTTCTTGAGGAGCTTGAGGCAGCTCTCTCAAAATGGGGTCCCATTTAAGGCTGCCAGGTCCCCCTTGGTCACCGGCAGGGGATGGGGGGTAGGTAGGGTTGCCAACCTCCGGGTACTAGCTGGAGATCTCCTGCTATTACAATTCGTCTCCAGCCGATAGAGATGAGTTCACCTTGAGAAAATGGCCGCTTTGGCAATTGGACTCTATAGCTTCGAAGTCCCTCCCCTTGCCAACTCCCGCCTTCCTCAGGCTCCACCCCATAAACTTCCTGCCAGTTGCGAAGAGGGACCTGAGAAGGGGGAGGGTTGCCAGATCCAGGTTGGGAAACTCCAAGTAGGGTTGTCAGGTCCCTCTTTGCCACCAGCGGGACGTTTTTGGGGTGGAGCCTGAGGAGGGCAGGATTTGGGGAGGGGAGGGACTTCAATGCCATAGAGTCCAATTTCCAAAGCGGCCATTTTCAATCGGCTGGAGATCAGTTGTAATAGCAGGAGATCTCCAGCTAGTACCTGGAGGTTGGTAACCCTACCACCCACTGAATCTCAAAAGGTGGGGGAACCTGAAGCAGGATCTCTGAAGATGACTGCAGCAGTTGGCTGGGTTCATAAGGGAGGAGGTGGTCCTTTACGTATGTTGGTTCCAATCCATATAGGGATTTGATGGTCAAGACCAATACCTTGAATTGTGCCTGTAAACCAATTGAGAGCCAGTTCCTATTTTAAATTTTTATACTATACAGAACACAGAAAGGATAATAAGAGCCATATCCCTGCAATAATTACTAATACATCAAAATAGAGAAAGAAAGGGAGGGGGAAAGCACCATGAGAATTATACATAAAACTTGATAAGCATATCATCATAAACAATAAGAGCCAGCGTGGTGTAGTAGTTAAGAGCGGCGGACTCTAATCTGAAGAACCGGGTTCGATTCTCTGCTCCTCCACATGAAGCCTGCTGGGTGACTTTGGGCCAGTCACAGTTCTCTCCGAACTCTCTCAGCCCCACCTACCTCACAAGGTGTCTGTTGTGCAGAGGGGTAGGGAAGGAGATTACAGGGAGAAGCTTTTCTCCCTCTCTCATAATACCAGAACGTGGGGTCATCTGCTGAAGCTGGAGGGCGAGAGATTCAAAACAGAGAAAAGGAAGTATTTCTTCACACAGCGCATAGTTGAATTGTGGAACTCCCTGCCCCAGGATGTGGTGATGGCTGCCAGCTTGGAGGGCTTGAAGAGGGGAGTGGACATGTTCATGGAGTAGGGAGGTATTCATGGCTACTGGTCAAAATGAATACTAGTCATGATGCATACCTATTCTCTCCAGGATCAGAGGAGCATGCCTATTATGTTAGGTGCCTTGGAAGACAGGCAGGACAATGCTTCTGCAGTTGTCTTGTTTGGGGGCTTCCTAGAGGCACCTGGTTGGCCCCTGTGTGAACAGACTGCTGGACTGGATGGGCCTGGGTCTCATCCAGCAGGGCCTCAGGCTCCACCCCAAAAATCTCCCGCCGTGGGAAGAGCGTCCTGGCAACCCTATTGGGGCAGAGCCTGAGGAGGGCGGGGTTTGGGGAGGGGAGGGATTTCAGTGCCATAGAGACCAATGGCCAAAGCGGCCCTTTTCTCCAGGGGGACTGATCTCTATCGGCAGGAGATCCGTTGTAATAGCAGGAGATCTCCTGTTAATACCTGGAGGTTAACAAAGAACAAAGGAACTCAGGCAATTACAACAGTAACTAGACTTTCATAAAGAGAAATTCATTAAGCTCTTACAACGTTTCCACAAACATAAATATACCAACAAAAGTCACATGTGACATTCAAATACAAATATCTCCAAATGCAGCCACTTAAGGCATGTTCACACAGAAAAGAAACTGTTCCATGTGGTAAAAGGTAAGTATCCAGTATCCAGTTATTTAACACATTATAAGTACATGTCCATGTCTAATCAGGAGCCCCGGGGCGCAGCGTGTTAAGCTGCAGTACTGCAGACCAAAGCTCTGCTCCCAACCTGAGTTCGATCCCGACGGATGTTGCTTTCAGGTAGCCGGCTCAAGGTTGACTCCGCCTTCCATCCTTCCGAGGTCGGTGAAATGAGTACCCAGCTTGCTGGGGGTAAAGGGAAGACGACTGGGGAAGGCAATGGCAAACCGCCCCGTAAACAGAGGGCGAAAACGCATGGTCGCTTTAGCCTCCTTTAATCCGTTTCAGCCAGGATTCTGCCAGGATCGAACGCATGCGTTTCGCCGAACTTGCATTCGATCCTGGCTGAATCCTGGCTGAAACAGGGAATAAAGGAGGCTAAAGCAACCATGCGTTTTTGCCCAGTCTGCCTAGTAAACATCGAGATGTGACATCACCCCATGGGTCAGGAATGACCCGGTGCTTGCACAGGGGACCTTTACCTTTTACCATGTCTAATATATTCTTCATGCTCCTTAACAGGTCTCCGGTAGAAATTATCCTGTTTCAAGAATTCGTCTTCATCAGAAGATTCCTATGGACGTTGTACCAAACTAAACTTGTTTGACTGAGCACTGCTCCTTCGTGGCACTGTCGTGGGAAACCACACTTCCTAATTGTGATGCATTTGGATCCTTGAGGTTGGCACCCCTAGCCATAGAGTCCAATTGCCAAAGCAGCCATTTTCTCCAGGGGAACTGATCTCTATCGGCTGGAGATCAGTTGCAACAGCAGGAGATCTCCAGCTAGTACCTGGAGGTTGAAGGAAAAATCAGACACCTCTGTACAATTACCAAAAGATGAGAAATTCAGTACAGGAATCCAGCCGTAAATGATGCCAAATATATTCTGGCTAAATCTTTACAGTATGTGGTAATGTAACCACCAACACCATATATTGCCAACAAACAAGTGTATTTTTTCTTATTCACAGGATATTCCAACAGGTAAGATCGCATTTAATTCCTTTAACTAGTAAGTATTGAAGCAAAGTTCACTTAAAATTGTCCTTTTAAGGTGTATTTCTTTCTTTGCAGCACAGCAGGCTATTGAAGGAGAAAACGATCGTTTCGGAGCACGAAGCCCAATTCTTCCTCAGTTCTTCAAAAATATACTGCGTGCAGTTATACATCACCATTCATAATATCAGGTTTCAGCTGAATACCATATTCAAGATTAAAGTGCAAAATTCTTCCCCAAGAGGGGTAAGATATTGGATTCCTTCCACTCCAGGTAAGGATTCCCGGCTGGAGATCAGTTGTAACAGCAGGAGATCTCCAGCTAGCACCTGGAGGTTGGCAACCCTACCTATCATGAACCCCATTCCGGAAATCTGCCTTGTGATGGTTAAGAGATCCCGCCAAGCAACTCCTTCTTGGGGGCAAATGCCTCATCTTTTCTAGATTGCTTGACGCCCTGAAAGTAATAGGCAGGACCAGCGAGTTTTAATACACAAGACATTTTAGGTGTGAACGTCAGGGGTGGGGGGAGGAGATCCGTGATTAATTGTCCGGTCGTATTATTTTGATTTGGGCTCGACACGTTTTTCTGGGAATGCTGAACCCTCGTATAAATACACGGCCAGCCCAGCTGTTCAAACAGGGTGATTAATTAAACCGATTCCATGTGAAAAACAACACTGACTCTCCCCCTCTCAAATTGCAAATCATTCCCAATAAATGGGGGGAACGGGCAGCCAGGGGTTATTAATGGCTTTTCAGGGCGATGAATCAATATCGCAAGGAGCAGCCCACGCGTCTGGCGGGCATTCCAGAGCCCCCTACGCGATGACAGCCCTGCTTGGAGGGGACTTCAGCGCATGAGATCGCTACGGACACACCCTTAGGGGGAACCGTTTCCATTTTTGGTGCAGAGCTTTTGATTAAAAGGCAAGGAGGGCCAAGGTTCTAGTCCTCATCTGAAGAAGTGAGCTGCGGCTCACGAAAGCTCATACCCCGCCAGAAAATATTTTTGTTAGTCTTTAAGGCGCTACTGGACTCTTGCTCTTTTCTACTATTGTATCTACTATTGTATTTTCTACTACTTACCTTCTTGTTAACAAAGTTCAATTTATTGTCGAAGGCTTTCACGGTCAGAGTTCATTGGTTCTTGTAGGTTATCCGGGCTGTGTAACCGTGGTCTTGGAATTTTCTTTCCTGACGTTTCGTCAGCAACTGTGGCAGGCATCTTCAGACACTGTCCTTCAGTGTTAATCCTCTGAAGATGCCTGCCACAGTTGCTGGCGAAACGTCAGGAAAGAAAATTCCAAGACCACGGTTACACAGCCCGGATAACCTACAAGAACCAAAGTTCAATTTATTTGTTAACCATTGGTTTGTTTGTTTTTAAAAATTATTATTTTTCAAACTTATTCACATTCAATTGCATCATTCCAGTCATAGTATATAATATGAACAATTTCTATCTTATCCCTAAAAAAAAAAAATTATAATTAACTTCCCCTCACCCCTCCTCTATCCATTTAATATCTTTATTTCTCTCTTTGTGATTAAAGTCTAATTCATTATAATAACCCACATTTATCATTATCTTAAAATCTAATCTTTAACTTTGATATCTTAGTTACTTGTTAACCATTGGTTTGGATTGCCTTTCCGTGCAAGTTCTGGTAGAATTACTATTTACACAGATGTGTCTACATTTGGATATTATCAAATAAAATATAGCAGAGCAGATAAAAGCACTAAAAATGTGAGAGAGTGCAGAAAATTCTGGAACTTTTTTCGGAGAAGGTTCCCCCCACCCCTCCTCTGGAAAAATCGGGATTGCCTGAAAAATTGGGAAATGGGCTATGAATTCGTTTAGAACAGGGGTCCCCACAGCACGGCACCCCCAGACGACAATCTTGTTGTCCACAATGGGTTTTTAGAAGGTGGGCAGGGCCAGGGGGCTCTCCTCCTCCTCTGATTGGCAATGGAAGATCGGATCGGCTATACAAATTAAAATACCGTTTCGATGGCAGCTGCCAACAAAGCGTTTATTTTCTCTCAGTTCCCCTTTCCCAGTGTATTTTTAAAAATTGCCCTTCTTCTCCCCTGCACTTGGGCTCTCTACGGTCTTTTATGCAGGGACGTTCCCCGTATAGGGCTGCCTGGTCCCTCTTCGCCACCGGTGGGAGATTTTTGGGGCGGAGCCTGAGGAGGGCGGGGTTTGGGGAGGGGAGGGACTTCAATGCCATAGAGTCCAACTGCCAAAGCGGCCCTTTTCTCCAGGCGAGCTGATCTCTATCGACTGGAGATCAGTTGTAATAGCAGGAGATCTCCAGCTGCTACCTGGAGGCTGGCAACCCTACAAAATCAATGCTGACGTGTTTGCACATAAAAACCTCCCTATGGGTGATCCCAAAACAATCTTCTGGGACAAAGTGTGTCCGCCCCTTTCCCGGCTGCATGTTGGGAGAGAACTCTTTTGTAGGAATCCCTTTCCGCAACTGCAGCGGCTTCACCTTTCCACGGGTGATTCTTGAAAAGGACCAGATGTTCCCCGGTTAGCTCCTTATTGGCTCTAATCTCTTTTTATTCTTTGATCCTAACCCCACTTAAAAGAAACCCCATATTAAAGCCCTCTTGGGTGGTCCTCACGGACAGTTTAGCTAATTCCAGCCCCTTGTTACGGCTTTCCCAACACACGGGCCTGGGCTGTTTGAACAAGCCATGTTAACCCTCCCGATACTGGGCGCCTTGGAAAAATAATTTCTGGTTTCTTTTCGGGGGGCGGGAAATAAGAGCACGTTGCCAGCTGGATTTCATGCTATTTGGTTATGGAAACACCACATCTATTCTCCCGTTTAAATTTTCAGGTCAGAAATATTTCCCAAACAATATGTGCGCGTGTTAAGTACCGTCAAGTCGCTTCAGGCTCATGGCGATCCTATGAATCAATGTCCTCCAAAATGTCCTATCGTTGACAGCCTTGCTCAGGTCTTGCAAATGGAGGGCCGTGGCTTCCTTTATAGTCAATCCATCTCTTGTTTGGGTCTTCCTCTTTTCCTGCCGCCTTCAACTTTTGCTAGCATGATTGTCTTTCCCAGTGACTCATGTCTTCTCATAATGTGGCCAAAGTACGATAATCTCAGTTTAGTCATTTTAGCTTCTAGGGTGAGTTCAGGCTTGATTTCATCTATAACCCACTGACTTTTTTATTTTATTTTTTGGCAGTCCACGATATCCGTAACACTCTCCTCCAATGCCTCATTTCAAAGAAATCTACTTTCTTCCTATCAGCTTTCTTCATTGTCCAGCTTTTACACCCATTCATAGTAGTAGGGAATACGATGGCATGAATTTGGAGGGCAACAAAGATGGTGAGGGGTCTGGAGACCAAGTCCTATGAGGAAAGGTTGAAGGAGCTGGGTATGTTTAGCCTGGAGAGGAGAAGACTGAGAGGGGATATGATAACCATCTTCAAGTACTTGAGGGGCTGTCATATAGAGGATGGGGCCGAGTTGTTTTCTGTTGCTCCAGAAGGTCAGACCAGAACCAACGGGTTGAAATTAAATCAAAAGAGTTTGCGTCTAGACATTAGGAAGAATTTTCTAGCAGTTAGAGCGGTTCCTCCGTTGAACAGGCTTCCTCGGGAGGTGGTAAGCTCTCCTTCCCTGGAGGTTTTTAAGCAGAGGCTAGATGGCCATCTGTCAGCAATGCTGATTCTGTGACCTTAGGCAGATGATGAGAGGGAGGGCATCTTGGCCATCTTCTTGGCATAGAGTAGGGGTCACTGGGGGTGTGGGGGGAGGGAGTTGTGAATTTCTTGAATTGTGCAGGGGGTTGGACTAAATGACCCTGGTGGTCCCTTCCAACTCTATGATTCTATGATTCTATGAATTAACTTGATCTTGGTTGCCAGTGACAATGTGTAGATGGTGCAAACATGCACCTATTTAGGGGGAGGGGATCCTGTCCGACGGCCATTGCTTTCCTCAGCTGCAGTTCTTGTCTGAGTGTGAAATATTCCCCATACGGCCAATCGAAACTGATAGTTGAATTATGTCACCGAAAGCAACTGATGGACCATGAGAGTGAAAGCATGAACCAGACGACAAACATAAAAAGGCATTTTCTTTTTCCTCCGGAAGAGTTACCAGGAATGCTGGTTTAATAGCTGTTTTTGTCTCTCATTCATTCCTCTTCAAGTGATTCCAGACAATCAGGGAGCCGAGAGCAAATTGCCAGTGTGGTGTAGTGGTTAAGAGAGGTGGACTCTGATCTGGAGAACCGGGTTGGATTCCCCTCTCCTCCACATGAAGCCAGCTGGGTGACCTTGGGCCAGTCACAGCTCTCTAAGAGCTCTCTCAGCCCCACCTTCCTCACAGGGTGTCTGTTGTGGGGAAGGGAAGGCGATTGCAAGCCGCTTTGATTCTTCCTTAAGTGGTAGAGAAAGTCGACATATAAAAACCAACTCTTCTTCTGCAACGTCTTCTTCTTCTTCAAATGTTATGACATCACAGCACTATGAATCCGATCAGTATGGATTATTTTGCTGTCAAAGCTGATCGAAAATTAAGCTGACGGAAAGGGAAAGCAAAGTTTCCCCTATAGTTCACAAGGACGATCCTAGCCAATCAGGGATCAAAATGGAATACTTTATTAGACCTTTAACAACCATTCCTGGGGAGGGGGGGAACCACTAAGAAGTGCCTGGTTTGATCCTGAGGAAGATTTTAAGAACGGGGTCCTCCCTTTCAGTTTAATTCTACTGGGACTGGTGGCGTTTAACACATCCACGCATGAACAGGAGTCCGGAGCAAGCTAGCAAACATGATGCCGACTTATTTAACATTTCCAAGTAGGGAGTTTGGAGCCCTAGGATGATATCAACGCACCCACTTAAGGAAATCAAGGGCGGCAGCAAGGCAGGGGCAGCGCGAACAAATAGGCCGTCCATCGTTTTTACAAGGAAAAGCAAAAAAAAGAAAAAAACCTGTTTTAAAACCTTCTTTTTTCCCCCACGCTGCCAAAAACGTTCACCGAATGTTCCACAAAATAGGAAATGGCTAATAGAACGGTGGACGAAATCCAGTGTAAGTGTGAAATGAGGTATATCGGGCCAAAAGAATCCAAACCATAATATATTTGGATGGATTCTAAACTGGATGCGACCACCCATGAAAAAGATTCTGGGGCAACATTTCATGGGGCTGTGAAAATAAAAGTTTTTTAGATACTTATTCTGCCCTTCCTTCCGAAGAGTTCAGGTTGGCGTGCACGACCTCCCCATGCACGTGCGCTCGCACTAGGGTTGTCAACCTCCAGGTGTTGGCTGGGGATCTCCCGCTATGGCAACTGACCTCCAGGCGACACAGATCAGTCCCCCTGGAGACAATGGCCGCTTTGGCAATTGGACTCTATGGCATTGAAGTCCTTCCCCACTCCAAACCCCACACTCCTCAGACCACCCCCCAAATCTCCAGGTATTTCCCAACCCAGAGCTGGCAACACTAGCTCACACATACACACACCCATACACACACACACACCTATATATATATATATAGAGAGAGAGAGAGAGAGAGAGAGAGAGGGTTGCCAGCCTAGGTGTTGGAAGAGAGTGTTACGGATACCCTGGACGGCCCAAAAAGCAAATCAGTGGGTTCAAGATCAAATCCAGCCTGAACTGATCTTAGAAGCTAAAATGACTAAACTGAGGCTGTCGTATTTTGGTTGCGTTATGAGAAGACAAGAGTCACTGGAAAAGACAGTCATGCTAGGAAACGTTGAGGGCAGCAGGAAGAGAGGAAGACCCAACAAGAGATGGTTTGACTCCATCAAGGAAGCCGCGGCCCTCAGTTTGCAAGACCTGAGCCAGGCTGTCAAAGATAGGACGTTTTGGAGGACATTGATTCATAGGGTCGCCATGCGTCGGAAGTGACTTGACGGCACTACAGAGAAGGGTGTCACTCTAGGTAGCATCGTATCGGAAATCACATTGGGTGGGGGGGCTGGTTGCCCTCGCTGAGCAGCCCGAGGGAACGAATTCGATTTTGGGACAGCTTCGAATTGTGAATCAGCTTCCGCCTCTGCCAATCCGGAGTGACTCCTGACCTTTGGCGCTTTTAGGAACAGACAGGGGCACAAGGGCTCCGGATTACTCCAGCCAATAGAGATCAGTTGTAGAGATCAGGGGACTTTAGTTCAGAGAACTTTAGTTCGCCTGGAGAAAATAGCCACTTTGGCAATTGGACTCTATGGCACTGAAGTCCCTCCCCTCCCCAAATCCCTCCCCTCCCCAAAAACCTCCCGCCAGTGGCAAAGAAGAGCTGGCAACCCTAGATGACGGAGATCCATTCCCCTTGCGAAAATGGCTTCTTCGGGCAGATTCTGTAGAATTACAAAGCAGTGAGGCCCCCCCCCTCCCCAAACCCTGCGTTCCTAAGACCACCCACTGAATCTCCTCTTTTCCTACCCAGATTTGACAACCCTTGGGAGGGAAGGGCCAGGCAGCAAAGGGGCGAACGGCGGCCGTCTTCCCCTGCTTATTTTCGTGGTCCGAGAAAAGCGAATCATCCATCCTTTGGGGTCCTTTTCCAACAATTATTTGTTTCGAAATTTGTAACTCCTTCATTGTCCAGGCAGCCAGCGGTCAAGGAAGCAAGCGGCAATGGCTGATCCCCCCCCCCCCGCACACACACACACACCCAATCCCAGCCAAAACCCAGAAGATGTCAGTAGTGGTCTAAAGGCTCCCCCTCCCCAAAGGTGTCATGCTTAGGGTTGCCAACCTCCAGGTGGTTAGAACTCAAAATAAAGACTAGTGCCCAATAGAAACTGGTTATAGAAACAGGCAGCACTTATGGCATATACTGACTCATAATCAATATTGCTTTAACATTTTATCAGATCATAACAGTTATGTAACATCTGATGTTAAAGCAATATTGATTATGAGTCAGTATATGCCGTAAGTGCTGCCTATTTCTAGAACCTCCAGGTGGTGGCTGGAGATCTCCCAATATTACAACTGATCTCCAGACAACAGAGTAGGGTTGCCAACCTCCAGGTAATGAATTGGACAATGCTGTTGCAAGGTAACAAAGGGCGAA
Organism: Euleptes europaea; assembly: GCF_029931775.1. Lineage (NCBI taxonomy): Eukaryota > Metazoa > Chordata > Lepidosauria > Squamata > Sphaerodactylidae > Euleptes > Euleptes europaea. The sequence continues at coordinate 6,471,678 of NC_079317.1, forward strand.
AACGCACGATCGCTTTATCCTCCTTTAATCCCTGTTTCAGCCAGGATTCAGCCTGGATCGAACACATGCGTTTCGCTTAATGTGCGTTCGATCCTGGCTAAAACAGGGATTAAAGGAGGATAAAGTGACCATGCGTTTTCGCCCAAAAAGTGTAATAAGTATGAAAAACATGCATATAACACGTAAGTGTATATAAATAACATCACATGGTATACATAAACAGTCAATCCAAGGTTGACATCTGCAAAGAAGAAAAGGTGAAGAGGGATACGATCGTTTCAAGTCTTCCTCGGTCCCGCCTAGTTAATATCTTAATATGTACACTTGTTTCAATTGGAGCTTCTAGAGCAAGCTATATCCATCTCCCATAGGGATGAAAAAGGCACACCAAGTAGAATTATTTCATAAATTCCTGAGCTAGGATATCCATTCACCAGTACATGGTTGCGCAGACAAATTCAACAATTTGTTAACAATTTGAAGACGTCAACCTTGGATTGACTGTTTATGTATACTATGTGATGTTATGTATATACACTTATGTGTTATATGCATGTTTTTCATACTTATTACACTTTTTGTTAACTTGCAACAGCATTGTCCAATTCTGTACTTATTTTCTAACCTTAGGTATTAGTACAGAGGTGTTATTTTTTGATTGCTTAACCTCCAGGTAATAGCTGGAGAGCTCCCGCTAGTACAACAGATCTCCAGCCCATAGAGATCAGTTCCCCTGGCTGCTTTGGTGGGTGGACTCTTTAGCATTATACCCTGGAAAGTTCCCTCTTAGGGTTGGCAGCTTCTAGGTGGGGTCTGGAGATCTCCCACCCTTCCCAGTCTCCACCCTCAAATCTCCAGGAATTTGCCAGTCCTGAGCTGGCAACCCTAAGATTCCCTGAACAGGGTTGCCAGGTCCTCTTGGCTACCTGCAGGAGGTTTGGAGGGTGGCGCCTGAGGAGGGCAGGGCTTGAGGAGGGGAGGGACTTCAATGCCATAGAGTTAGGGTTGCCAACCTCCAGGTTGTAGCTGGAGATCTCCTGCTATTGCAACTGATCTCCATCTTGGAGGGCATCTTGGCCATCTTCTGGTCACTGGGGGAGTGGGGGGGAAGTAGTTGTGAGTTTCCTGCATTGTGCAGGGGGTTGGACTAGATGACCCTGGTGGTCCCTTCCAACTCTATGATTCTATGATTCTATGATCCAGCCGATAAAGATCAGTTCACCTGGAGAAAATGGCTGCTTTGGCAACTGGACTCTATGGCATTGAAGTCCCTCCCCTCCCCAAACCTTGCCCTCCTCAGGCTCTGCCCCAGAAACCTCCCGCTGGTGGCAAAGAGGGACCTGGCAACCCTAAACAAAGTAATTGCCAAAGCGGCCATTTTCTCCAGGGGAACTGATCTCTATCGGCTGGAGATCAGTTGTAACAGCGGGAGATCGCCAGCTAGTACCTGGAAGTTGGCAACCCTGTGCCAGAACCAAGTGCAAAGATTGGTTCTGGTGGCTGGCCTGGAACTGGGAGCCACATCCAACACCCTAAGCACTGGCCCACCCAGCCTTTCCAGTTCAATACATCTCTTTTTTAGTGCCATCCATTTCCGACCTCCCTTCAGTCATTGTTGTGTTCATTTGCCGAAGAATATTCATATTCTATAAATCCCCGGCTATTTATTTCCTTGATGATTTTGGCATGGTTGGCTTGGGGGGGGGGTATTTGCTTTGCTTTATAGCAACGTCCCCCCCACCCACCCCGCTTCTTCCTTGGAAAGGAGTGCTAGGAAAAACAAAGGCCGGCTGGAGGATTTGTTAGTGTAAGTCCCGTTTCTCCTCAAATATTTATACGGATTCATATGAAGAAGATTAAACGCTTGCAACATTCGACACACAATACACAGACGCACACACGCTTGACCTAAAAGAGGGGGGCAGAGGTCTCGAGAGAGAGCTGCCTTTGCAAATGTGTCGGGCTTACTAAAAAAAACGAGGGGGGGGGGATAGAAAGAAAAGTCCTGGCCCTCCGTGAACTCGCCTGGTGCGCCGCATGCCAAAAAATTTCATTTCAGCATGACCTTAGAAAGAATAGTGATACTTTTAGCATTTCCTGGTATTTGGAGGAGAGGAATGTTTTTATTTGAATGCAGATGTCATTTGGTTTATAGGAAGGATTTGGTAACATGTCCATGCCAGTTCTACACTTATCCCAAATTTCCTGCGACGGAGGGAGAACATATGTTAAGTCCCCCCTGTTTGTTCAGCGGGGGGGGGGGGGAAAGAGAGAGCTCTCCAGCCCTCCAGAAGCTTCCACTCTAAACATTGTGACTTGGTACAATTTGCAAAATGTTTCATCTCCATTAAACAATAAACCCCTTGACCCCCGTGGCTGGGTTTCAGGATCCTGCTATTTGAGAAGATCGACGTATAATGGATGGGGAGGATGAATGGTGGGGGTGGAAAGGTTAAGGAAAACAGTTTAATTATTTCTCCCGGCGCATGGGCCCGCGGCCAGCCGGCTTGCAGACCTGCCTCCCCCCCCCATGTCCCCTTCCTCCTCCTCCTCCTCGTCTCCCCCACCCCACCCCAGGATCCATCCATCCCCAGCAGAAGGAATCAGGTTGGTCACCGAAATGCCCAGCTGTGTTTATGAACAAACAGTCTCCGGACAATCTTCCGTCTTGGAACTTTTCTTGGCTCCCTGGGCCTTCAGCTGCTCGCCAGGGAAGAGTCTGCGCCAACCCGAGAGCATCTGTTTTGCAAAAAAAAAGAGAGAGAGAAAGAAAAAAGAAACTTTTAAAACAAAAACAAAACTTTGATTCGCTACCCTGCATAAACTGAGACTCTGGGTTGCTTCCCAGCTGGGGCATTCCAAAGGGGTGTAGGGTTGCCAGCCTCCAGGTGGTGGCTGGAGATCTCCCGCTATTACAACTGATCTCCAGGGGACAGAGATCAGTTCACCTGGACATGGCGTTGCCAACCTCCAGGGTCTAGAAAATTAATAAGCTTGGACCGCAAACAATTAGTTATTCAACCCTGTGCAGTCACTATGGCAAAAGAAATTTTTTTTTATGAGAGAATAACACCATAAAATAAATTATGTATAAATACTTGAAATTATATATTGTATTGCTACTTCACATAAACATAAAAATGATTTTCATATACATTTACCGCAATAAAGGAAACAAGGTACTTGTTACTTCACAAGCCCACAATAAAATATTCTTTCTTTTCCATTCTAGTATGAACAAAGTCAAACAAAATCAAGACAGGTATCCGGTAAAAGTGTCCAGGGGACAGAGATCAGTTCACCTGGACATGGCGTTGCCAACCTCCAGGGTCTGGCTGGAGAGCTCCTGCTGTTGCAACTGATCTCCAGCCAATAGGGTTCAGTTCCCCAGGAGAAAATGGCCGCTTGGGCAATTGGACTCTATGGCATTGAAGCCCCTCCCCTCCCCAAACCCTTCCCTCCTCAGGCTCCACCCCAAAACCTCCTGCCGGGGGCAAAGAGAGACTTGGCAACCCTAGTTCATGTTGCTGAAAATGTTCCACCAAAGATAACTGGCAAGTGCAAAACCGTCTTTTTAATTAAAATGTCAATTTTGTACCGTTTTGCGCCTCATTACACTTCCAACATTTGTTTCCTTCAGTTCTGACATTTCTTATGCTGCATGCAGGCATGGCTGGGTAAATTCTCATAGATAAAGTGCTCCAATTGGGTTACACTAATACTATACATGGGGGTCCCTGGGGGTGTGGGGGGGGAGGTAGTTGAAAATTTCCTGCATTGTGCAGGGGGTTGGACTAGATGACCCTGGTGGTCCCTTCGAGCTCTATGATTCTAAGATACAATAACCCCTGTCCCGTTTTTGCCATCCCAATGTCAAGGAAATATGGTCAGTCTAGGTATTTCCCAACCCAGAGCTGGCCATCCTAATTGTATATGTGGCTACGCATAAATAGAGTCCACCCTCTAGTCTGAAGCATCCCCTTTTCTCCAAGGGAACTGATCTCTGTAGTCTGGAGATGAGCTGCAATACTGGGAGATCCCCAGGTAGGGTTGCCAGGTCCCTCTTCGCAATCGGCGGCAGGTTTTGGGGGTGGAGCCTGAGGAGGACAGGGTTTGGGGAGGGGAGGGACTTCAATGCCATGGAGTCCAATTGCCAAAGCACCCATTTTCTCCAGAGGAACTGATCTCTATCGGCTGGAGATCTGTTGTAATAGCAAGAGATCTCCAGCCAGTACCTGGACGTTAGCAAAATATGCAAACCGCAGTCGTGCTGTAAATGTATGTAAATTGTCAAAAATAAACGGCATTGGTCTTAACCTAATGACTATGTCTTACTTATACAGATTCTACTACTGCAGACAGACTAACACGGCTACCCACTGTGAATTATACAATTATGTTTAACAGTGGGTACAGTATACAATAGGAGCCCTGTGGCACAGAGTGGTAAGCTGCAGTACTGCAGTCCAAGCTCTGCTCACGACCTGAGTTCGATCCCAACAGAAGTCAGTTTCAGGTAGCCGGCTCAAGGTTGACTCAGCCTTCCATCCTTCCGAGGTTGGTCAAATGAGGACCCAGCTTGCTAGTGGTAAAGGGAAGATGACTGGGGAAGGCACTGGCAAACCACCCCGTAAGCAAAGTCTGCCTAGTAAACGTCGGGATGTGACCTCACCGCATGGGTCAGGAATGACCCAGCTTGCACAGGGGACCTTTACTTTTTTTACAGTATACAATGCTTCATTTAATTCATAATTAACCACAAACAATATTTCCCGATTGGTTTTTGTAGGTTATCCGGGCTGTGTAACCGTGGTCTTGGAATTTTCTTTCCTGACGTTTCGCCAGCAACTGTGGCAGGCATCTTCAGAGTAGTAACACTGAAGGACAGAGTGTTACTACTCTGAAGATGCCTGCCACAGTTGCTGGCGAAACGTCAGGAAAGAAAATTCCAGGACCACGGTTACACAGCCCGGATAACCTACAAAAACCAATGAACTCTGACCGTGAAAGCCTTCGACAATATTTCCCAAAGTTGTAAGTTAAAAACATGTCAGGATGGTTTTTTGTATGCTTCTATAGTCTATAGATAGTTAGGAATTTTGTATGTTATATATAACTTGTTCAATATTGTTTGTAGTTTATTATTAATTAAATGATGCATTGTATACTGGGTCTGTTTAGCCTGAAAAGGAGAAGAATGAGAGGGGATATGATAACCATCTTCAAGGACTTGAAGGGCTGTCATAGAGAAGAGGGTGCCCAGTTGTTTTCTGTTGCCCCAGAAGGCCGGACCAGAACCAACGGGTTAAAATTAAATCAGAAGAGTTTCCATCTAGACATTAGGAAAAACTTTCTAACAGTTAGAGAGGTTCCTCAGTGGAACAGGCTTCCTCGGGAGGTGGTAAGCGCTCCTTCCCTGGAGGTTTTTAAGCAGAGGCTAGATGGCCATCTGTCAGCAATGCTGATTCTATGACCTTAGGCAGATGATGAGAGGGAGGGCATCTTGGCCATCTTCTGGGCATGGAGTAGGGGTCACTGGGGTGTGCGGGAGGGGAGGTAGTTGTGCATTTCCTGCATTGTGCAGGGGGTTGGACTAGATGACCCTGGGGTCCCTTCCAACGCTACGATTCTATGATTCTAAATATACTCTGTATAAGTAGGACGTAGTCATTAGGTTAAGGCCAGTGCTGTTTAGTACCTGGACGTTGGCAACCCTATCCCCAGGTCCCACCTGGAAGCTGGCATCCCTGGTGTGTGTGTGTCAGCAACCTTGAAAAGACACAGACCAAGGGAGGAGCCGAAGGCCCCCCAAACTCCTTCTGGAAGGAAAGTCAAAAGCCACGTGTGAGTTGTAATTAGATCTTAAGTAATTATGAAATGTGGTTGGGGGCGTTTATGACCCCTGCCAGGTTGGTCTTCCCCCTCCTACAGTGAGAAGACATCAGAGGAACAAGCTGTCGCTTCCAAATTATCTGAGCCCCCTCCTTGAGAGGTAGGGTTGCCAACCTCCAGGTAGTAGCAGGAGATCTCCTGCTATTACAACTGATCTCCTGCCGATAGAGATCAGTTCCCCTGGAGAAAATGGCCGCTTTGGCAATTGGACTCTATGTCACTGAAGTCTGCTCAATGAACTGGGGAACATCTCTTGCCAGCTTCCAAGTGCCGTCTTCAGCTGCTTTAGATTTCACCTTTGGGGCCAATGGATGCAGGGCGGGTGTGGGGGGGCGACGTTTAAAAAGGTGGGGCGCTTTGGAAACTGCAGGTGATGTGGTCTTTTTTAAAAAAAAACGGGATTTCCACTGCAGATGGCAGAGCGATCAGGCCGCTCGCCTGTAGGTGGAAAAGCTTTGCTGAAGTCATTCACGCTTCCCCAGAGTAATACTACCTGTGCTCAGGGCAAGCGACCCAGCTTTCTCTCGCTGCGATTTGATATTTCAGAAATAACAAGAGAGAGATAAGCTCTATAACAGCGGGGATGCGGCGGGGGGGGGGGGGACCAACTTGACTTTGCTAGAAATAAGACACGTTGCAAGACTGTGGTGGAGGGAGGGGCTGGGATAAGACAGATTCATGGAGCACCTCCTTAAGATGCTCTTGCACCAGCGTGGTGTAGTGGTTAAGTGCAGTGGTTTGGAGTGGCGGACTCCGGTCGGGAGAACCAGGTTTGATTCCCCACTCCTCCACATGAAGCCAGCTGGGTGACCTTGAGCAAGTTACAGCTCTGTCAGAGCTCTCTCAGCCCCACCTACCTCACAAGGTGTCTATTGTGGGGAGGGGAAGGGAAGGTGATGGTCAGCCGGTTTGAGTCTCCCTTAAGTGGTAGAGAAAGTCAGCATATAAAAACCAACTCTTCTTCTTCTTCTTCTCCAGGCAAGTCAAAGATTGCATCAGATAACTTTGTTCATGCACCCTTTTCATTTTCTCCCAGAAACTCAGACATAATCGAGCCGAACGGTGGACTTTTAAACTTAACGAAGCAGGCAAGAAAGCAGAAACCTTCAATTATCCACACTTTGGGGTGGTTGTGGTCATACAGCTCTTTTATGGCACACCTCAACGCCTCCTACGAATGGCGTCCTAGCCTGAAATTTGCAGAATCAAATTCACGGTATCGTTCCCCCCAGAAAGCCATAACTATTCTGTGCACTTATTATTGTTCTCTCAAAAGGCCAAAACTTTAAAACGCACAATATAGCAGTAGATGTCATCCGGAAAACATGCGTGGCCAAGACGATCGAAATTGGCAAACGGTCACTGTGACGCTGCGTGTGATTTAACCCAAATTAACTCCAGTTTTGGCTTGCCCTGGAGCCGCTTTGCGGATTACAAATATGCATTTGTCACTTAAAAGCAATGTAGTTTTCCGAATAACGGGGACATCGGAAAGCTAACCCACCCAAGGTGCAAATCGCTGTTCCTCTGGAACTCACTGAATGAGCACATGTTAGGATTGCCAACTTCCAGGTACTAGGTGGCGATCTCCTGCTATTACAACTGATCTCCAGCCAATAGAGATCAGTCCACCTGGAGAAAATGGCCGCTTTGGCAATAGGACTCCATGGCATTGAAGTCCCTCCCCTCGCCAAACCCTGCCCTCCTCATGCTCCGCCCCCAAACCTCCCACCAGTGACGAAGAGGGACCTGGCAACCCTAGTACATGTTGCTGAAATTTTTTCCACCAAAGATAACCGGCAAGTGCAAAACCTGGGTGCATCTCATTTATTTTATTCTATTTATACCACGCCTTCCGCCAGGCAAAGCAGGCTCAGGCCAGCTTACGAGGTCAGCCTTCTAGGCATGACCCAAGAATAATTTCTTTAGGCTAGGGACAAATATTAACATGTTCCGTGGCAAACAATTCTTGAGGCATGAAAAAAGAACAGGCACTTTTAATGACCTCTGAAGAACCACCACATTCAGGGGCAATAAGCCTCTGAATACCAGTGTCGGGGTCAACATCACATGTCCAGTTGCTGGACCAACAAGGAACTGGTGGGCCACTGTGTGAGACGGGATGCTGGACTAGATGCTGGACTAGATGGACCACTGGTCTGATCCAGCAGGTTACTTCTGATGTTCTTATGAAAACCTTGGCCTCTATGCCCTGTGGTTGGACCTCCGAAGGAACTGTTTGGCCGCTGTGTGAGACGGGATGGAACATGAAGGGAACATTTCCAAGCACACTTTGGAGCTGAAAAGCAAAACAGGTCAACATTTAATTCACCCCTAGGGTATACAGGGCTTTCCAATGTTATCCTTACAACAATTTTTTTTTAAATGCATTAGAACGAAAGAAAGTGGTCTAGCATTAGCCTATGAGCTTTCTGACTTGCTAACCATTTAATTTTTCTCCTGCCTCACGCTGAGGCACTCAGAGTGATGCCTGTGGTTCTGCTCTCCTCCTTTTTACTCGCACAACAACCCTGCGAAGTAGATGAGGCTGAGAGAAAGAGCGACCGGCCACAGGGAATGACGTCAGGTTCAGGACACCCCCATGCGAAGAAGAAGAAGTAGAAGAAGAAGAAGAAGAAGAAGAAGAAGAAGAAGAAGAAGAAGAAGAAGAAGAAGCAGCAGCAGCTATTGAGTCACAACTAAGTCATGATGACCCCATCTATGGGGCATTCCAGGCAAGTGATGTTCAGAGGTGGTTTGCCGTTGCCTGCCTCTGCATAGCAACCCTGGACTTCTTTGGTGGTCTCCCATCCAAATACTAACCAGGGCCAACCCTGCTTAGCTTCTGAGATTTGTTGAGATTGGGCTATACCACGCCACATTCCCTACCTGTGCAACTGCACTGAAACATTTAAATCACCTAGAAGGGAAAGAGGCAGAGGTGGCATTTCTGTACGCCACCGGTAAGACCACCCACACAGGTAAGATTCACCCACCCGGAACCGACAACTGCCAGGATCAGCTTTCTTGGGTCAGAAGGGACAAAGTTTATGGGTGTTAATTGAAGAGATGGTACAAGACCCAACACACCCAGGAAAAGTGCTATACCTACAGAGATAGACTGCTGGGCAAAACTCGTGGGATTTTGCGCTCCCAAATAGGAAACAAAAAGCCCGTGGCGCAGAGTGGTAAGCTGCAGTACTGCAGTCCCAAACTCTGCTCACGACCTGAGTTCAATCCCGATGGGAGTCAGTTTCAGGTAGCCGGCTCAAGGTCGACTCCGCCTTCCATCCTTCCGAGGTCGGTAAAACAAGGACCCAGCTTGCTGGGGGCAAAGGGAAGATGACTGGGGAAGGCACTGGCAAACCACCCCATAAACATGGTCTGCCTAGTACAGTAAGTGTCGGGATGTGACATCACCCCATGGGTAAGGAATGCCCTGGTGCTTGCACAGGGGACTATCTTTACCTAAATAGGTAAGTATTTTGGAAGACAAAACAACCCTCCCCCCCCCAAAAAAAAAAAAACTGCCCAAGGACCTCAATTAGGATTGCCAGATCCAGGTTGGGAAATACTGGGAGATTTTTGGGGGACGGAGCCTGATGAGAGTGGAGTTTGGGGAGGGAAGAGGCTTCAATGCCATAGAGTCCAACTGCCAAAGCCGCCATTGTCTCCAGGTGAACTGATCTCTATCGGCTGGAGATCAGTTGTAATAGCAGGAGATCTCCAGCAAGTACCTGGAGATGGGCAACCCTACTCATCTATCAGTTGCTGTAAGGACCACAATTTATTCCTCGAGTCTTTTCTGTTCCCCCGCACAGGCCCCTGAGCTGGGAGAGCACATTCTAAAATCCCAACAAATAAAGCAGTTCTGGAAAGGGTTAACAGGTTATCCATGTGTAGAAATAATAATAATAATACTTGGCATTCATAGAGCTGTTGAGACAGTTCAAAGACCTTCAGAATACTTTCTCTTCTCGTAATCCTGACAACTGCTTGCAAGAGAAATTAGTATGATTATCTCATATTGCAGAAAGAACAGGGTTGCCAGCTCCAGTTTTGGAAATTCCTGGCGATTTGGGGGCAGAGCCCGAGAAGGACGGAGCGTTGGAACAGGCGGGAACTCAGTGGGGATGTGATGTCACATCCTGTGACGATAATGCACTTGTACATACTACTTGTGATCGCTGGCGTGGCATAAAACAAACACACAAATGGAATTTGGACGGGAACATTCATGAGTCAGAATCATCGAATCATAGAGTTGGAAGGGACCATCAGGGTCATCTAGTCCAACCCCCTGCACAAGGCAGAAATTCACAACTACCTCCCCCACACACCCCCAGTGACCCCTACTGCATGCCCAGAAGATGGCCAAGATGCCCTCCCTCTCATGAACTGCCTAAGGTCATAGAATCAGCATTGCTGACAGATGGCCATCTAGCCTCTGCTTCAAAACCTCCAGGGAAGGAGCACTCACCACCTCCCGAGGAAGCCTGTTCCACTGAGGAACCGCTCTAACTGTCAGAAAGTTCTTCCTAATGTCTAGATGGGAACTCTTTTGATTTAATTTCAACCCGTTGGTTGTGGTCCGAACTTCTGGCTTGTTCCCAACGACACGCTTGCCACAGCCCCGCAAATGGCCCCGGCGTAGAGTCCTGCTTGAACTGGATCTCGTATTTACGAGCAGGACATCCAGCGGGGGCCCTCCTCTCCCAGAGGTCTCCCAGCTGGATTCCAGCCTCTTCTGCCGTGACAAGGGCCGTTGCAAACAAAGAGCTGAGCCCGAGGAAGGATGGGGCGGATCAGGGGGACGAGGCTGGGAAATGCAAAACAGGCCGCGGTCAATGGCCTCCACCGACGCAGCTGGGCTTATTTTAGAAGCCGCCTTGGCAACGGCGAGGTTAAGAAGAGAGTGATCTCAACATGAGAGTTTCTATTATTAATTGTCGTACTACTCCGAACGCTCGAGCGGAGCAGCAGTCCGGCTTTTGATGCTTGGGGGGGGTTGTTTGGGGCTGATGTAACCCGCCACAAACAGCTGGGGTTGTGGCGAGTCCTGGGGGGTGCGCGTGGGTTTGCCCAGGGCAGCGAAACGCAAAACTGCTAAAAAGGAGGGAGCAGGCGATATATGGGCAAGCAGAAGTCTTCTACATATAACAGCTTCAGAAGGAGCTGTTAGCCCTCCTCCACTGGCTGAGATCGTTGTGCGGTTATGGAATATTAGTAAACATTCTAATTTCTCAGGGCGACGTTGGGAGCGACAGAAGGTTGGCAAACGGTACGCCAACGGGATTTTTGTTGGTTGGAAAACCCTTGAGATGGTTAAGGGTTTAAGCGCTAAGCAGAACAGGGGCAAAGGTTGGGACGACAAGCAGATGAATGAGTGAGAAGAGTAAGAGATGCGTAGTTATTTGGATTGCCTTCTTCCGTCAAAAACACAGACTGGTGTTTTGTCCCTGGAAGGAAGCTGGGGAGTTGGCTAGGCTGTGAACAAATGGCTTGCTGGAGGCTAGCTCTGATGCTCAGTGGTTCACCCTGAGTCAGCCCGGCCTACCTCGCAGCATTGTTATGAGGAAAACATGAGGGAGGGAGGGAGGGAGGGAGGGAGGGAGGGAGGGAGGGAGGGAGGGTGACGGACGGACGGACAGACAGACAGACAGACAGAGATGGATGGAGATAGAATCAAACCGGCTTACAATCACCTTCCCTTCCCCTCCCCACAACAGGCACCCTGTGAGGCAGGAGAGGCTGAGTCAGAGAGAACTGTGACTAGCCCAAGGTCACCCAGTTGGCTTTATGTGGAGGAGTGGGGAATTGAACCCAGTTCACCAGATTAGCCTCCGCCGCTCATGTGGAGGAGTGGGGGATCAAACCCGGTCCTCCAGATCAGAGTCCACCGCTCTGAACCACGGCTCCACGCTGGTAAACATCTGGAATCAAACCTGGAGTACTTTTCTACACAGCAAGACTGAGCTCTACCCAAGATATGCCTGCCCCCAGACACGCTCTCTGCAACGACAAGAGGTTTCTCTAGTGAATTAATAATATCTTGATTTCCTCCTCCTTTTCAAATGATTTCAAAGAGCAGGACGCAAGGGGTGGGGGTGGAATCCACCTCCAAAACGCTCCGACCACCAGACGGATTGTAGATCCTCCAGTCTTCCCAGTTGTTCTGACAACTTTTGGCAAACTGTCCTTTTCATGTTGTAAATAATAGATTTTTAATTTGCAAGGAGCAGGCCTGTCTTCTCTGGTTCCTGGCAAGCTCGCAGCATCAGCCGCATCTCGTATGATCCTAATTTACAGCACTGGCTTAGCGCAGAGTGCGTTCGTAACAGAACGACGGGACACCCATTTTCTCTCTTCGTTCTTTGCACGCTGATCTTATTTGTAAAGGCAGCTCCGCGCATTGTGGGTTTAAAACCCAGTGGAGCCCTTCGGCAGATTATTTATCTATTTATTTACTGCATTTATATCCTGCTTTTCTTAAGAGCAGTGGTTTGGTGTGGTAGACTCTAAGCTGGAGAACCAGGTTTGATTCCCCACTCCTCCACATGAGCGGCGGATGCTAATCTGGTGAACCAGGTTGGTTTCCCCACTCCTACACCCCTCGGGCTAGTCACAGTTCTATCCGAACTCTCTCAGCCCCACCTACCTCACAGGGTGTCTGCTGTGGGCAGGGGAAGGGAAGGTGATTGTAAGCTGGTTTGAGGCTCCTTAAAAGTAGAGAAAACTGGGGTATAAAAACCAACTCTTCTTCTTGGAGAGCCAGTGTGGTGTAGTGGTTAAGAGCAGTGGTTTGGAGTGGTGGACTCTAATCTGGAGAACCGGGTTTGATTCCTCATTCCTCCACATGAGTGAATCTGGTGAACCAGTTTGGTTTTCCCACTCCTACACACAAAGCCAGCTGGGTGACCTTGGGCTAGCCACAGCTCTCTCAGCCCCACCTACCTCACAGGGTGTCTGTTGTGGGGAGGGGAAGGGAAGGTGATTGTAAGCCGGTTTGATTCTTCCCTAAGTGGTAGAGAAAGTTGGCATATAAAAACCAACTCTCCTTCTCCCCAATGGGGACCCAAAGCAGCTTACATCATTCTGCCCTCCTCCATTTTATCCTCACACCGACCCTGTGAGGTAGGTCAGGCTGAGAGTGCATGTCTGGCCCAAGGTCACCCAGCGAGCTTCCACAGCCGGGTGGGGATTCGAACCTGCGTCTCCCGCATGCTAGTCCAACCCTTTAACCACGACACCATGTGAGCTCGCTACCTTTAGGAAAGCAGGGCCAGTTTGACTGTACCAGCGATACAAGTGGTCACCCAGGTGGCAAAGTCTTAAGAGAGGCCAGTGAGACGGGACGAGTTCTTTGCATACCATGAAATGTGGCGCCGATTCACACAGACGCCCTCTTCATTAATATATTGTAGGCCATTTTTTTTTTTAGAAAGGCAGGAAAAAATGTGCCAAGCAACCGAGGTTGCCAGGCGTTTATCTAACAACGTGTAGCTACTACAAAATTATGCAAAATTTGTTACTACTATCTTGTATAATTTTGTGCCGCCAAGTGTTTTTAGGAAGTGGGCGGGGCCAGGTAGGGCTTTTGCCCAGCAAGGCTTCTGATTGACTATTGGAGACTGGATTGGCCGTGCAGATTTTTTAAAAGGTGGTAAGCTGCAGTCCTGCAGTCCAAGCTCTGCTCACGACCTGAGTTCGATCCCGACGGAAGTCGGTTTCAGGCAGCCGGCTCAAGGTCGACTCAGCCTTCCATCCTTCCGAGGTCGGTAAAACGAGTACCCAGCTTGCTGGAGGGTAAAGGGAAGACGGCTGGGGAAGGCATTGGCAAACCACCCCTTAAAATTGTCTGCCTAGGAAACGTCGGGATGTGACGTCACCCCTTGGGTCAGGAATGACCCGGTGCTTGCGCAGTTTGTGCAAGCTTTAATAAACCTTTACCTTTAATAGATCAACATGTTTGTTCCTTTTTCTTTCTTTCTTTTGCCATCAAGTCACATTACGGCGACCATGTAGGGTTTTCAGGTAGGGTTGCCAGGTCCCTCTTCACCACCAGCGGGAGGTTTTTGGGGTGGAGCTTGAGGAGGGTGGGGTTTGGGAAGGGAAGGGACTTCAGTGTCGTAGAGTCCAATTGACAAAGCAGCCATTTTCTCCAGGTGAATGAACCTCTATCGGCTGGAGATCAGTGGTAATAGCGGGAGATCTCCAGATAGTACCTGGAGGTTGGCAACCCTATTTTCAAGGCAAGACACATTCGCAGGTGGTCGGCCCTTGCCTGCCTCCAGGTCTTGCCCATCCTTAGAATGAGAATTCCACCCTAGAGGGGTGATGATAATGCAAGAGGAATTTTATTATTAAGCGCCATCCTTTAGCTTTTAATTGTTAATGTTACTGTTATATATAGGAGAGTAGGTAAAGGTAATCCCCTGTGCAAGCACTGGCACATTCCTGACCCATGTGATGTCACATCCTGACGTTTACTAGGCAGACTTTGTTTTACGGGGTGGTTTGCCAATGCCTTCCCCAGCCGTCTACACTTTACCCCCAGCAAGCTGGGTACTCATCGGAAGGATGGAAGGCTGAGTCCACCTTGATCCGGCTACCTGAAACCGACTTCCGTCGGGATCGAACTCAGGTCGTGAGCAGAGCTTGGACTGCAGTACTGCAGCTTCACCACTCTGCGCAACGGGGCTCCTTAGAACGACGAGAGTACAACGATGAGAGTAGAACGATGTAAACCACTTTGGGGGGAGAAAGATGGAGCACACCGAGACAATTTCCGTCGCTCCACAAAGGCCACGATCCAGACTTAACTCAGCTCCTTCTTCTCCTTTGCTTCCCCTCCTCCAGGCCTTCTCCCTGCAATAAAAACCAAACTGTGCAATACTGTGGCAGAGGTTATCGCTTCTTGACCGAGCAAGGAGAGGGGGGAGGAATTAGTCCCTGCGAATCCTCTCGGGGTTTTGTCTCTCTCTGAAGGGCTATTAAGTGACCCGGGGTGGCTGTAGACAGATACCTGCAAACAAAAAAAGATCAAGAGGAGAGAGAGTAAAAAGGTTTCCCTCTCTGCCCCCCCCCCAAACCCCAACCTTGACACAGGTGCGGGAGAGACAGACCAGGTGGCTAGAAGACTCCTTTTGTCTGGAGCTGTCAGGAAGGAGGAACCGATTCATCTCCTGCCCCATCCCGAAAATCTCTTTCAACTGTGTCAAAGCATCTCTCCGTGTCTCGTCCCATTTCTGTCTCTCCCCCCGCACGGACTCCCAGCCCAATCAGGAAGTCTGCAATGACACACCTATACAACTAAACCCCATTAATGTGGTCCGAGGTTTAAACACTTCACCTTAAAAGAGGATAATTGCTGTTGGTGGGACTTAAGAACTGACATTGGGGCCTTTGAAAAGGGGTCAGGAGTCAAGTGCATCTCTCTTTCTCTTCCTTCTTCCCCCCTTTCTTTCCCCTTTTTTTTTCTGAAGTAGGGTTCTTTTTACCCCGGAGCCCTCCGGGGGCCTTGTAAGAACTGTTATTCATTTAGGCCCTGCATGTTCTGAATAAGAAGGGAAAAACGATACCACATGTGAACTTGGTCCCCGCGAACCCCCCACGGCCGCGGAGCCCGCAGAGGGACGGTCACCCAGGCCGCTGGACTGGCCCCATTAATTAAGTAATCCACTTTTCAGCCAACATAGAGGTGGAAGGAGAGTTCACGTCAGGGTAGAAAGGACTCCCCGAAGAGCAAGGGAAGGGGGAGAGAAGAAGAGCTGACATTTTTCTGGGAGGCGGAAACCCAAATGTCCAGCTGGCTGGTACGAAGTAAATTGTTGCCCCGGCAAGGTGTCGCGCGACCTCTTCTTCTGCTGTGCTCAGTGAGATCTAAGCTGACCTCGACGTAGAGATGCCAACTCTGGGCTGGGAAATTCCTGGAGATTTCAGGATTTGGGGGAGGGGGTAGAGCCTAGGGAGAACATCAGAAGAAAAACCATGCTGGATCAGACCCAGGCCCATCAAGTCCAGCAGTCTGTTCACACAGTGGCCCACCAGGTGCCTCTACAAAGCCCACAAACAAGACAGCTGTGGCAGCATTACCCTGCCTGTGTTCCCCAGCACCTAATATAACAGGCATGCTCCTCTGATCCTGGAGAGAATAGGTATGCATCATGACTAGCTGGAGGGCGAGAGATTCAAAACAGATAAAAGGAAGAATTTCTTCACACAACTCAGAGTTAAATTGTGGAACTCCCTGCCCCAGGTTGTGGTGATGGCTGCCGACTTGGAAGGCTTTAAGAGGGGAGCGGACATGTTCATGGAGGAGAGGGCCATCCATGGCTACTAGTCAAAATGGATACTGGTCATGATGCATACCTGTTCTCTCCAGGATCAGAGGAGCATGCCTATTATCTTAGGTGCTGTGGAACAATGCTGCTGCAGTCGACTTGCTTGTGGGCTTCCTAAAGGCACTTGGCTGGCCACTGTGTGAACAGACTGCTGGACTTGATGGGCCTTGGTCTGGTCCAGCAGGGCTGTTCTTAGGTTCTTATGAATTTGCCAATCCCACTTGGAGGGCTTTAAATGGGGAGTGGACATACTCATGGAGGATAGAGCTATCCATGGCTACTTGTCGAACTCAGTACTACTTGTGATGCATACCCATTCTCTCCAGGATCAGAGGAGCATGCCCATTCTATTAGGTGCTCAGGCAGGATAATGCCGCTGCAGTTGTTTGTGGGCTTCCTGGAGGCACCTGGTTGGCCACTGTGTGAACGGACCGATGGGCCTTGGTCTGATCCAGCACGGCTAGTCTTAGGTTCTTATGTTCTTTTGCCTCCAGCGCTGCTGATGTCTGGAAACGAGTCCACCCCCTACGATGGATTGGTATCCTTTTAGTTTTGTCAGCCGAAGCAGCCACTCAGGTTTGGGTCAAGAGCCAGCCCTGCATCAGTGTTAATACAGATGGCAGCTGGACGTGTCCAGTCTTTTAGAGGGAAGATACCAAACCCTGAGATATGCTGGTGCAGAGATGGAGTGCGCAACCTTTAGCTCAAAAAGGTTGGGGCCCCTGGCTTACTAGGTGTACAGGTTTTTTGTTTTTTTACTGTCTTCTTTGCTTACTGTCTTCTTTGCTTACAGTCCGATTTTGTTTTAATGACACCAAATTATTTAGGGTGGTTAAAACAAAATCGGACTGTGAAGAGCTCCAGAAGGATCTCTGCATACTGGAAGAATGGACATTAAAATGGCAAATGAGATTCAATGTGAGTAAGTGTAAAGTGATGCATATTGGGGCAAAACATCCCAACTTCACTTATACACTGATGGGATCTGTGCTGGCAGCGACAGACCAAGAAAGGGATCTTGGGGTGGTGGTGGATAGCTCAATTAAGATGTCAACCCAGTGTGCGGCTGCTGTAAAAAAGGCAAATTCCATGCTGGCCATAATTAGACGAGGAATAGAGAATAAAACTGCTGATATCATACTGCCCTTGTACAAATCTATGGTGAGACCACACTTGGAATACTGTGTGCAGTTCTGGTCACCACACCTAAAAAAGGATATTACAGAGCTTGAGAAGGTGCAGAAAAGAGCCACCAAAATGATCAGGGGACTAGAGCAACTGTCCTATGGAGAGCAGTTAAGACGCTTAGGGCTGTTTAGCTTGGAAAGAAGGCGGCTGAGGGGAGACATGATAGAGGTCTATAAAATTATGCATGGTTTGGAGAGAGTGGACAGGGAGAGGTTTTTCTCCCTCTCCCATAATACTAGAACACGGGGTCATCTGCTAAAGCTGGAGGGCGAGAGATTCAAAACAGATAAAAGGAAGTATTTTTTCACACAACGCATAGTTAAATTGTGGAACTCCCTGCCCCAGGATGTGGTGATGGCTGCCAGCTTGGAGGGCTTTAAGAGGAGAGTGGACATATTCATGGAGGAGAGGGATATTCATGGTTACTAGTTAGAATGGATACTGGTCATGCTGCATATCTATTCTCTCTAGTATCAGAGGAACATGCCGGGGATTGAACCTGGGACCTTCTGCATGCCAAGCAGATGCTCTATCACTGAGCCACAGCCCCTCCATTTGACTATGCATTTTTTTCAGTCAAGGCATTCTTACTCCTTCACCCCAAAAAGCTCCAGCAATGGGCTTTTTGTGGCGCCTCGTGAGGAATCCAGTCCCCTGCCTGAACAGTTTGGGGCCCCATCCTCTTCGGGCCCAGAGGTCTTACTAAACCTGTTGCAGGAAACTCTTGCCCGCTTATCCCAGGCCGTCGTTCGTTGCTGCCAAAACACATCCGGCTGATCAGCTCGGAACAAGAAAGCAAATGAGATACTGGATGACGGACGAGGGAGATGGATAACGTGCCGGCCGAAAAATGTTTGAAAACAGTCAAGGCAGGATCATTTTTTCCCGCCAAGGTGGAGGTTTTCATTTTCTTTCTTTCTTTTTCAAAAGGGAAGCTGGATGGTTAATGCTTGGGAAAGCGTTATCTTCCTTTTCAGGAGAAGACCTAAACAAAAGGATGCATTCTCTGACTGGTTGCCAAATGGAGCATTGGGGGCTCATCCAGATAGTACCAAGGGTGCCGAGTTGTTTTCTGTTGCCCCAGAAGGTCGGACCAGAACCAACGGGTTGAAATTAAATCAAAGGAGTTTCCGTCTAGACCACTGGTTCCCAACCAGGGGTCCATGGACCCCCAGGGGTCCGCGAGAACTAAATTAAGGTCCGCAAAACAAAGTTATAAACCCATAATAAATTAATATTTTCAATTAAAAGTTCTCTATTATAAAATATATATTCAAATATTACTCTAAGTTTAATGTTTAACTAACAGTTATGATTAAAGTTTATTTTCAAATTCTCAGAATTTTTATTTTGAACCTTGGGATCCCTGCACCGAACAAAAAAGTCCTAGTGGTCCCTGGCCAAAAAAAGGTTGGGAACCACTGGTCTAGACATTAGGAAGAATTTTCTAACAGTTAGAGCGGTTCTTCAATGGGACAGGCTTCCTCGGGAGGTGGTGAGCTCTCCTTCCCTGGAGGTTTTCAAGCAGAGGTTAGATGGCCATCTGTCAGCAATGCTGATTCTATGACCTTAGGCAGTTCATGAGAGGGAGGGCATCTTGGCCATCTTCTGGGCATGGAGTAGGGGGGGGGGTTACTGGGGGTGTGTGGGGGAGGTGGTTGTGAATGTCCTGCATTGAGCAGTGGGTTGGACTAGATGACCCTGGTGATCCCTTCCAACTCTATGATTCTATGATTCTATGAATTTGAAGGGTCGAACATTTGCCAAATCCCCACCTGAAGAGCTGAAGCCCATTAGGAGGTTCACAGTTAGGGTTGCCAACCTCCAGGTGGGGACAGGTGATCTCCCAGAACTACAACTGATTGTCAGACTACAGTAGGGTTGCCAACCTCCAGGAGGTTATCATAAGAACAAAAAAGCACTGATGGCTAAAGCAAACCAGAAATATCTATTAATTTCCTACAATGCAATATGCTACAAAACTATATAAACAATTGGTTCTTGTAGGTTATCCAGGCTTGACCGTGGTCTTGGTGTTTTCTTTCCTGACGTTTCGCCAGCAGCTGTGACAGGCATCTTCAGAGGAGTAACACTGAAGGACAGTATCTCTCAGTGTCAAGTGTGTAGAATGTATCAGGCTAATAGCCTTCCATTTGAATTCGTGGTCATGTACTTCTTGGCAATATGATAGACGCTCATCAATTGCCACAAAATATATTCTCCCAATAGATAAAGCTTTGGCGAAATGGGAGTCATACCGGGTCCCCATCTTGGGAATCAGCAAGACTTCGGGAATTAACAAGATTTCTCACCACTCCGGGATATTGAAAGGCAGCTCCCAGTGAGGGATTTTGTGCTTCTTTACACACAAGGAGCATCACTATTGCCAGGTTGATGAGAATCACACCCAGATCAAGCTAACTCCTGCGAGAGGAACTGCGTGTCATTTATGTGGCAGACCTAGGTTTCCTAGGCTGATTTTTCCATCAGTTCAGGACTTTACAGCAACTACGTTGAATGCATGATATTGTGAATTATTGTTTATATGGTTTTGTAGCATATTGCATTGTAGGAAATTAATAGATATTTCTGATTTGCTTTAGCCATCAGTGCTTTTTCGTTCTTATGATAACCTCCAGGAGGTTGCTAGAGATCTATTACAACCAATCTCCAGGCAATAGAGATCAGTTTCCCAGGAGAAAATGGCCGCTTTGGCAATTGGACTCTATGGCATTGAAGTCCCCCCTCTCCAAACACCGCCCTCCTCAGGCTCCGCCCCCCCCCCAAAAAAATCTCCATGTATTTCCCAACCTGGAGCTGGCAACCCTAGACCCTGGAGAGCCATGGGGTGGGGCTGTGGCTCAGTGGTAGAGCCTCTCCTTGGCATGCAGAAGGTCCCAGGTTCAATCCATGGCATCTCCAGTTAAAGGGACCAGGCAAGTAGGTGATGTGAAAGACCTCTGCCTGAGAGCCATGGGGAGGGGCTGTGGCTCAGTGGGAGAGCCTCTCCTTGGCATGCAGAAGGTCCCAGGTTCAATCCACGGCATCTCCAGTTAAAGGGACCAGGCAAGTAGGTGATGTGAAAGCCCTCTGCCTGAGACCCTGGAGAGCTGCTGCCTGTCTGAGCAGACAATACTGACTCTGATGGACCAAGGGTCTGATTCAGTTTAAGGCAGATTCATGTGTTCATCTGTGTTCATGTGACTCTGTGGCATCACATCCCTGCTGAACTCCTTCCCAGGTTTCTGTAGAAATTTCCCGACCCAGAGCTAGAAACCCTAGTGAGAAGACAAGCTAAAACATTGTAAAACAACAAGACATGAACGCGGGGAGGGACGCTTGGAGAGGCACGGCTCACACGGTTCCAGGAGAGACAGAAACTCGGACTGAATTTTTCAGTCAACTGCAATTCTCATTCAGTAGAGGCAGACGTTGCTTCCTCGCCTCTCCCAGGCTGGAAAATCTATTAAGAGCAGTTCAGAGGATAACAAGCAGAGAAGCTGAGAGGGGCGTCCTGGCGGATTTGGCGGATGTCTGCAAACCTCTCAGTGTGACGGGCTTCCAGCGAAGGCCCACCACCCACCAAGACAGGGAGCTGCGCCTCCGTTTGAAACCCGAATGATGGATCGCACCGGTGGGCTTCGCAGAGGCCTTGCCTCAAATCCCAGATCCTTGTCTTCAAATGCAGCCGGGCGGCCAAGAAGAGCTCGCCTCGGTACCTCCGGCTGCAGAAGAATCTTCTCTGGTTCCCTGGCAAGCCCCGTGGAAAAAAAGTGTTAATTTGAGCATCGCCTGGATCTCATCATTCAGGACTGGGATTTCTTTTCAGCATAGGATTGCCAACCTTCAGGTGGCACCTGGAGATCACCCACTTCTACAATTAATCTCTAGGCGACCGAGATCAGTTCCCCTGGAGAAAATGGCTGCTTTTGAGGGCGAACTCTATGACATTGTACTCTGCTGAGGTTCCTCTCCTCCCCAGACCACGCCCTCCCCAGGCTCTACCCTAGGGCTGCCAACCTCCAGGTACTAGTAAGGAAAAAATACAGCTCCTATGGCTAATATTTAACAGCAATATATAGCCGAACACAACTTCTTAAACACTCACTATTATATTTCTTTATTTAATTATATACACATAACATACATATGAACAGAAACGTATACAAAACAGGAAATCACAATACTAATGCAGCCATAAATTCAATGCAATATAAAGTCCATATCTGGTACAAGGGATGAGGGTGATACAGGTTTCCGGTAATGCGTCCCTGTTTCATTGTGCTCCTTCATCAGTCACCCATGGTTGACTCGAAACTGTTTTGTTGAAATTATATTGCCGCTCAAATTCTTTCTAGCCAGTTTTCCTGAAAATTTTCATAATCACAACGTTTTTACAAATAATATAAATGTACTTTTAGTTTCTTTTAACACTGTGTTCAACCTAAATAATATAGTATATTTCAAAAACTTAGCTGGAGATCTGCTATTACAACTCATCTCCAGTCGACAGAGATCAGTTCATCTGGAGAAAATGGCTGCTTTGGCCATTGGACTCTATGGCATTGAAATCCCTCCCCTCCCCAAACCCCACCCTCCTTAGGCTCCGCCCCAAAAAAACCTCCTGCTGGTGGCGAAGAGGGACCTGGCAAACCTACTCAACCCCCAACTCAGTATAAGGCAGTTGTATTAGCAGGAGATCTCCAGCTAGTACCTGGAGGTTGGCAACCCTACCCTCCAAGCAGCCCTCTTCTCCAGGGAAACTGATCTTGGTCATCTGGAGTTCAGCTGTAATAGCGGGAGATCTCCAGGCATTACCTGGAGGATGGCAACCCTATGGGTCTCAATGGAAGTATAGTGTCCGGATCACGCTAAGTGATGGTATGGCTTTACTCTGCTCTGGTTAGACCTCACCTAGAGCACTGTGTTCAGTTTTGGGCACCACAATTTAAGAAAGATGTAGACAAGCTGGAACGTGTCTAGAGGAGGGCAACAAAGATGGTGAGGGGTCTGGAGACCAAATCCTATGAGGAAAGGTTAAAGGAGCTGGGTATGTTTAGCCTGAAGAGGAGAAGACTGAGAGGGCATATGATAACCATCTTCAAGTACTTGAGAGGCTATCACATAGAGGATGGTGCCGAGTTGTTTTCTGTTGCCCCAGAAGGTTGGACCAGAACCAGTAGGTTGAAATTAAATCAAAAGAGTTTCCGTCTAGACATTAGGAAGAATTTTCTAACAGTTAGAGCGGTTCCTCAGTGGAACAGGCTTCCTCGGGAGGTGGTGAGCTCTCCTTCCCTGGAGGTTTTTAAGAAGAGGTTAGATGGCCATTAGTCAGCAATGCTGATTCTGTGACCTTAGGCAGATGATGAGAGGGAGGGCATCTTGGCAATCTTCTGGTCACTGTGTGTGTGTGACAGAATATGCAAGTCTGTTCATATTAGCAATGACAGGTGGTTTTAGATTCAGGGGATCTAAGTGTCAAGCTAAGCTGATGCAATAACCTGGAAAGCCCCTAGAAGGCCTGAGACTGAGTTAATGAGTTGCACCTGTAGGGTGACTCAGCCTGAAGGTGATGAGTTGCACCTGGAGAGTGACTCAGCCAGTAACACTAATTGCTGCCTGGAGATGGCATCTGTATATAAGTGTAAGACTCTGTGTCGGGAGATAGTGGTGGAAAGAGTGTGTGTATAGCACTGTAAATAAATAACTGCATTTTCTACAAGCTCTACTGGTGGTTATTCCTGGGTGTTGGCACAATCCGCCAGCTCCCGCAACAGTGTGTGGTGGGGGAGGCAGTTGTGAATTTCCTGCATTGTGCAGCGGGTTGGACTAGATGACCCTGGTGGTCCCTTCCAACTCTATGATTCTATGATTAATGGCCCCATAGGAATGCAGTGTTCCTGTCCCAACACAAGATGGGATAAGTAAGAAAGGGAAGCCAGTTTCTCCCTGACCACAAAAAAATAATCCAAGAGGTGAGGAAATATCATCAGTACTTTGTCTACTCACAAAAGAAGCACCGTAGGTTGTTTCTTTTTTGCTTTGAACTCTTGAAATGGGGTGCAGTCTTTGGCTGTCGGCATAAAAGAGTGGTGCGCTTTTAAGCACGCGCAGGCCATCAGGATTTCTGCCTTTCCCATGTTAGCAGTGACCACAACACTTTTCCCAGACAAAGGAGGGTGTCCTTTGGAAGCCAGCTTTCATTTCGAAGTGCAAATTGCAAAAACCTCCGTCGAGGTCACTGGAAGCCTCCCCAACTGCTCTGCTCTTTCCTCAGTCTGTGAAAAGAGGAAGAAGAAGAGTTGGATTTTATATGCCGACTTTCTCTACCACTTAAGGCAGAATCAAACCCGCTTACAATCACCTTCCCTCCCCCTCCCCACATAGGGTTGCCAACTGCCAGGTAGTACGAGGCTCAACAATAATACAAAATGAAAGGTGTAAGGCTAAGCTTGTTTAAAGAAAATAATGGTTCATTCACCAAGCAAACAAAAAAGCAGAAAGTAAGTACACTCAAGTGTGGCCGTTTTGGCAATTGGACTCTATGGCATTGAAGCCCCTCCCCTCCCCAAACCCCGCCCTCCTCAGGCTCCGCCCCAGAAATCTCCCGCCGGTGGCGAAGAGGGACCTGGCAACCCTATCCCCACAACAGGCACCCTGTGAGGTAGGTGGGGCCGAGAGAGCTCGAGAAGAACTGTGACTTGCTGTCGGTGTGACATCACTTCTGAGCTTTTCCCTGGTGGTACGTTAGTCCTCTCCAGCAATTGCTGAAAATTCTATGATTTTACCACAGAGTTTCAGCCAACTCCTAGACAGGCACGACATCACTTCCAGGATTCCTGGAAAGGACATCATGCTCATGCTGCCCCCCTGGTCCCTTGCTGGTTGCAACACTGTTACCCATTCATATACAATGCTACAGAATTGCACAGTAAACACACCGGAGGCAGTGTTGTGAAGTGGTTGGAGTGTTGGACTAGGACCTGGGAGACCCAAGTTCAAATCCCCTCTCTGCCGTGGAACCTTGCTGTGTGACCTTGGACCAGTCAGTCTCTCTGAACTTAACCTTCAGTTATCGGGAGGATAAAATGGACGAGGGGAGAACAATATTTGCTATCCTGAGGGCATAAAAACACACCTGAGAGGACGAACTAATGGACTACTGGACCCTCTTGGGGAGCGGAGCCAGGACAAAATATTTTAATTTAATCGCAGTTTAATTCATAAA
The DNA here is from genome assembly GCF_029931775.1 of Euleptes europaea. Lineage (NCBI taxonomy): Eukaryota > Metazoa > Chordata > Lepidosauria > Squamata > Sphaerodactylidae > Euleptes > Euleptes europaea. The sequence goes on from NC_079317.1 coordinate 6,496,329, forward strand.
TACTAGCCTTCTGTTTTGAAATATCCGTGCTGCCCGCTTGGTTTCTGCTCGAGAGCGCACTGAAATTTCTGTCTCAGCCATAACCATCCCTGCTTATCTTGTATGATATCTTCAGCAGATGTTCGAGAATTTGATGTAAACCTTGGGTGACTTCTCAGGCTGGTTTGAGGGATGAAAGAGGAGATGGGGGGGACATATCAAGGCGACCCATTTTTCCATTCCTCTACTTTTAAAAAAAATTCTAGCTAGCCTTTTCACTGACCGTCCCTTGTTCTATCTGTTCTGAGTCACCAAGAAAAATGATGTTCTTTACTGTCAGCGGGGACTGCGATTTTGCGCAAACCTGTGCTGGGCGGCTTTCCTTGCGCTCTCCTGTTTCTCCCATCTCGTCTTTGAATTTATATTCTGGAAACAGCCCACCGCATCTCCTGTTTTAAAAGTCCTCCTGAGATTAGCTTAGCAGAAATTGCATCTTCAGTAGAAGGTGATGCAACACCAATGGATGGGCGGTGGGGGGGGGGGAGTCCACGTGGACTTTCACTAAAGTATGAACTTTTCGCCATCATAATTCACTTTCAACATTCCACATTTTCCTTTGCGTGAGTAAAGTGCCGTCAAGTCGCAGCCGACTTATGGCAACCCAGTAGGGTTTCCAAGGCAAGAGACATTCAGAGGTAGTTTCCCATTGCCTGTTTTTGCGCAGCAACCCTGGACTTCCTTGGGGGTCTCCCATCCAAGTACTAATCAGGCCCGACCCTGTTCAGCTTCCAAGATCTGATGAGATCAGGCAAGTCTGGGCCATCCAGATCAGGTCAGATGTTCAGAGGTGGGTTCCCATTGCCTGCCTCTGCCTAGCAACCATGGACTTCCTTGGTGGTCTCCCATGCAAGTACTAACCAGGGCTGACCGTGCTTAGCTTCTGAGAGCTGACAAAATCAGGCCAGCCCGGACCATCCAGGTAAAGGCAAGAGACGTTCAGAGGTGGTTCGCCATTGCCTGCCTCTGAAGAAACCCTAGACTTCCTTGGTTGTCTCCTCTCCAAGTCCTAACCAGACCAAGGCTGATCCTGCTTAGCTTCTGAGATATGATGAGATCAGGCCAGCCGGGACCATCCAGGTAAAGGCAAGAGACGAACAGAGGTGGTTTGTCATTGCCTGCCTCTGAGTAGCAACCCCAGACTTTCTTGGTGGTCTCCCATTCAAGTACTAACCAGGGCCTGACCTTGCTTAGCTTCTGAGATCTGACGAGATCAGGCTAGCCTGGGCCATCCAGGTCAAGGAAGGCACATTTTCCTTTACCAGCTTGTAAAAACCAGGTAGCCACACCATAAGTATTGATCAAATTTGATAGACAGAGAATACTGCCACCAGATGTATAAGATGTGATGGTCGTCTTATTCTGTTAACAGAGCACCAAATTCTCACTTAGGGTTGCCAGGCCCCTGCTGGCAGTAAGGGATCCCCTGACCCCAGTGGGCTCTCCCCTCTGCCACTTAGCTGATTGGCAGGGGAAAACATGGTGCCAAACGGGGGGGATGGGACGTCACCACCAGTGTCCCTGATTGCTAACATGTGCCCAGAAGTGACATCAAGAAGAAGAGTTGGTTTTTATATGCTGACTTTCTTGGCCACTTAAGGAAGAATCAAACTGGCTTACAATCACCTTCCCTTCCCCTCCCCACAGCAGACATCCTGTGAGGTGGGTGGGGCTGAAAGAGCTGTGACCAGCCCAAGGTCACCCAGCTGGCTTCATGTGTAGGAGTGGAGAAACCAACCCGGTTCACCAGATTAGCCTCCGCCGCTCATGTGGAGAAGTGGGGAATCGAACCCGGTTCTCCAGATCAGACTCCACCGCTCCAAACCACGGCTCTTAACCACTACACCGCATTGGCTCAGCACTCAAACAGAAATAAAATATCATTGTACGTGTAAATCGCAGCCAACTTATGGCGGCCTCGTAGGGTTTTCAAGGCAAAGGGACGTTCAGAGGTGGTTTGCCATTGCCTGCCTCCGAGTCACAACCCTGGTATTCCTTGGTGGTCTCCCATCCAAATACTGACCAGGGCCAACCCTGCTTAGCTTCCAAGATGAGCTTCGTCTAGCCTGAGCCATCCAGATCAGGGCCAAATATCATTACAGGACAACAAATACCGACAGCGGATATTTGGAAAGTATTCAGGAATTCAGAGTCTATTGAACACGTATGTAGCATAAAACAAAAATGCTAAATTATGCAGAATGCACAAACTTGTTTTGGCTTGAATCCTGGGGGCTGCATTTGAATAGGCATCCAGCCATAGCTCATGGAAATTATCTAATGGCAGATCACATAGTCCGGATGCAGAAGGCCACACTGGGTTTAATTTTACTTAAAGTCCATCAGGTAGGAGGGCTGGGGGCATGGAAATGGGGGGCACATTACATTGGCTGCATCACTACATCTCTTCTGGGGAAAACCCAGAAGTGATGTTGGGCAGCTCTAGGAATCTCCAGAAACTCTATTATTTTACCATTGAGTCTCTGGTGGTTCCTAGAGCTATCCTACATCACCTCTGGGTTCTCTCCAGAAATAGGATTGCCAGGTACCCCCTGGCAACCAGCGGGGGATGGAGGGACTTAATAGCTGTAAACGGAGGCCTGTGTCAATACGTCCACGTCACTTCCAGAAGTGAAGTCATCACATCACTGATGACTGTGGGGACACTTTGGTATTTGGGCAAAATCACTATGGTAGAAACCATTTTTACCATAGAGTTTTGCCCAAATACCAAAGCGTCCCCATGATTGTTTGCGATGCGACATCGACGCATTGACGCCGGCCTCCATTTACAACGAGTAAATCTCCCGGTTGGCTGGCTGAACGGCATCGAGGGGAATGGCAACCCTACCCAGAAGTGACGTAGAAGAAGAGTTGGTTTTTATATGCCGACTTTCTCTACCACTTAAGGAGAATCAAACCAGCTTACAGTCTCCTTCCCTGCCTCTACCCACTACAGGCACTTTGTGAGGTAGGTGGGGCTGAGAGATTTCAGAGAGAACTGTGACTAGCCCAAGGTCACCCAGCAGGCTTCATGTGGAGGAGTGGGGAATCAAACCCAGTTCTCCAGATGAGTCCACCACTCTTAACCACTATACCACACTGGCAATGCACTCAAGATGGCTTTAAAACAAATTTCTCATAAGAACCTAAGAAAGGCCCTGCTGGATCAGACCCAGGCCCATCAAGTCCAGCAGTCTGTTCACACAGTGGCCAACCAGGGGCCTCCAGGAAGCCCACAAGCAAGACGACTCCAGCAGCAGCAGCATCCCTGTGTTCCAAAATAATAGTCATGCTCCTCTGATACTAGAGAGAATAGGTTTGCAGCATGACTACTATCCATTCTAATAGCCATGAATACCCCTCTCCTCCATGAATATGTCCACTCCCCTCAAAGCCCTCCAAGCTGGCAGCCATTACCACATCCTAGGGCAGGGAGTTCCACAATTTAACTATGTGTTTTGTGAAAAAATACTTCCTTTAATCTGTTTTGAATCTCTTGCCCTGCAGCTTTAGCAGATGACCCCGTGTTTCTCCCACCACCACTACAAGGGGCAGCAGGCAACAAAGGCTGCAAGCAGGTGGTCTCCCAGCATGGCACAAGGACTGGCTGCTAGAGTTGTCAGGTCCTTCTTCACCACCAACTGGTGGTTTTTGGAGCCAAGCTGAGGAGGGCAGGGTTTGGGGAGGGGCTCCAGTGGAGCTAGTTCCTGGAAGTTGGCAGCCCTGTTTATAAGTCTATTTTGGAATGAATTCTGCGATGGGTTAAACTCCTCAGCTTTGCCTGGACCTTGATGCTGAAGAAATCTGAAATCTCACTTAAAGCAAGCACAGAAGCAGCCCCGACTCTCTGCGCTCCCTCCGAAGAGCACTTGCAGCCCAGCTGGGTTTGCTGTCCCGACATGTGCTTATCTGTTTTGGTTGTCAGAGTGACAGATCCCCCCCCTTGATCTGCCATGGGAAACTCATTTATGAAGCAGGAAGGAAGGCGGGTTGCAGGCGAGCGATGAAGGACTTGGCACCAGCCACCTTCCCGCTCTTCCAAAGCATTTGCTGGAATCACACCACCACTGGGAACGGCAGAATCCTTTTGACACTGAGGTCATTGGCATAGAAGAAAAAGAGTTGGTTTTTATATGCCAGCTTTCTCTCCCACTTAAGGGAGACTCAAACCGGCTTACAATCACCTTCCCTTCCCCTCCCCACAACAGACACCCTGTGAGGTAGGTGGGGCTGAGAGAGCTGTGACTAGCCCAAGGTCACCCAGCTGGCTTCATGTGGAGGAGTGGGGAAACAAATCCAGTTCACCAGATTAGCCTCCGCCGCTCATATGGGGGAATGGGGAATTGAACCAGGTTCTCCAGATCAGACTCCACCACTCTTAACCACTGCTCTTTACCACTACACCATGCTGGCTCTCTCTCATACTTCAGCATGCTTTGCTCCTCACAGATGCCAGGGTGGCCGAACTTCATTTGAGCTGTCTGTTTTCAAGATCTTCACTTTACCCTGGAACAAGCGAAGTGAGGAGGGGCAGAGGTGCCCTTGAGCAGGTGCAGAGTTCTTCTGATCCGGAGAACCGGGTTTGATTCCCCCCACTCCTCCACACGAGCAGCGGAGGCTAATCTGGTGAACTGGATTTGTTTCCCCACTCCTCCACATGAAGCCTGCTGGGTGATCTTGGGCTAGTGACAGTTCTCTTAGGGCTCTCTCAGCTCCACCTACCTCACAGGGTGGTGAGGGGAAGGGAAGGTGATTGTAAACTGGTTTGATTCTTCCTTAAGTGGTAGCTGAGTAGCTACAGAGAGTCTGTATTTGTGGTTCCACTGGGAGCCAGCATGGTGTAGCGGTTAAGAGCGGTGGACTTTAATCTGGAGAACTAGGTTTGATTCCCCACTCCCACACATGAAGCCAGCTGGGTGACCTTGGGCTAGTCACACTCTCTCAGCCCCACTCTGCCTTGCAGGGTGCCTGTTGTGGGGAGGGAAAGGGAAGGTGATTGTAAGCTGGTTTGATTATCCCTTAAGTGGTAGAGGAAGTCGGCATAAAAAACCAACTCTTCTGCTGCTGCTGCTAATATCCTGCCGGTACCTTTCCGCCCATAATTTATACCCATTCTTGCGAGTCCTATTTTCTGTTGCCAACAAGAACGGGAAACATACTTCGCTCAGTTCCATTTGCACAGGCAACTACACAAGGGCTGTGGCATCACACAACATGTAATTGTCTGTTGCATTTATTGTTCGTGAGCACCACGCTAGAAACCCCTGATGCAGGGCAAGCGCCTTGGGGATGGATGGACCTGCAGAGCCAATCAGGAGAGGAATATATGGATGGTGATATGATAACCATAAGATATGATAAGATTGAGAGGGGATATGATAACCATCTTCAAGTACTTGAAGGGCTGTCATATAGGGGAGAGCGCCGGGGGGTTTTCTGTTGCCCCAGAAGGTCGGACCACAACCAACGGGTTGAAATTAAATCAAGAGAGTTCCCATCTAGACATTAGGAAGAATTTTCTAACAGTTAGAGCGGTTCTTCAATGGGACAGGCTTCCTCGGGAGGCGGTGAACTCTCCTTCCCTGGAGGTTTTTAAGCAGAGGCTGGATGGCCATCTGTCAGTAGTGCTGATTCTGTGACCTTAGGCAGATCATGAGAGGGAGGGCATCTTGGGCATCTTCTGGACATGCAGTAGGGGTCACTGGGGTGTGGGGGGAGGTAGATGTGAATTTCCTGCCTTGTGCAGGGGGTTGGACTAGATGACCCTGGTGGTCCCTTCCAACTCTATGATTTGATGATTCTGACTCATGAATGTTCCCGTCCAAATTCCATTTGTGTGTTTGTTTTATGCCACGCCAGCGATCACAAGTAGTATGTACAAGTGCATTATCGTCACAGGATGTGACATCACATCCCCACTGAGTTCCCGCCTGTTCCAACGCTCCGTCCTTCTCGGGCTCTGCCCCCAAATCGCCAGGAATTTCCAAAACTGGAGCTGGCAACCCTTTTCTTTCTGCAATATGAGATAATCATACTAATTTCCCTTGCAAGCAGTTGTCAGGATTACGAGAAGAGAAAGTATTCTGAAGGTCTTTGAACTGTCTCAGGAGCTCTATGAATGCCAAGTATTATTATTATTATTTCTACACATGGATAACCTGTTAACCCTTTCCAGAACCGCTTTATTTGTTGGGATTTTAGAATGTGCTCTCCTAGCTCAGGGGCCTGTGCGGGGGAACAGAAAAGACTCGAGGAATAAATTGTGGTCCTTACAGCAACTGATAGATGGGTAGGGTTGCCCATCTCCAGGTACTAGCTGGAGATCTCCTGCTATTACAACTGATCTCCAGCCGATAGAGATCAGTTCACCTGGAGAAAATGGCCGCTTTGGCAATTGGACTCTATGGCATTGAAGTCCCTCCCTCCCCAAACCCTGCCCTCCTCAGGCTCCCCCCCAGAAACCTCCCACCAGTGGCCGAGAGGGACCTGGCAACCCTATAGATGAGAGTGATGGTCCAAAAATGAATCTGCCGATGGCTGTACCAAACAATTGAGGAGGAGGTGGAGGAGGAGGAGAAGAAGAAGTTGGTTTTTATATGCTGACTTTCTCTGCCACTTAAGGAAGAATCAAACTGGCTTACAATCTCCTTCCCTTCCTCTCCCCACAACAGACACCTGGTGAGGTAGGTGGAGCTGAGAGAACTCTAAGAGAGCAGTGACTAGCCCAAGGTCACCCAGCTGGCTTTATGTGTAGGAGTGGGGAAACCAAGCAATTACGAAGAGATAAGAAGGAGGAGGAGGAGGAGGAGGAGGAGAAGGAGAAGGAGAAAGAGAAGAAGACATCTCCTGTCTTGACAACATGAAATGTCTGTGTAGAAGAGAGAGAGAATTTCAAGACCTGGCGATGCTGGAAACCATGTTCTTTGTTGAAAGACGCCGTGGTGGTCTGTGTCTCTGTAGATTCTGGAGTTTCCAAGCATGGTATCTTTCATCCCAGTCATTGCACCAGAGGAGGGGAACATGTGGCTTCCAGATTTATTTTCTGCAAAGGACACGTGACGATATCCCTTCAGGATCCATTGCCAATGAACACCCGCACTTAAAATCACCCCGGTTTGACATTGTGGGATGTCCTGACAGACACGCCAAATGAAGCCAGACAGTCAAATGGAAAATGTGGCGGAGGAAAATCTAACTGATGATTGTCACCCACCGGCTGTAGCATAAACGTGTCCCTTTCCTTTATTATTAAGATCTGGAGCATGAAGAATACATAAAAGATAAAGCATTAAAACATGATGGAATCTTAAAGGACATAAAACATTACAATATTACAAATATAAACCACAAAACAGATAATACCTCCAGTTAGCACATAAGAAAATAAATACATAGACCCATCCAATTAATATATAATCAGCAATGAAATCATTTTAATGTAACTTTAAAGAAACTACTATTGTCAGATATTTTTCAACACTTCTAGTTATTTCTGGTCAGAGTAACTTCACACAACGCATTGTTAAATGGTGGAACTCCCTGCCCCAGGGGAGTGGACATTTTCATGGAGGACAGGGCCATCCATGGCTACTAGTCAGAATGGATACTAGTCATAAGAACATAAGAAAAGCCCTGCTGGATCAGACCAAGGCCCATCAAGACCAGCAGTCTGCTCACACAGTGGCCAACCAGGTGCCTCCAGTAAGCCCACAAGCAAGATGACTGTAGCAGCAGCATCCTGCCTGTGTTCCCCAGCACCTAATATAATAGGCATGCTCCTCTGATCCTGGAGAGATGCATCATGACTAGTATCCGTTTTGACTAGTGGACATGGATAGCCCTCTCCTCCATGAACACGTCCACTTCCCTCTTCAAGCCTTCCAAGTTGGCAGCCATCACCACATCCTGGGGCAGGCAGTTCCCTAAGAACATAAAACAAGCCCTGCTGGATCAGACCAAGGCCCATCAAGTCCAGCCATCTTGTTTGTGGGCTTCCTGGAGGCACCTGGTTGGCCCCTGTGTGAACGGACTGCTGGTCTTGATGGGCCTTGGTCTGATCCAGCAGGGCTTGTCTTATGTTCTTATAGTCTGCTACCAATAGTGATACCACCCATGGCTCAACAGGAAGCTGATATCTAGATAAAATAGGAGCATTGCAATCCAGATAGCAATCCAATGCAATCCATTGATCGCCAGATTAGCCCCCGCCACTCTTGTGGAGGAGTGGGGAATCAAACCCTTTTCTCCCGGTCAGAGTCCACCACTCCAAACCACCGCTCTCAACAACTACATTGCTCTGGCTCTCAGAGGAACCTTCTTTCTGTGCCACAAGAGACTCCGAAAGCGGGGCCTCCACCTTCACAGCTCTGAGCTCCCCGCCCCGGGACGGGAGTGTGTGGTCCCCTTCCTTCCTTTCCACTCTCCAGCAGCAAGTCATCCTGTAGGGACGTTTCCTCCCTGCGCGACAGAGAGGAAACGTCAACAAGTGAGCCTTCTAGCAGAGAAACAGGGTCTTTCCCCCACCACCACCACCACCGTCCGTCCGTGGGGGACTTAATTAGGAAGCCAGCTTTTATATAAATATTTAGGAGGTGGAAGAATCTCCCCCCCCCCCAAAAAAAAACACATACTCATAATAAAAAATTTTATTATGGTCTCAGAGCTCCGGAATTTCCTGGGCTGGGGATGGGGGGGCAGCTTCTCCTTGTCCGTTAGTCTGGCAAAGCAGAACAGAGAAAACGCTGCAAGCGATGGGAGGCATTTGGCTCATAAATAAATTGACTTCCCGGCTCCGTTGCCAGGAAACTGACTTCCATCCTCTTCTTCCGCCTTCCTAAAAAAAAACCTGTAAACCGTGGCTGCCTTCCCACCCTGCAATTGGATCACGTGCTCTCAGTTTGTCACATAGGGTTGCCAACCTCCAGGTGGTTAGTATTCAAAATAGGGCTACAAGAACAAAACAGGAGAGTAGAATTCAAAAGTCTGCACTTGTACAAGGCTCAATAAAGCACATATACAGCAATATGCAATCTATTGTATTATGAGGAGGAGTTTAGACGCTGATGAAGCTGCCCAGATAGAATGGCATAATAGACGTCTTCAAACCAATTGTGGTGTTATTGGCACGTAGAAACTTTCTGAAGCTTGAAGAAAGCTCTGCTCTGAAATGGGGATTTTACCGGAAGCCCATTGCGACTGAACATTGTTCCTTGCTTCATTTGGATAGTACCATTCTGGACTGTGAAGTTATGTGCACCTGAATTACTCTTGTATTTATACGCTTACCTTTTGTATTCCATATCGTGTATTTTACACTTTTTTGCTCTATCTATATCCTTGGGATATGTTTATGTGAGGCTCCTCCTCATAATACAATAGATTGCATATTACTGTATATGTGCTTTATTGAGCCTTGTACAAGTGCAGACTTTTGAATTCTAACCTCCAGGTGGTGGCTGGAGAGCCACCGCTATTACAGCTGATGTCCAGCCAATAGAGATCAGTTCCCCTGGAGAAAAGGGCCGCTTTGACCATTGGACTCTATGGCATTGAAGTCCCTCCCCTCCCCAAACTCTGCCCTCCTCAGGCTCCCCAAAAACCTCCCACCAATGGCGAAGAGGGACCGGGCAACCCTACTCAGCTTGGAGCTGGCAACTGTAGCTACAGTGGAGTTGGCAGGTCTCTATTCGCCACCAGCAGGAGGTTTTTGGGGTAGAGCCTGAGAAGAGTGGCATCTGGGGAGGGGAAGGGCTTCAGTGCCATAGAGTCCAATTGCCAAAGTGGCCATTTTTCTCCAGGTGAACTGATCTCTATCAACTGGAGATCAGTTGCAATAGCAGGAGATCTCCAGCTATTACCTGGAGGTTGGCAACCCTACTACTGGGCAACCCTAGGCCCTTCAGAACTACACCCTAAGAGGCGGGCATGGTGCCACTGGGAGGAAAAACCCGTCGTCCCCTGGTGCACGCACAGAAGTGCTTTACCCGTGCACACAAGCCTCTTTGAAGCTAGGCCAAGGTAGGCAACCGTATGAAACGCAGGCTGTTTGGGGTGCAAGAACTTGGTCCTTTCACCTGAAGGACAACGTGACATGAATTTGGGGCTTCCTCCTCGGGCAAAACAGCTGAGGAATTCTGAGGGAAGCCAAAAGAGTTTCAGTCGGAGGAGCCAAATCTCTCGGGAGGGTTTCGCACACCCCGCACGTGCGAGCAGGAGGCCGTGGATCCCGCTGAGACCCAGCAACTGCACTCCACGCAGCTGGGTGCGCAAAAACAAGACAAGACCCGAGGTAGGTGTTGATTCAGCATCTTTGGTCACAGGACAGAATTTGAATACCACCTCCATAAATACTACAGGTACACAAACAGCTATATCAGGGATGGATTTTCCCCAGCTAAAGACAGTCTTCAGAGGTGGTTTGTGCACGGTACTTTGACCTGAGGTTCCTTGCTGGCTGGACCCACACTTTCCTGTTGGGAATCACTGCACCAGCAGTCTCCAAGCTCAGATCACGTCCCCGTCCTTTGAAACGCTGCTTTGTAATTGGCTTGCTTTGTCGAGCTTGTTGCGAGAGAAAATCACCCTCCCCCCCCCAAAAAAAACCCTCAAAGGTCACATAAAAAAGCATTTTAAGAACAAAAAACAGAGCAATCTGAAAAGGGGGGAAGAAATCCAAGCCTCAGTTTTAAAAAGCCTTTCTTCTGCTCAGAAAGAGCTCCCAGGAAGCAAGAAGTATATGAATCCCTGCCTCTTTATACTTTGCTTTGTAATTGGCTGTGAGAGAAACCAAGCTTGTGGGTCCCGCAATTTGCCTTATGCACGGGGATTTCACCTGGGCTGAGCTCAGGGGAGAGGGAATAATTGAGTTAACAGAGGAATGGGAAGACCCGGGATTTGTGAGGGCTGGCAGGGAGGTCATCCCTAATGGAGGGGAACCTCATGCATAACTCCAAGGAACAACAGAGACAGATGGGGGGCAAACATGAGTGAAAGTACCCATGCATAAACGACCTTAACGAACTGTTGAAATAAAATTTGAGTCCATCGTTGAGAATTCCTTGTCATGAAACGAGAATTTACTTGTCACGAAGCGAATGTATAATTCATTTCAGCATCCCTGCTAATGGACTCCTCTAGGGTTGCCAACCTCCAGGTGGAGCTGGGAGATCCCCCAGAATTACGCCTGATCTCCAGAAAATAGAGATCAGTTCCCCAGGAGCAAATGCCTGATTTGGAGGGTGGACTCTATAGTCATTTATGCAGGGGAAATTTGTGTTTGGTTTGCTGCAGTTTTCTGCTCCGAATTCTCAAACACTATATGCATGAGGGCTCCCCCCCTCCAATTCCAGGAGTACCTTGTGATTAAGTAGGCATCCCCAGTAAATCACGGGGCTTCTGAGTCCCTCCCCCTGAAAACAGAGCCTTGTTGCACTTTACTTGGAGGGGGCGGGTCAGCTCTTCAAGGGGCTGCATGTGCTTTTGCTGGGTATTCCTCCCCACCTTTCTTCAATAGCTCCCTGCCGGCCCAGGAGCTGCCTTCCAACCTTTGCAGCCTCTCTTCAGCGTCTTCCTGCACATTCCATGAAGGTTTAATTCCCTCTTTTGTGCTCTGCTTTGAGGGAAGGGGTTGGATGGGAGGGACAGACACATGGGAGGGAGAAGCCAAAATGGGCATGGGGAGAGAAACCTGAAATTAAGAGCTATGCATGGAATTGGGGGAAATTTGCGTTGCTCTTGCCTCGAAGCGGTATTTAAATTAGTCCTAAAACAGGATCCTAGAACTGTGGGGGAAGAACGAGGCCAGAGCGAAGTCACGTCTGAAGGTCGGTAAAATCATGAATAATGCAAAGGAAGCCTCAAAGCAGTCCACCAGGGACTGCAAAGTAACTAACCCTGCATAAATGGCGAAAGGCATTATACCCCACTGAGGTACCCTCCTGTCCCCAAACCCCACCCCCTCCCCAGGCTCCACTCCAAAATCTCCAGGAATTTCCCAACCCCAGGTCCAGACTTCACGGGCTTACTCAGATCAGATCAATAGGGTCGCCTACTTCCAGGTACTAGAACAGATATAAAGTTAGCCTGCTATATAAGTAGTTAGTAAACCATGAAACAGCAGAACATATGCAAAGTTTTATACTGCAATCTTTTTAGTTAGATATATGTTTCACAAATATTCACATTATATTAAAGTTCATATATGAATTTGTACAATCACAATATATCAATTGACAATCACAATTTGTGCAAATATCTCACTTTGACTTGCGTCTTGGAGATGTGAAGGTAGTCCCAGTGGCAAGGGTTTCTGGCAATAAAATAGTCTTTTCTTCTTGCCACAGTCTTTTTTAAGTATAAGGTCTCACAGGTGGCAATTTCCAATTTGTAGCCAAGTGGCAATCTTCAAATTATAGGACAGGGTGCCGGATATTCCCTATTTCGACCATTCGGGGTCTTCTTCAGCTGCCACTATCATTAGAAAGTCATTATTAAATATATATCATAGCACATGCCATGTGCAAACGACATTTCTATTCAAGCCTCTTGTCAAGCTATGCTACATCCATATTTCAAAACATACTGCTGGTTTGGAAGAGAGCATCATTGAAATGCATTGAGTTTCTAAAATGCATGTTACATGAACATTTTATACATCAATCATTCTACAATTTGGCAATTGGACTCTATGGCACTGAAGTCCCTCCCCTCCCCCAAACCCCGCCCTCCTCAGGCTCCACCCCCAAAACTCCCACCGGTGGCAAAGAGGGACCTGGCAACCCTACGGATCAAGTTCATTGTATAAGGCCATAGGCTGTTACAATCTAAAACACTATAACAACAAGTTAAAATATACAAAACCAGAATCATTAAAAGAATACAAAAATTAAGAAATTAAAATACACCCATTTGGCTCTATCCATCTTTACCACCTTGCATGATTCGCTTCACCCTGATTTTCTTGGCCGCCAGGCCATACGGTGCCATTTTTTGGGAAATGTAAGGGTCCCTTTCTGATAACAAATAGATTAATCTGTCATGATCAGATGATAATTGTGACACAAAGAATGTTTGCCCAAAACTTGTTCCGGGGCTCAGTATATAAAGGACAGGACATAATGGGGGAGATCTTCTACAGATCTTCTACTGAACCACCACATATACAAATGTGTTGAGCCGGACATTTTTTTAAAAAAACGGCCTGCAAGGAGCTCCGTGGGCATAATTTGGAAACTCGGCGATGCAAGGGCTACTCTCAGGCTGTTATGTTGTGGTGTCTGCCAGGTAGGGGGCTCTAAAATGGTCTTTTTTATCAGTATGAACCATGGGGCTAATTTCGTCTGAGCGGCTAGATGGCTATCGATCAATGCATCTTCTTTATAGACCCGTCCTCGTAATTCTTAATGGGCTTACTCATTTAAACAAAAGCGTTTTAAGAAATCATCTATTAGTGTTCATCCCTTGGGGAACATTTACGGTTGCCAGCTCCGGGTTGGGAAATACCTGGAGATTTTGGGGGTGGAGCCCGAGGAGGGTGGGGTTTGGGGAGGGGAGGGACTTCAGTGGAATATGCCATAGAGTTAACCTTCCAAAGTGGCCATTTTCTCCAGGTGAGCTGATCTCTATTGTCTGGAGATCAGTTGTAATAGCAGGACATCTACAGCCACCACATGGAGGTTTCAAAACAAAGTTAGCCCGTTGTTACAAAGGTTATGAACAAAAAAACAACAGGAAGCAAAGTAACAAGTAGTTTGCAAAAGTGTGAACATTGTTGTAAGAGTATCAAGAACTATGTCAAATACAAAGTGCAATAATATATAAAAAAGTACAGCAGGTATACAAAAATGTAGGAATGTCCAAGAAAGAAAGTCCTTTTAGGTCATAGAATAAACCTTGTAGGAGTTTACTTCAAGGCAGTAAATCAGCTTGCTATATAGCATGCAATCTTGGACAATGATGCTGTTTCTGAGTTCCCTTGACCTGTATCAAGAGTGTTGTCAACAGGGATCCGGTAATCTTCCTGTTTCGATGATTAATCTTCCTCAGATAAGGACATGGACCGCTCAGTGGCTGGCTCACATGTCATAATGAGCGAAATTCTCTACTATGCCCTACAATTCCCTACTTTTGCAAACTACTTGCGATTTTGCCTTCCTGTTGTTTTTTTGTTCACCACATGGAGGTTGGCAACCCTATTTCCAAGGGCTGAAGCTTCATAAGAGTAGCTGGATGAAAGCAGCCCCCCAGCAGGGGGTGGGTGGTGGGGGGAGACTGGCAGAAGACTTCTTGATCCAGTTCCTTAGCAGCTGGTGGTCTTCTTGGAACCCACTTCGCTTGACTTGTAAGAGAAAAGGCCTAACCTGAATAGCCCAGGATAGTAGGGTTGCCAACCTCCAGGTTGAACTTTGATACAGAAGGATCAGCAGCCCTTTCTTTGGGAGCCACAAAATAACTTTCAACTCAACTAAAAATTGCAAAAGAAAAAATAATATTGAAGAAATTATTTGTTGAAAAAGTTTAGAAAATTTCCCCCTTTTTTGTATGCTTTCAACACATTGAGAGGCTGATGAAGCTATGCTTTGGTGAAAGCGCTACAGAGTATCCGGAATAGCGTTTCCTCCTTCTTTGGATTCTTTTCGGACTTCGTGCCAACTATTTGATATTGTCGACCACGTTTGGATTTGAAGAATACTTGCCTTGGATTGATTATTGGACTTTGCTATTAGGCTTGTGATTATTACTGTAAATATTGTATATATATTTGTACACCTTGTTGTTTTTTTCACTGTTAGCACGTTGTTAATGAATTGTTGAATATAGTGAGTTGTGCTAGTCTTTTTTCCTTAACCTCCAGGTGGTGGCAGGAGATCTCATGCTATTACAACTCATCTCCAGGTGACACAGATCAGTTCCCCTGGAGAAAATGGCCGCTTTGGCAATTGGACTCTATGGCATTGGACTCTATGGCATTGAAGCCCCTCCCCAAACCCCGCCCTCCTCAGGCTTCACCCCAAAAACCTCCTGCCAGTGGCAAAGCGGGACCAGGCAACCCTACAGGCTAGCCTGATCTGGTCAGTTCTCGGTAGCTAAGCAGAGTCAGCCCTGATTAGTATTCGGATGGGAGAGCTCCAAGGAAGTCCAGGGTCTCCCCGCAGAGGCGGGCGATGGGAAAACCAGGCGATGGGTGAACACCTCTTGCCTTGAAAACCCTAAGGGGTCGGTCACCATAGGTTGCCTGCAACTCGATGGCAAAAAAGAACAGGAAAAGGGAAAAAGGCACCGGGCAGGTTCTAAATATGGCCCTGCCTTGGGGAAATGGAGTGACAAAAATTCAGTGGGAATAATGCAAAACAAAAGAAGACCCTCTTTGGAGTCACGCAG
Source organism: Euleptes europaea (assembly GCF_029931775.1). NCBI lineage: Eukaryota > Metazoa > Chordata > Lepidosauria > Squamata > Sphaerodactylidae > Euleptes > Euleptes europaea. The sequence continues at coordinate 6,511,746 of NC_079317.1, forward strand.
TGCCATCTAATGGTCACTTGAGGGTCTCTCTGCTCTCTATCGGCATGTAGGAGGCTCATGGATGTTCCCCGCAAAGTGATAATAGTCAGTGGTACATAAGTGGTGCAGGGAACCTAGGGTTGCCAGGTCCCTCTTCGCCACCGGCGGGAGGTTTTGGGGCTGGAGCCTGAGGAGGGTGGGGTTTCGGGAGGGGAGGGACTTCATTGCCATAGAGTCCAATTGTCAAAGCAGCCCTCTTCTCCAGGGGAACTGATCTCTATCGGCTGGAGATCAGTTGTAATAGCAGGAGATCTCCAGCTAGTACCCGGCAGTTTGCAACCCTATCAGCAATGCCAGTCCATGCCAACCGTCTTCTCCTGCCCGAATTCCAGTTGCAATGGGTCAGCTAATGCCCACTGTTGGCGCTACTGCACTGTAGCCCTGCAGTGCTGGCTTGTAGCTGCAGGGGCTGCTCAGAGGTGACTCCTTGCTGCAGTCATATGATTTATTTGCTGCATTTATAACCCATTTTTCTCTCCGACGGAGACCCGAAAGAGTCTATGGCATGATACCCCCTTGAAGTCCCTCCCCTCCCCACCCTTCTCAGGTTCCACCCCCAAAATCTCCAGGTATTTCCCAGCCCAGCGCTGGCAACCCTAGCTGTGGCCCACCGGGAAATTTCCCTATTAGTTAAATGGCCTGTCCAACCCTGCACACAGTCAGTCTAACTAAGTGTGCCGATCTAAGAAGAGCAACGCCTCTCTGAGCTTATCGAGTTCAACGGGTTCGGAAGGGTGTCCCTCTGCCGATTCTGTGAACTTAGGCAGATCACGAGAGGGAGGGCAGGAAGGTTTGCGTCAATGTTTGGCTCTCGTGGCCCTTTCTTACATGCCCAAGGTAATGCTGATTGCCACTTTGGGGTCAGGAAGCAATATTCCTCCAGGCCAGATTGGCCAGGCATCTTGGAGGTTTTTGGCCTCCCTCTGGGGAAGTGGGGAGGGGGACATTGTGAATTTCCTGCATTGTGCAGGGGGTTGGACTAGATGACCTTTTGTGCCCCTTCCAGCTCTAGGTTTCTATTATTCTAAATCTGATTCTTTGTGGGTGTTTTTTGTTCTACCCTGGGATTGCATGTTGGAAGCCGCAACGATTTCCTTGTTTTTGTAGAAAGACCGGGTAACATGTGTTGTTGTTTTTAAAGGAGAGCAAACAAGAATCTCTTACAAGCACAAATACAGGCCAGGACTTGGTTTGAAATGAACTCGCTCTGCAAGAGGCAGGGGCCAGGTAGAAGGAACACTGTGTGCATTCTACAAAAAAAAGTCCTCGCCGCAGGAACCTCCTGGAAAACGCCGGTAGGTCCTCGTTGTCACCTCTCCAGCAAGAGAGGGGGGAGCAGAGCCCGCTCTCTTCTAGCAGCCAAGCCTTTTCCATGCCAGCAGCCGGCTCCAAGACCACCACAACAGACAGCCCCGGCCATAGGTGCCAGCAGGAAACGCCACTCGAGATCCAGATGTTCTCGCTGGAAAAAATAACAGGCGGGGTCTGGCATCTGGATCCGGCAGCTGCCAAGAGGCAAACTCATCTGCCGCTGCAGGTGTTGCCGTCGCTGGCACGCTCCAAGGGAGGCGAGCCGAGCGAACCCGACACCCCCGAGAGGACGTGTTTTTGGCTTAGCGCAGCGCATGCTTTGCGCGCCGCCCTGCTTAGAGGAGTCCCAGATGTTCCAGCGGCCTGCGCATGCCTGCTGAAAGCGTTAGCCCCTCCGGAGCCTGGAGATCGGTGGCTTTCCTGGCCCGAGGCCTTTATAGGCTTTTTTGCACAGGTAAATAGGACTGCAGTGTGACGAGAATTACTACAGGAGAATTACTCAACTTTAAGGTGGACAATGAGGAAATTGAAATTGCGCAAGACTTTCTATTCCTGGGCTCCATCGTCAACCGAAAGGGAGACTGCAGCCAAGAAATCAGGAGGAGATGGAGACTGGGGAGGGCAGCCATGAAGGAGCTAGAGAAGATTCTGAAGTGTAAGGATGTGTCACTGGCCACCAAGATTAAGTTAATTCATGCCATCGTATTCCCTATTACTATGTATGGGTGTGAAAGCTGGACAATGAAGAAAGCGGATAGGAAGAAAGTAGATTCCTTTGAAATGTGGTGCTGGAGGAGAGTGTTACGGATACCCTGGACTGCCAAAAAAACATATCAGTGGGTTATAGATCAAATCAAGCCTGAACTGAGCCTAGAAGATAAAATGACTAAACTGAGGCTATCTTATTTTGGTCACATTATGAGAAGACAAGAGTCACTGGAAAAGACAATCATGCTAGGAAAAGTGGAAGGCAGCAGGAAAAGAGGAAGACCCAACATGAGATTGATCGACTCTATAAAGGAAGCCACGGCCCTCTGTTTGCAAGACCTGAGCAACGCTGTTGACGACACGACCTTTTGGAGGACGTTGATTCATGTGTGTGTAAAGTGCCGTCAAGTCGCTTCAGACTCATGGCAACCCTATGAATCAATGTCCTCCAAAGTGTCCTGTCCTTAACAACATTGATTCATAGGGTCACCATTAGTCGGAAGCGACTTGACGGCACTTAACACACACTCACACACACACACAATGAGATATCTGGGGGTTGGGTCCCAAGTCTAAACAGGAAATTAATTTATTTTTTATATCTGGAATAATGCAAACATTTTATCTGTCAGTTTTCATGTATGTTTGTTTCACTCAAAAGATAGTAAGTATTGGTTATTCAGCATGGGGGGCCCTCCCATATAAGGTGTTTTTACAAAGAGAATCTGTGGGTCGCTTACAGTTCTTTCACCTTTCTAATAAAGCACACAACCTGCAAATTACTACCAATATACTGTGAATAATGTAGATCTTATTCTGCAGCCAGTGATTAACTTTTCCTTAGCAAAAATGTTTTTTAAAGGCACAGACTTTTTTTTTAATTGTTCGCATTTATAAAGCAGCAGCGCCCTCTACTGTTCCAGGAGCACTGACAAAATGTGTTCCCCTCTTCTTTCTTTAATGGACGAATTGCACTCTAATTATTTCTCTCTGCATGTCATTTTCTACACTTTAATTAATTAATTCTCCCCTCCAAAAATCCAAGGAGTAAATCTGAAAGTTATTTCCCTGTACTGATCTTCTGTACAAGTTGGAACTGTGGAATTATCTGTTTTTAAAAACAAACATGTTCCACAAAACTAAATCTACAATCGAATGTTGCCTATTTTATAAAATTGTTTTAAAGTGATGATAGATTAGATTAGACAGACAGAAAGACAGGTGACTTTTTGAACAAAAGAACCTAAGAAAAGCCCTGCTGGATCAGACCCAGGCCCATCGAGTCCAGCAGTCTGTTCACACAGTGGCCAACTGTAAGGGTCTGTAAGCTTTTGCTTTGTGTGCTCCCCCCCCCCCCCCGGACTCGTAAAAGCAGTCCAGGCCTTTTGCCTTTCTTTGGTTCAGGCGCTGCGTCCAGCAGGCCCCAGGTTGGAATGTCTCTTCCCACCATCCTCCTCCCTTGCTCTCTCCGACTCCCTCCCACCAGCTATGGCCTTGGTGTGTAGATAGTAATAACGAGCTTTCTGAGGTCTTTGATGTTCCTGTACCATGCACAATTATCTCGTAGATTCCCATAACATGCTTTTGACATCTGCTTCCCTGTAGGGGTTATAATTCTGTCTTTGTGAAATTGCTAGCACTTGCAACTTTGCCATTGTAAGGCCTGAAGCTTCCAATGAAGTTCCTTGTTTCTGCATGACCGTCTGAGCAAGTGATTTTATGGAGTTTGCACAGGGAGGTTGGGAACCCTCACACCAACCAGGTGCCTCTAGGAAGCCCACAAACAAGACGACTGCGGCAGCACCGTCCTGCCTGTGCTCCACAGCACCAAATACAATGGGCCTGCTCCTCTGATCCTGGAGAGAATAGGGATGCATCATGAGTAGTATCCATTTTGACTAGTAGCCATGGACAGCCCCATCATAAACATGTCCCCTCCCCTCTTAAAGCCTTCCATGTTGGCAGCCATCACCACATCCTGGGGCAGGGAGTTCCACAATTCTGTGTGAAGAAATACTGCCTTTTATCTGTTTTGAATCTGTCACCCTCCAGCTTCAGCAGATGACCCCACGTTCTAGTATTATGGGAGAGGGAGAAAAGGGAGAAAACTGTTCCTCTGCTGAACTGTGGATAAATACTATAGTCATAACGAGAGGCTGCTGTTGGCATTTGAAGTCTTGGAAAGGTCTTTCTTCTGGTAGGTTAGCCCTATTGCCAGTTTATGCTGAGGTTTCTTGGTTAATGTTCACTACGTGCTAATCAGCAGTGGCCCTAAGAGCTTATGAATGTTCTTGAAAAGAAACCTTTGGACTGAATGTCAGCACTGATCTCTCATGCTCACTAGCATGAGGTGCCTTGGTGTGGAATGCAGGTCCTTTTACGTTTTCTAGCAGCGTGGCAGTCCAGTGGACCAGTAAACTGTGTCGATGCCTCCCTCTTGCCCTTTTCCAACGTGAAATTGGCTTGTCAGTCAGTTAGGGGTCAGTGATACTGAGATCATTTCTGCATGGGAGTTTTATGTGAGGTTCCTTGCTTGCTGGACCCACACTTTCCTGTTGGGAATCTCTGCACCAGCAGTCTCCAAGCTCAAATCAAGTCCCCGCCCCTTTAAATGCTGCTTTGAAATTGGCTTACTTTGTAGGGCTTACTGTGAGAGGGGGGAAAAAACCCCAAACCCAATTGCTGCATAAAAAGGCATTTTAAGACCAAAAAAAAAGAGAGAGAGCAATCTGAAAGGGGGGGGGGAATCCAAGCCTCTGTTTTAAAAAGCCTTTTTTCTGCTTAGAAAGAGCTCCCAGGAAGCAGGAAGCATTTGAATCCCAGCCTCTTTACACACTGCTTTGTAATTGGCTGTGAGAGAAACCAAGCTTGGGTGTCCCACGCTTTGCCTTATGCATGGGGATTTCACCTGGGCTGAGCTCAGGGGAGAGGGAAGAATCGGGTCAACAGAGGGACGGGAAGTCCCAGGATTTGTGAGGGCTGGCAGCGAGGTCATCTCTAATGGACGGAAAACTCATGCATAACTCCAAGGAATGACCGAGACAGACCAGGGGCAAACGTGAGTGAAAGGACCCTTGTAAACTAAATGGAAAGGGTAGACTGTTAAACATAAGGATTAGCTTATATAGTATAGAAGGAATTTATTAACCAAACTGTAGAATATAAGAACAATGTAGAAGTTTGAAATGTAAGATAAAAGACTCCCTGAAGGAGTTCAAATTGTGTGAATGTATGTGTATGTAATTTGTCTGTTTGTTTTTTTTGAAAATGTTAATATCTTTTTTTTAAAAAGAAAGTACCCTTGTAAAGGTCCCCTGTGCGAGCACCGGGTCATTCCTGACCCATGGGGTGACGTCACATCCCGCTTCCTAGGCAGACTTTGTTTCTACGGGGTGGTTTGCCAGTGCCTTCCCCAGTCATCTTCCCTTTACCCCCAGCAAGCCGGGTCCTCATTTCACCGACCTCGGAAGGATGGAAGGCTGAGTCCACCTTGAGCCAGCTACCTGAAACCGACTTCAGTCGGGATCGAACTCAGGTCATGAGCAGAGCTTTTGACTGCAGTACTGCAGCTTAGCACTCTGCACCACGGGTTTCTTGTACTTAGCCCAAAAACAAATTACCGTATTTTTCGCTCCATTAGACGCACCTGACCATAAGACGCCCCCCCCAGCTGGCCGTCGGGGCAGGGAAAGCCGGCTTGCGCTGGAATGACGCGAGCTGGCTCTGTGCGCCCTGCCCACCTCCCAGCTGGGAGGCGGGCGGGGCACACAGAGCCGACTCGCGTTGTTCCAGCGCGCCCAGCCGGCTCTGTGAGCCCCGACGGCCAGCTGGGAGGCGGGCGGGGTGCACAGAGCCGGCTGGGCGTGCTGGAACGCCGCGAGCCAGCTTTCCCCGCCTGCCTCCCAGCGCGCCCAGCCGGCTCTGTGCGCACATTCACTCCATAAGACGCAGACATTTCCCCTCACTTTTGAGGAGGAAAAAAGTGTGTCTTATGGAGCAAAAAATACGGTATATTGCTAGCAGTATTTGCAGCTGATCTTTCTTTTTTCGTGTATCTGAATTATTTCATTCTAGGTTGCCAATTCAAATGTATTACAGGTGGAGTATCCCTCATCCAGACTGCTTGGGAGCAGAAGTAGTCCATATTTCAGATCTTTCCATATATTGGAATATTTTGGAATTTTTGCATATGCATAATGAAATAACTTGGGGATGGGACATCAAATTCATTTATGTTTTATGTACACGTCATACACATTGCCTGAATGTAATTTAAAACAATATTTGTAATAATTGTGCGTACATTGAACCACCAGAAAGCAAAGGTGTCACTCTCACCAGAAGACCTGTATCTGCTGTTAAACAAGAGCAACAAGAAACAACAAAGAAACACAGGCAGGATGGTGCTGCTGCAGTCATCTTGTTTGTGGCTTCCTAGAGGCCCCTGGTTGGCCACTGTGTGAACAGACTGCTGGACTTGATGAGCCTGGGTCTGATCCAGCAGGGCCTTTCTGATGTTCTTATGTAAGCCACTTTGAGATTCCTTAAAGGTAGAGAAAAGCAGGGTATAAAAACCAACTCCTCTTCTTCATGCTTGTGTGTCAAGCAACCGGCTCTAACACCCACCTACCAACAAATTACACTCAAGCAAGCGCCCCAGCCGGCTGCTTGAAACGGCACACCGCCATGATTTCCTGTGTCTCTTCCACCACCACCACCCCCGCCCACCTTCCGTGCCTTGAACCAGCAGGTGTGCACAAAATGGTGGCTGTTCGCTGCATGGAATGAAGGTGCAGGACCCAGCCCTTTTGGATTCAAAATCAAAATGTGCAAGGCGGCCCTAAAATGAGAACTCTTGAGGGCTGCCAGGTATCCCACTGCTAGGGGTGGAGACGTGGCTCAGTGGCAGGGCATCTGCTTGGCATGCAGGTCTCAGGTTCAACCCCCGGCCTCTCCAGTTAAAAGGACCAGGCTGTAGGTGATGTGAAAGACCTCAACCTAAGATCCTAGAGAGCCACTGCCGGTCTGACTTTGATGGACCAAGGGTCTGGTTCAGAAGGCAGCTTCCTGTATCTTGGGGGAGAAGGTCTCAGGTTCAATCTCTGGCATCTCCAGTTAAAAGGATCAGGTAGCTGCTTAATGATCAGCCTAGCGCATCCCTGACAAGCGTTTGTCCAGCCTCTGCTTGAAGACTGCCAGTGAAGGGGAGCTCAAGTACGACTAATCCACAGCAAATGATCTTGAACCTTATTCTTAAGAATGAAGCAAACGCTTTGCAGGATCGGACCGACCTTTGAAAGAATCCTGACAACCAGCACATGCCAACTGGGCTGCCAAAAGCTGGCCGACAATCCTCTGGAGGACTGCGGCCACGTTCACCCCTGCTCTACCGCCAACAGACCGTGTTGACAAGTGGCCCATCTAGAGCCACAGCCCTATGAGGAGCGGTTAAAACGCTCAGGGCTTTTTAGCTTGGAAATAAGGCGGTTAAAGGGAGACATGATAACCGTCTATAAAATTGTGCCTGGTATGGAGTGGACAGGGAGAAGCTTTTCTCCCTCTCTCATAACACTAGAACGCGGGGTCATCTGCTGAAGCTGGAGGGTGATTCAAAACTGATAAAAGGATTTCTCCACACAACGCAGTTAAATTGTGGAACTCCCTGCCCCAGGATGTGGCGATGGCTGCCAACGTGGAAGGCTTTAAGAGAGGAGTGGACACGTTCATGGAGGTTAGAGCTGTCCATGGCTACAAATCAAAATGGATACTAGTCATGATGCTTTCCTATTCTCCTCAGGATCAGAGGAGCATGCCTATGATATTAGGTGCTGAGGAGCACAGGCAGGACAATTGATGGACCTTGGTCTGATCCAGCAGGGCTTTTCTTATATTCTTATGAGTGGACATGTTCATGGAGGATAGGATAATGCTGCTGTAGTCATCTTGTTTGTGGGCTTCCTAGAGGCACCTGGTTGGCCACTGTGTGAACAGACTGCTGGACTTCATGGGCCTTGGTTTGATCCAGCATGGCTTTTCTTATGTTCTTATGTTAAGGCTTTAAGAGGAGAGTGGACAGTCATGGAGGATAGGGGTCTCCATGGCTACTAGTCAAAATGGGTGCTAGTCATGATGCACACCTATTCTCTCCAGTATTAGGTGCTGTGGAAGACAGGCAGGACAATGCTGCTGCAGTCGTCTTGCTTGTGGGCTTCCCAGAGGCACCTGGCTGGCCACTGTGTGAACAAACTGCTGGACCTGATGGGCCTGGGTCTGATCCATCAGGGCTTTTCTTATGCTCTTATGAGCTTAAAATTACAACAACCCTGCCTAATAGCCACAGGCTAAGACCAGCAGTTTTGTAATAGTCTGAAGAGGCCGAGCAGCGGAAGAAGGTAAACTTTTTCTCACATGGAGGCTTTTATTGCATCGCGCTAAGGAACGGCAGGGGGCATTTACCCAACTTCAATGTGCGAGCGTTTTGGTACATCTGCGGTTTGGCTTGACGGTCGTTTGAGACTGCGGCACGTCTTCCTCTGGAATGAACAAAAATTTCGAAGGGGCTTGCGGAGTGCCCTATTTTTACAGGTTACCCCCCCCCCCAGCAAATCCACTTAGCCCAGAAAGTTAAAGCCAGAGGTACGTTCGCCGCAAATACGGAAAGTCTGAGCCATGAGTGTTATAGGAAGAGAATATCCAAAGAGCATTTAAAGGGAAAGAAAAACCAAAAACCTGAACGACATTTTTCCCCGTAGTTGTACTCATGTATTCATCTATAAGACACATAGGAGTTGCCTAAGAGAGAACGTACAGAAAAGCATGACGTCCATCAAATACATCTAAGATGGAAATCCAGAACTGAAACGACCGCTACAAAGTCCAGTAAACAAAAAGAAATAAGGTCGGCAATACGAGGGGGGGAACGGCTGTTCCTCGGGGACTGCACGGTCAAAACTACTCAACGGTCGCTTTACATTGATTTATGTAATTTTTTGAAATTTTTATAAACATCCCAGCATATTTTTTTAAGAAAAAAAAACAGTCTTTTTGCGAGTATTAAAATGTGGGCACGTTTCTGAGGAAGGAGGAAGGGAGAAAAGGGAGTCGTTCATTTTTGTTTTTTTTCCCCTATCGCGACGGTGATCGTCAGATTCCGCGGCTTGATAACAGGTTCTTCTCGGAAAATAAATCCCGTGTCTTGCGGCTTTTCTGCATGCACTTCGCTGGATCCAAGTCCACCGGTCATCGGCTTTTAAGAGCTCACCAAAACGTAAATCATGCTGTCGGGGAGGAAGGAAACAGTGAATCATAGAGTTGGAAGGGGTCACCAGGGTCATCTAGTCCAACCCCCTGCTGGAAACCCCCTGCTGGAAACCTCACCCCCACACCCCCAGTGACCCCTACTCCATGCCCAGAAGATGGCCAAGATGCCCTCCCTCGCATGATCTGCCCAAGGTCAAAGAATCAGCATTGTTGACAGATGGCCATCTAACCATCTCTCATCTGGGGTATTCAATTTGGGGGTATTCAATGCCCGGACCTGGATGGCTCGGGCTAGCCTGATCTCATCAGATCTCAGAAGCTAAGAAGGGTGAGCCCTAGTTAGTATTAATTGTTTATTTATTTAGATTTATATCCCAGCCAAGGCCAGGCTTAAGGCGGCTAGCAACATGATATCAATACAATAAAACACAGTAAAATACAATAAAATCACAATATAGAATAAAACAATGAGGGAGGGGCTAAGGCTCAAGGGTAGAGCATCTGCTTGGCATGCAGAAGTTCCCAGGTTCAATCCCCGGCATCTCCAGTTAAAGGGACTAGACAGGTAGGTGATGTGAAAGACCTCTGCCTGAGACCCTGGCGAGCCGCTGCCAGTCTGAGTAGACAATACTAACTTTGATGGATCCCCACATTTTAGATGGTAACAATATCCAACAGAACAAGTGGGGGAGCAGGGAGGCCAGCCTTCTTAGGTAGCTGACCTCAACTACAGGCCAAGTGGCATAACTCCGTTTTACAGGTCCTGCACAATTCTTTAGGATTCCGCAGGGCCCTGGTCTCGTTGGAGTAGAAGGAGGAGGAGAAGAGTTGGTTTTTATATGCCGACTTTCTCTTCCACTTAAGGAAGAATAAAACTGGCTTACAATCACCTTCCATTCCTCTCCCCACAACAGATACCTTGTGAGGTAGGTGGGGCTGAGAGAGCTGTAACTAGCCCAAGGTCATCCAGCCGGATTCACATTTGGAGTGGGGAAACCAACCCAGTTCACCAGATTAGCCTCCACCACTTGCATGGAGTGGGGAATCAAACCTGGTTCTCCAGATCAGAGCACCACTCCAAACCACTGCTCTTAACCACTACACCACGCTGGCTCTTGGTGCAGTACTTTTGACAGGAGACCACCAAGGCAGTCCGGGGTTGCTATCCAGAGGTAGGCAATGGCAAACCACCTCTGAATCTCTCTTGCCTTGCGAAAACCCTACAGGGTCGCCCTTAAGTCAGCCACAGTTTGACAGCACTTTCCACCTGATAGTGGTTAAGAGCGGCAGACTCTAATCTGGAGAGCCGGGTTCGATTCCCCACTCCTCCACATGAAGCCTGCTGGGTGACCTTGGGCCAGTCACAGTTCTCTCCGAACTCTCTCAGCCCAAAGGGAGGCAGGCAATGGCCAACCACCTCTGGAAGTCTCTGGCCTTGAAAACCTTACGGGTTCGCCCTAAGTCAGCTGAAACTTGACGGAACTTTACACACACACACCTCCCACTTCAGGGGCTGATTCTCAGCCCCTCGGCGTTTCTCCCATTTTAATCAAGCCGATGACATTTTGCACTGTACCTCTGCATCCTGACTCCATCCTTTGCAACGCCCCTCCCAACTTCTGACTGGGATATAAGGACTGAGGGATCCTAATTCCCACTTGTATCTGATGAAGGGAGCACTGTCTCGGTAAAGCTGACACCCGAAAAATCTTACCGGACACTTAGGTGCTACTGGACTCCACTCGAGCTCGAGTGGAGTCCAGTAGAACCTTAGAGTCCGGCAAGATTTTTCGGGTGTCAGCTTTACAGAGACAACGCTCCCTTCTTTCCACTGCAGGCCAATATGCCTGTCCTCTGAAACTATCCTCTGAAACTATCCTCCTGAAAACTTGGAAAGGCATCGTGAAGTACTGCAATAAATTAAAAAAAGAGATAAAAATTGGCGACTTACCCATATAAGTAGTAAAAAAAGGATAGAAGGTAAAAGGCTAATTTGCACCATCCTTCCTTCTGGCAATATGCTAAAATATCTGCATTCATGATGGTGGTTGGGTCGTACAGTCCGGGTCCGCTCATTACAGGCCTGCTCATGTACCTGGAAACAGGGAATTTTGCACTTTTCAAAAAGGTTACGGAACTGACAAACAAAATTCCATTCAAATACAAGGAACTGTTCCGAAACCTCTATGGCGGGAGCCACACATGTTAAGGACATCAGAAAAGTCCTGCTGGATCAGACCAAGGCCCATCACGTCCAGCAGTCTGCTCATACAGTGGTCAACCAGGTGCCTCTAGAAAGCCCACAAACAAGACAACTGCAGCAGCATTGTCCTGTTTGCATTCCACAGCACCTAATATAATAGGCATGCTCCTCTGATCCTGGGGAGAATAGGGATGCATCATGACTGGTATTCATTTTGACTAGTAGCCATGAATAGCCCTCTCATCCATGAACATGTCCACTCCCCTCTTCAAGCCTTCCAAGTTGGCAGCCATCACCACATCTTGGGGCAGGGAGTTCCATTATTTATGTTCCGTCCACATAAGCTTATTAAGAATATAAGCATTACACTGGTGCATAATGTTGCACCAGGGGCCGTGGCTCAGTGGCAGAGCCTCTGCTTGGCATGCAGAAGGTCCCAGGTTCAATCCCCGGCATTCCAGTTAAAGAGACTACGAAAGTAGGGGATGTGAAAGACCTCTGCCTGAGACCCTGGAGAGCTGCTGGTGGTCTGAGTAGACAATACTGACTTGGATGGACCAAGGGTCTGATTCAGTATAATGCAGCTTCATGTGTGCATGTGTTCATTATTCAGGAAATAAGTGGGGGGGGGGGGATGCAACCACGTTCCTGAAAACCATAAAACCTCTGCCCAGCTGCTGTACCAATCAAGCCTCAGCCTGATTAACCTTTGCTGCTTTTGTGGAATAAACAAAAGGCCTGCTTTGTCAAGGACCCACCCCTGAGGGCTTTTAAGGAAAATATAGGCGAGCGGCATGAATAGACAATTAAAATGCGGGAACAGACTGAGCAAAGCCGTGGCCAAAAGCGAGGAGATGACAGAGAGGTGATATTTTATTAATTTATTTGATTAAATTTCTATCCAGCCCCCCACAAGCAGGGCTCAGGGCAGCTCACAACACAAAGTGACCCGATAGAGCAACTTCGAGATAATGCTGATTAAAAAAGCAGCAGTGGGGTAAGTTGACAACCCTGATAAACAGCCACATCCCTCGGTAAAACAGGATATAAAGAAATATGACAGCCACCTTCAAGTATCTGAAAGACTGTCACATAGAGGATGGAGTGGAGCTGAAATTAAATAAAAAGCGTTTTCGGGGAAACATCAGAACTTCTTGACAGAGCAGTTCCTCAGTGGAACAGGCTTCCTCGGGAGGCGCTGGGCTCTCCTTCTATGGATGTTTTTAAGCAGAGGCTAGATGGCCATCTGACAGCAAGGCTGATCCTGTGAACTTGGGCAGATCATGAGAGGGAGGGCAGGAAGGGGTGAGTCAGTGCCCAGCTCTCGTGGCCCTTTCTTGCATGCCCAGGGTAATTTTCCTCCAGGCCTGATGCTGCCCAGATAAAGGGCTTTTCCGCATTCTCTTTTTCCTCATCCCGAAGTTCCTGTTTCTTCAGGGGAATTTTAATGTTCCACACGTGTTTTGCTCCCTCCAGTGGTCGATTTGACAGCACACCCATTTTTTATCAAGAGTAAAAAGCTGCTGCATAAGTCAGCAGGGAAATAAACTAGATTTAATCTTCTGCTATATCGAATCGACCACTGGAGGGAGCAAAACACGTGTGGAACTTTTTAAAAACACACCAAAGAAACAGGAACCTCGAGATGAGGAAAAAGGGAATGCAGAAAAGCCCAAGATCTCCCCCACTCAATACTTTGCAAAAGAAAAAGGGAAGGATACCAGAACCCCTCACCCAGTTCTAAACCTTCCCTTCCTGGCTCTCTGCAACAATGATCCAAACATCTTCCATCTGAGTGAAAGCTGAGATTCCTAGAACTGAATTTCCAAGCCATCACCCATCCTGGGGCAGGGAGTTCCACTCCGAAGGGGGAAGGAAAAGGAAAGGAAGGGATTGAGACCGGCTCTTCGTGAATTCCCGATGGGACGGCAAAAAAGTTGGCTTCCGCGACTAAAGAGATACCAAACGACTGTCAGCGTTACCTCCAAATGTGGTACGCCAGCAATGGCATATTGAGCCCCAGTGTCAGCCACTCTGTCGCACACAGAAACATAACGCAGAAGAACGCGTGGATGAGATATTCAGGAAGTACAAGCTGCAAAGCGAAAAAGAAAACTCAGGTCGGACCAACTCAGTTACAGCAAGGAACACGTTTCAATTACAGTATGAATTCGGGGTGGGGAGAGAATGCACATCATTATTTGAGGTGGTGGTTAATAAACAACACAAGCATTAGACAAGGTAGTAACTCCTGGCTTCTTTCACACATACTTGATGTAATGCGCATAAAACCGCACACAAGTAGACAACACAGATGTTTAAACAGTTTGCAGTATGAGGTATTTTTAAATGAAATTTCTGCATATTTTGGAGGATCATCAGTTACTTTAACAGCTTGTAGTTTGCATTTCTTCAAATTTTCATGCCAGGGAGAAATTAGCTTTATTCTAGGGCAGTTTCCATCCGCCTTCACATTATGTTCACAGGTCACCTACTTTCTCCGGAATATTCCAGCTTGCTTCTATTGAGCAAACCACAGTCTGCAGGCAGGATTCCAGCTGCCTAGCCGTAAAACCAGCAATTACCTTCTCGCAACACTTAAGTGAAGTACCACTTTACTTTGGAGGGGGCTGTGGCTCAGTGGCAGAGCGTCTGCTTGGCATGCATAACGTCCCCGGTTCGGTCCTTGGTATCTCCATTTAAAAAGGCTCAGGTGACAGATGATGTGAAAGAATCTCCATTAAGACTCTGGAGAGCCACTGAGCACATGAAGCTGCCTTATACTGAATCAGACCCTCGGTCCATCAAAGTCAGTATTGTCTACTCAGACCGGCAGCGGCTCTCCAGGGTCTCAGGCAGAGGTCTTTCACATCACCTTCCTGCCCAGTCCCTTTAACTGGAGATGCCGAGGATTGAACCTGGGACCTTCTGCATGCCAAGCAGAGGCTCTACCACTGAGCCACAACCCCTCCCCAGTCCGAGTAGCCAATAGTAACCTTGACAGCCCAACGGGCTGATTCAGGATAAGGCAATGTCACAACCAAGTCCAAAACACACACTTTTAAAGTACCACAACAAGACACACAAATAAACCTTCTGCCAAAGAGAGCAGAATACAAGACATTTCATATCCAGAGAAAAATTCCAGAGACGTCTTGTCCACTGTATTTCCCAATCGGGTAGGGCAGCCAACCCTAGCAGGGCTCATTCTCTAAAGAAATTAGCCATACTCACAACTTCATAAGAAAAAAAATCCACAGCACATTTTTAAAAGAAGAAGAGTTGGTTTTCATATGCCGACTTTTCCACCACCTAAGGAAGAATCGAACTGGCTTATAATTGCCTTCCCTTCCTCTCCCCACAACAGACATTCTGTGAGGCAGGTGGGGCTGAGGGAGCTGTGACTAGCCCAAGGTTGCCCAGCTGGGAGTGGGGAAGGAGTGGGGAGTGGGGAAGGAGTGGGGAAGCAAATCCAGTTCACCAGATCAGCCTCCGCTGCTCATGTGGAGGAGTGGGGGAATCGAACCCGGTTCTCCAGATCAGAGTCCACTGCTCCAAACCACCGCTCGTAACCACTCTTTTTTTTTAAGTTCTTTTCTTTCTGGGTTCTAAGGCTTGAGAAGAACAACACTGGGTTCTCCAAGGAAGAGTCTGCAGAGGAAGGTGAGGGCCAGCCACCACTGATTAATCGCTGGTCTTGAACACCCCAGGGGGGTAGGGATATGGGCTTCAGTCCCCCCCACCTCATCGTCCTGACCTCAAATGGCCCCCGCCAGTATTTCCTCCATTTTGGAGCTACACGTACCATAGTCAATGTGCAAGCAGCTCCAAAATGATGCAGATAACAGCTGATCCCCCCCCAAGACTTTCACAGGGACTAGACACCTGCACAGAATCCTGTGAATTGCTGTTTCCAAACCAGAATCCTGTGAACTGCTGTTTTCAAACCTACAGAGGAAACGTACTGTTCTAGAATATTCTTCTCTCCCACAATTTATGTATTTGGGATGCCCCAAACGAGATGAATAAAGTTGTGCCCTTGCTGCCTAAATCCTGAGCTTTTTTCTTGAAAATGTTGTGGGTGTTAACCGTAGTAAGATTTTAAGTTTTCTACTTTTTGCAAAGAATCGGGGGGGAGGGGATTAGAACAAGTGCACACCGACACACACAAACAGTGAGCGCTGCCCATTCTACTGGGCAGTCAGGGCTTAAAAAACATTTCAAATTCACAGAGATCAGAATTTTCCGGCACCACCCTGAAGATAACAGAGGGGATTCTTAAGTGTAAGAATGTGTCACTGGCAACCAAGATCAAGTTAATTCATGCCATCCTATTCCCTATTACTATGTTTGGGTATGAAAGCTGGACGTTGAAGAAAACTGATAGGAAGAAAGAAGAGTTGGTTTTTATATGCTGACTTTCTCTACCTTTTAAGGGAGACTCAAACCACTTACAATCACCTTCCCCTCCCCACAACAGACACCCTGTGAGGTGGGTGGGGCTGAGAGAGCTCTAAGAGAGCTGTGACTAGCCCAAGGTCACCCAGATGGCTCTGTGTGTAAGAGTGGGGAACAAATCCAGTTCACCAGATTAGCCTCCACCGCTCATGTGGAGGAGTGGGGAATCAAACCCAGTTCTCCAGATCAGAGTCCACCATTCCAAACCACCGCTTTTAACCACTAGACCACGCTGGCAGATTCCTTTGAAATGTGGTGTTGGATGAGAGTGTTACGGATACGTTGGACTGCCAAAAAAGCCCACAAATCAGTGGGTTCTAGATCAAATCAAGCCTGAACTGACCCTAGAAGCTAAAATGACTAAACTGAGGCTGTTGTACTTTGGTCACATTATGAGAAGACAAGAGTCACTGGAAAAAAACAGTCATCCTAGGAAAAGTTGAGGGCAGCAGGAAAAGAGGAAGACCCAACAAGAGATGGATTGACTCTATAAAGGAAGCCGCGGCCTTCAGTTTGCAAGATCTGAGCCAGGCTGTTAAGAATAGGACGTTTTGGAGGGCATTGATTCATAGGATCGCCAGGAGTCGGAAGCGACTTGACAGCACTTAACACACACGTTTACCTGATGCTCCTCAATTCATCCAACTTTGCAACTCTGAATGCACCCAGTACAAGATTAAGCCGTGCGGTTAGCCCAGAAGACCCAGATTCACAAATGGATAAAAAAGATGTACGGATGCCTATTGTATGCAGGCAGAGCAATATGAAGCCAAGGATAGATTAAGCATGGAGATCCCCTTAAACAAGCAAGGACACCCAGCCGCTGAACATAAAAGGTAGAGTTTTTAAGATTCAAATTCATTGTGAGTATACTCTCTCTTTCTTATGCTCGCAGGTTATTTCTGTCTTAAATGAGTCCTGCGCCGTTCTTCCAACACAGCAATCTTCATCTCTGGCTGCACTTAAAGGCACAGACTTAATGACACGAAAGTGATCCAGGGAGACTTGGCCACATATTTCAATATAATTAGCAAATATAAAAATCGCTTCTAACATGCATATGATAGTATGTTTCCCCCTCACCCCCAAACCTTAACATCCTGTGATAAAGGGAATGCAGTGAAAGTTTCCTCCCCTTCCCACATCGAATGAGAGATGACTGAGTAGGGTAAACTGTTCCATGTGCAACCACGATCCTGGCTCACGGTATGCTCTGCCTTCCAAGTACCTCTTTGCTGAAGCTTTCTAGAGCTCCCGCCTGGGGGGCCTGGTGCCCTGTTTCTAAGTCGCCAATTTGTACTCGGCTCACAAGCCAGCTTCTGACAGCAAGGCTAATTCTGTGAACCTAGACATATCGAAAGAGGGAGGGCAGGAAGGGTTGTCAGTGCGTGGCTCTGGTGGCTCTTTCTTACATGCCCAGGGTAGTGCCGATTGCCACTTTGGGGTCATGAAGGAATTCTCGTGCAGGTCAGATTGGCCAGGGATCTTGGAAGGGTTTTTTTGCCTTCCTCTGGGCATACAGCTGGGGTCACTGGGGTTGGGTAGTTGTCAATTTCCTGCATTGTACAGGGGGTTGGGCTAGATGACCCCTGAAGTCCCTTCCAGCTCTATGTTTCTAGACAGCCTTGGTATAGCGCGCTCCTTTTCTTCTATCCTTCCTTTCCCCAGTGTGAACTCCCTGTCAGTCTAACCATGGCTTGCTACTACATCTGTCCTAATGCTAACCAGGATTCCTGCTGCAATAGAGTTTAAAACCACAGTTATTTTTTTAAACCCTGGTTAAAGACAGAACCTGGCAGATTTTGGTCTTCCATTAAAATATGTAAACCTTTTAAATCGACTGCATGCTTGGTACCAAGACCTGCCGGTAAACTTAAGTATATGTAGAATATAAGCATGTAACAGTTTTCCCCGTCTCTTATCGAGCAAGCAGATTTATACAACGCAGAGCTCATGACAGTACTACAACCCCTGAACAGACAGTAGACAGGCAGATGGACGAGCACAGCGAACGGAAAAAGGTCAACTCAAGTCATACGGATGCGCCTAACGAAATGGAAAGCAAAAGAGAGTGGCAGGGAAACATTAAACTTAAAAGCAGTACACACCTTCAACGCAATTTTGACTCTTTTAATCTTTTTAACCTTTTCAACTGTCTTTGTACCGAAAATGTAAAAAGCAGATTGAAAGAATGTTAGTATGACAGTGAACAAGATCACCAGTAGATAAATAAGTCAGAATTTCAAGCCCAAAAGAGGACAAAATAAAGGGTGGAGGATATCATATCTCTATTAGCTGTTAGCCAAACAACGTTTTACGCATGCATATTAAACCAAGATTAGCTGCCAAGAGAGAGAGGAAACCTGGCTCGGAATTGACGCAAAGAGATCTCTCTCGTGTAAACTTACAGGGTTGAGCGTATTACACTGGTCTATGGGATTCTTGTAGTCGGTCTTCAGTTCATCAAAAGCTATAATCTAGAATAAAATTGGAACAGTTAGGGGGTGCAAAGACAGATCAGTTGGGAGGGGTAGCCCTGCCCAAAAAAACGTCACGAGGTAACAAAACAATGAAAGAATAAGGAACTACTGATCTTTTACACTGCAATTAGAGAAACTCCAGACAGCATTTCTGTCAATGATATATTTATTTACATGACATGTACATAGTTATTTACATGACATGTACATAGTTACTATGATACTTTGTGTGAGACGATGAACACCTTACTCAAAAATTTATTTCGCTGTCCAGATCTACTAATGGTCCAATACCGTGATCTTTTAGCCTGGAGAAAGACATCACCATTTTTGTTTTTTTGAGAACAGGAAGCAATTTGAAAGAGGGGTCAAAGCTTGTGGTGCGTATATTTTGGCAAACAGGCATAGTTTTCTTTTTAACTCTGTTTCCGGACAGAGAGCATGTGTAGTAGTTGGAGCGCTGGATTAAGATCTGGAAGACCCATGTCTGAACCCCCTCTCTGCCATGCAAGTCTGCTGGGTGACCTTGGGCCAGTCACATGCTCTGAGTCTAACCTACCTCGCCGCGTTGTCGTGAGGATAAAAACAGAGTGAAGGAAGAACAATGTGGTAAGCTGCCACAGTAGGGGGAAAAGCAAGGAATAAATATCTAAATAAATAAAACCAGCTGTATGGAGAGGACACTGTCTTTAAAACCCAATACAATGTTGATGGTTTCTATTTTTAATTCTGTTTTTAATTCTGGCTTGGTTGTTACCCTCCTTTTCCAAACTGACAAAAAAATAAGATATGCTGAGTCCACCTTAAGGTGTAGCGGCTTGCTGGTCTACCACAGGGAATATCTGTCATCATAGTTTGACTATTTTTTTGAAAAATTACCAAATGAACCTTCCGGTAACTATGTAATACATTGAAAACAAGATGTTTTCTGTGCGCCCTCAAAATTTCCAGAAATACTTTCTCTCTCTCTCTCTCTCTCTTTCTCACTCTCTTAGCTGAACCATATATAATGTTAAGAACTCTTGGAAATATTCCCCTCTCAGAAAAACTAGCAACCTGGTTATAACATAAGAAAGGCCATGCTGGATCAGACTAAGGTCCATCAAGTCATGATGTCTCCTTCCCTGGAGGATTTTAAGCAGAGGCTAGATGGCCATCTGTCAGCAATGCTGATTCTATGACCTTAGGCAGATTGTGAGAGGGAGGGCACCTTGGCCATTTTCTGGGCATGGAGTAGAGGTCGGTGGGGGGAGGTAGTTGTGAATTTCCTGCATTGTGCAGGGGGTTGGACTAGATGACCCTGGTGGTCCCTTCCAATTCTATGATTTTAAGTCCAGCAGTCTGTTCACAGTGGCCAACCAGGTGCCTCTAGGAAGCCCACAAACAAGATGACTACAGCAGCATTATCCTGCCTGTCTTCCACATAACCTAATAGAACAGGCATGATCCTCTGATCCTGGAGAGAATAGGGATGCATCATGACTAATATCCATTTGGACTAGTAGCCAAAAATAGCCCTCTCCTCCATGAACATGTCCACTCCACTCTTCAAGCCTTCCCACTTGGCAGCCGCCACCACATCCTGGGGCAGGGAGTTCCACAATTTAATTCTGCGTTGTGTGAAGAAATACTTCCTTTTATCTGTTTTGAATCTCTCACCCTCCAGCTTCTGCAGATGACCCCGCGTTCTAGTATTACGAGAGAAGGAGAAAAGCTTCCCCCTGTCCACTCTCTCCATAACATGAATAATTTTATAGACCTCTACATGGGTCACCCATCACAGCAGCACTCCCTGGGGTTGAGTAGAGAGGGCTTTTTAGAAGGGGGGTGGGAAAAGGCATTTGTTACTTTGGAAAAGGAGAAGAGAGACCACACGAGCATTTCTTAGATCTGAAAGCCGGCATCTCTTCTAGCCGACAGGCCGGCTCAGTGAAAGACGACCACGGCTTGCATTTTACAGGCAAGTCAGTTCGGCAACGACAACCCAGCCACCTTTCAATCTGTTTTTGTGTTGCGGGCCCCTTTTATTGGGACGCCAGTTTTGCTAACGTGTCCCACTTCTGAGCGACCGTGTCCCACTTATGCGCACAGCAACCACAACCCAAAGGGGCTTGCTGGGGAGAAGAGACTGCTGCCGTGTGCCCTTCACAGATCGACGGCAAGCGAGAGAAGGCAGGTTTTTGGAATGGAAATGCTCTCTGACCGATTCACGAATGATGCAGCGCTCAAAGCCCTGCTCTTATTCGTGCAAACAGCCACGCAGAAGGCTGAAACTTGCTACTGAATCAGGAATGACATGAGATAAGTCTAGGCCACCGGAGTCCAATTTTGAGCGCGTTTCTGCACTCTGCCCATCCCTTCGTGCGTGGGCGTTAAGTAGGCTTCTCAACAGGCCTGAAGGAAAACATTTTCCTGACCCTTTAACGGAGATGTGATAAGCCATCTTGGTGGCCCTAATGGGCTGTAAAGTGGCATAAGTGTCTTGTAAGCAAAATATTTTAAAAAATAATATGTGGGAATGGGAAGCTGAAACTTTTTGTGGCCTGCAGGGAAACAATATTACTTAGTTTTTTAAAAGCTTATTAAGCCACCCTTAAAGGGGCAGGACATTTTTCCCCCAGTCAGCAAACCTAGGCAAAAGTTGCATTTTCTCAGGAAAAGGACATCTCCCCATACTGTTCTATGGGGTGGGGGCTTATGTGTGAGCATAACCCTTTCATTCCCCATAGTCTCCTGCACAAGCACCCACTCCTCACGTTCTTATTCTTTCCCCTCATCCCAGAAATCCCTACCCGCTGCTTCCAGACACCAACTACCCCTACCACACCAAAATTTCCCCTGCCCCTCCCCTCCCCCAGTAACCCGAACACAATTCAGTCTTGGCTCCCCTCTCCTTCCTACAAGCTTTTCCTCTCTCCCCATAGCTTCCACTCCCCCATGGTTTTTTGTTTTTTTTTTAAGTCTGAAGACTATCAGAAGAGCCCTGCGGGATCAGACCAGTGGTCCATCTACTCCAGCACCCTCTTTCACTCAGTGGCCGGCCAGTTCCTCGGAAGGTCAAACAACAGGGCATAGAGATAATTCACAGTGGGTAGCCGTGTTAGTCTGTTTGCAGTAGTCAAAAAGGGCAAGAGTCCAGTAGCACCTTAAAGACTAACAAAAATATTTTCTGGTAGGGTATGAGCTCATACCCTACCAGAAAATATTTTTGTTAGTCTTTAAGGTGCTACTGGACTCTTGCCCTTTTTGACAACAGGGCATAGAGGCCTTCATTGGAACCTCAGAAAAGCCCTACTAGATCAGACCAGTGGTCCATCTAGCCCAGCATCCTGTTTCACAAAGCGGTCAACCAGTTAATCTAAATGTCCAACAACAGGGCACAGAGGCTGAGGACTTCCCCGGATAAGAAAAGAACAACCCTACTGGATCAGGCCAGTGGTCCATCTAGTCCAGCATCCTGCCTCACACAGTGGCCGGCCAGTTAACCTAGAGGTCCAACAACAGGGCACAGAGGCTGAGGCCTTCCCTTGATAAGAACAACAGAAGAGCCCCGCTGGATCAGACCGGGGGGGGTGGGGGGTCCATCTAGTACACCATCCTGTCTCACACAGTGGCCACCAGTTCCTTTGGAAGGCCAACATCAGGGCAGAGAGGCTGAGGCCTTTATTAGAACAACAGAAGAGCCCCGTTGGGTCAGACCAGTGAGGGTCCATCTAGTCCAGCATCCCGTCTCACACAGTGGCCGATCAGTTCCTCTGGAGGTCCAACCACAGGGTGTGGAGGCCGAGGCCTTTCCCTGATGTTGGCGCTGGGATTCAGAGGTTGCCTGCCTATGAGTGTGGAGGCTATATTACATTTTCACCCTACCCTTCTTCCTCCAAGGAGTTCAGGGGCCCTTTATACGATCCTCCCCTTGCGCCACTTCATCTTCACAACCACCCCGCGAGGTAGGTTAGACCGAGAGAGAAAAAGAACGGCCCAAGGACACCCAGTTCTCTTTCCCCACTCATGAACACCCTGTGAGGCAGGCCGAGAGAAAGGCCCAAGGACACCCAGTTCTCTTTCCCTACTCACAACCACCCTGCGAGGCAGGCTAAGTTGAGAGAGAGAAAGGCCCAAGGACACCCAGTTCTCTTTCCCCATTCACAACCACCCTGCAAGGCAGGCTAAGTTAAGAGAGAGAAAGGCCCAAGGACACCCAGTTCTCTTTCCCTACTCACAACCACCCTGCGAGGCAGGCCAAGATGAGAGAGAGGGAGAAAGGCCCAAGGACACCCAGTTCTCTTTCCCCACTCACAACCACCCTGCGAGGCAGGCTAAGTTGAGAGAGGGAGAGAGAAAGGCCCAAGGACACTCAGTTCTCTTTCCCTACTCACAACCACCCTGCAAGGCAGGCTAAGTTAAGAGAGAGAAAGCCCCAAAGACACCCCAGTTCTCTTTCCCTACTCACAACCACCCTGCGAGGCAGGCCAAGATGAGAGAGAGGGAAAGGCCCAAGGACAGCCAGTTCTTTTTCCCCACTCACAACCACCCTGCAAAGTAGAGGAGGCTGAGAAAGAGAGAATAACTGGCCCAAAGTCATGCAGTGAGTCACGGCCTGGAATATCTTCCTTTACCCTCTTCACTTCCTTCCGCCCCCCCCCTTTTTTTCAAAGCATCTAAGCCAGGGGTGGGGAACCTTTTTTCTGCCAAGGGCCATTTGGATATTTATAACATCATTCGGGGGCCATACAAAATTATCAACTTAAAAATTAGCCTGCTATATTTGGTCAAACATTTAGCCAAGAGGCAGGACCGGAGACGGCTCTGAGTGTCTGCCACATAGAGCGACTCGCTTTTGAGCTCTGCTGTCCCCAGCTGGGCCCAAGAGATTCAGGCAGGGCAGCATCCTTCGAGCTAGAGATCTACCAAGACCCATGAAGGGCCAGACCAAATGATTTCGGGGTCCTTATACGGCCCCCGGGCCTGACGTTCCCCACCCCTGATCTAAGCCTAAGAAAAGAGCCCAGGCAAAATCTCAAAAGCCCGGCCACGGTTTTTGCATCCCTGCAGCCCGTCCAAGTTATCACATTCTGTGAACCACGGTTTGTTTGTTGTTGTTGTTTTTTGGGGGGAGACCTGAACCCAGACCCAACTGGCTCCAGGCGCCCCCCCACCTCTCCCAAACCCCCCCAGAAAGGGGGGAGGAATCCTCCCATCTTTATCCCCTCCCCTTCCTGGCATACCAAGGCCTGAGATGACCCCCCATGGCGACCTCCCCCCCCCAAGGCGCCCCCTCTTCACCCCTTAGGATTAGTCTCAGACCCCTCCCATGTAAACTCCCCCTTCCCTTTCTGACTCATTTTTCGACCCCCCCGCCCCAATTCATGCCCTCCTTCACCACAAGGACCCCCCATTAGGCGTCCCCCCGAGACCCCTCCCTGCCCCCCTCTTCCCTTCCCAGTCACGTGTCATCCCCCTATTCACCCTTCCTTCATCACAACGACCCCCCCAAATTAGGCGTCCCCCCCAGAGTGTCATCCCCCTATTCACCCCTCCTTTATCACAAGGACCCCCCAATTAGGCGTCCCCCCCAGAGACCCCTCCTGCCCCCTTCTTCCGTCACGTGTCATCCCCCTATTCACCCCTCCTTCATCACAACGACCCCCCCCAAAATTAGGCGTCCCCGCAGAGTGTCATCCCCCTATTCACCCCTCCCTTATCACAAGGACCCCCCCCCAAAATTAGGCGTCCCCCCAGAGTGTCATCCCCCTATTCACCCCTCCTTCATCACAACGACCCCCCCCAAAATTAGGCGTCCCCCCAGAGTGTCATCCCCCTATTCACCCCTCCTTCATCACAACGACCCCCCCCAAAATTAGGCGTCCCCCCAGAGTGTCATCCCCCTATTCACCCCTCCCTTATCACAAGGACCCCCCCCCAAATTAGGCTTCCCCCCGAGACCCCTCCTGCCCCCTTCTTCCCAGTCACGCGTCATCCCTTTCATCCCCCTCCCCCACCACAAGGACCACCAACCCCCGTCAGGCCTCCCCACCCCCCCACCAGAGACCCCTCCCTGCCCTCTCAGCCCCCCCCTCTCCCCCCTCCCCCCCCTCTCCCCCCTCCCCCCCCCGCGCTCCACTCACATGCCAGATGGCGAAGAAGATGAGGGCGGCGGTGAGGAGGAGGGCCAGCATGTAGCAGAAGGCGGCGAACGTGAACGCCATGGCGGCGGCGGAGGGGGGGGAGGGGCAGGCCCGGGCCCGGCGGCGGCGGCGGCGCGCGGGGGATGCCGGGCCGGATCATTCAGGGCGGCCGGGCCTGCGGGGACGGGGGGACTGCGCAGGCGCGCGGGGCGGGGAGCGGCGCCGCAGCGACCTCTAGAGGCAGCCGCCGGACGCTCCCTCTCCGCCGCGCCTGGCTCGTGCCAAGGGAGCGGCGGGGGTCGCTGCAGGGTTTTGTTTTTTCGTCTCCGCAAACGCGGCGCCAAAGTTGTGCCGCCTCCGGGGGGAGGGCTGGTGGGGGGGAGAGGAGCAGAAAGGGCGCTGTCCCACGGCCCAAATAGTGCCCTTTCAACCCACTTTCTTTTTTTATATATATATATATATAATTTTTTTATTAGTTTTCATTAAAAAAAAACAACGAATTATAAATCACATGAACAAATAACTAAAAAGCAAAACAAAAATACAAAAAGAACACTTATACTACAGTTTTAAATACAAAAAAATACAAAAAGAACACTTATACTACAGTTTTACATCTTCTATTATAATGTTATAGAATAAACAGTGCCCAAATACCCACCTTAAATGAGTGTCCCACCACCACTGGACCTCCGGAGAAGTATTCTGACAGTATTTAAAATTACCTTAACCTATCATTATATAGTCAAAAAGGGCAAGAGTCCAGCAGCACTTTAAAGACTAACAAAAATATTTTCTGGTAGGGTATGAGCTTTCGTGAGCCACAGCTCACTTCTTCAGATACTTCTTCATACCCTACCAGAAAATATTTTTTGTTAGTCTTTAAGGTGCTACTGGACTTTTGCCCCTTTTTTTATTATTAAAATTTTATTGGTTTTTATAATAGAAATTTTCCATAATAACTAAGAACATATAAACATTACAAAGAGAGAAAAAAGATAAAGGAAATTTCTTTGACTTCCCCATCACCTCTGTCCGCCTCTTAATAAAGTATTTTTATCCCAACGTAATATGGTCTGATCTTAATTATTCTTAAACTCATTTAAGTTTCATTTAACTTTCATATATAAAATGGTTATAATTCTTAGTATTAATAGTGTCATCTAGATCAGATTAAAAGGTATTCTTCCATTTTTCCCAGTTTTAATTCATATTCACAATATTTCATCCAAGCCTCCCATTCCCCCATAAATCGAACATTGTCTTTTTGATTTAAAGTAGCTGTACGTTTTGCCATTTCCACCAGTTCAAACATTTTCATAATCCAGTCTTTTTTCCCAGGGATATCTGCCCCTTTCCATTTTGCTGCATAGAGCAATCTTGCAGCTGTTGTAGCGTAAATCAAAGAGTTTGGACTTTTGCCCTTTTTGACTACTGCAAACAGACTAACACGGCAACCCACTGTGAACTATCATTATATAAACTACGTCCACTTTCAATGCACCTTAACGATCATTTGCAAGTGGATTTTGCCCGTTCACGCAGTACAATTGTGAATTCCCTGCATTGTGCAGGGGGTTGGACTAGATGACCCTGGTGGTCCCTTCCAACTCTATGATTCTAAAATCCACTTGCAAAGTGCATCGAAAGTGCATTATTTGGGCTGCGTGACAGTGCCCCAAGACGAGATGCCCAGGATACTGGAATTCCTTAAGCTGCACGAGAGCTGTCCCGTTCCCGGTCTGGGATGTTGGCTCCCAGTCTGTGTCCGACCCAGCGGCTCATTGGCAGGGCCTCTGCTTGGCATGCGGGAGGTCCCAGCTTCGAACCCCAGCAGCTCCAGTTAAGAGGGACCAGGCAATGGGCGATGGGAAAGACTTCTGCCTGAGAACCCTGGAGAGCAACGTATGAGTAGACAACCCTGCCTGAATAAGTATACAATACTCTTCCTGATGGACCAAGGGTCTGAATCAGTATAAGGCAGCTTCATTTGCAACAAAAAAAAGTGTGTGTGTGTGTGTGTTCAGTGGCATGCAGTCACTTCTGATGTATGGCGACCCTGTCCTCCAAAACGTCCTGTCTTTAACCGCCTTGCAGACTGAGGGTCGTGGCTTCCTTTATTGAGTCAATCCATCTCTTGTTAGGTCTTCCTCTTTTCCTGCTGCCTTCCACTTTTCCTAGCCTTATTGCCTTTTCCAGTGAGTCTTGTCTTCTCATGATGTGACCCAAGGAAAGCCTTGAAGAGGGGGGATTGCTTACCTGTGGCTCCAACAATTAGATTAAAGGGTAGGGGCCGTGGCTCGGTGGTAGAGCATCTGCTTGGCATGCAGAAGGTCCCAGGTTCAATCCATGGCATCTCCAGTTCAAGGGACCAGGCAGGTAGGTGATGGGAAAGACCTCTGCCTGAGACCCTGGAGAGACGCTGCCGGTCTGAGTAGACAATGCTGACTTTGATGAACCAAGGGTCGGATTCAGTATAAGGCAGCTTCATGTGTCCTCCAGATCCTCCAGTGGATGCTACTGCAGCTTTAGAAAACTCTAATTTGAATGATGGCACAGTAACGATCCCTGCCCTTGTACAAACCTATGGAGAGACCACACTTGGAATACTGTGTACAGTTCTGGTCACCACACCTAAAAAAAGAATATTGCAGAGCTTGAGAAGGTGCAGAAAAGAGTTACCAAAATGATTAGGGGACTAGAGCAACAGCCCTATGAGGAGTGGTTAAAACGCGTAGGGCTGTTTAGCTTGGAAAGAAGGCGGCTAAGGAGAGACATGATAGAGGTCTATAAAATTATGCATGGGATGGAGAGAGTGGACAGGGAAGAGCTTTTCTCCCTCTCCCATAATACTAGAACGCGGGGTCATCTGCTGAAGCTGGAGGGCGAGAGATTCAAAACAGATAAAAGGAAGTATTTTTTCACACAACGCATAGTTAAATTGTGGAAGTCCCTGCCCCAGGATGTGGTGATGGCTGCCAGCTTGGATGGCTTTAAGAGGGGAGTGGACATATTCATGGAGGAAAGGGGTATTCATGGCTATTCGTTATAATGGATACTAGTCATGCTGCATACCTTTTCTCTCTAATATCAGAGGAGCATGCCTATCTCAGCCTGCCCTATCTCACAGGGTTGTAGCAAGGATGGAGGAGAGGAGAATCATGTGCCCCCCTTGGCGGGATATAAATAAAGTAAAAAAATAATAATTTTAAAAATATTCTGGGTCTGAATGCCACAGCTCAGCTATTACTGGGAGCTAGATGGAGCATGCATGTCACTCCCATTCTGCAACCATTCCACTGTTTGCCCATCAGTTACCAGGTTCAATTTAAAATACTGACTATCACATACAAAGCCCTTCATGACGGGAAATACTGCCCTATGAGGAGCAGTTAAAACGCTTAGGGCTGTTTAGCTTGGAAAGAAGGCGGTTAAGGGGAGACATGACAGAGGCCTATAAAATGATGCAAGGTGTGGAGAGGGTGGACAGGGAGAAGCTTTTCTCCCTCTCCCATAATACTAGAACACGGGGTCATCTGCTGAAGCTGGAGGGCGAGAGATTCAAAACAGATAAAAGGAAGTATTTTTTTCACACAACGCATAGTTAAATTGTGGAAGTCCCTGCCCCAGGATGTGGTGATGGCCGCCAAGTGGGAAGGCTTGAAGAGGGGAGTGGACATGTTCATGGAGGAGAGGGCTGTCCATGGCTACTAGTCAAAATGGATACCAGTCATGATGCATGCCTGTTCTCTCCAGGATCAGAAGATCACGCCTATTATTTTGGGTGCGGTGGAACACAGGCAGGACGGTGGTGCGGCTGTCGTCTTGTTTGTGGGCTTCCTAGAGGCACCTGGTTGGCCACTGGGTGAACAGACTGCTGGACTTGATGGGCCTTGGTCTGATCCAGCAGGGCTTTTCATATGCTCTTATGTCCCCGACAACTCCAAGGGCAGGAGTTCAGAGGTGTGATGGGCTCTAGCCGGGGGGGCTGGGGTGGGGGTGGACGAGAGAACAGAAATGTCATTGTCCAAGCTCTCCATGCAGTACGAGCTGGATATAAGCCAGTCTCTCTTCCCCTAAGCTTCAACAGAGGAAAGTTCGTCCACAGCTTATCCCGCATATTACAAGAAATGTCCAGAGAAACATACAAGATCGATAGGTTTTTATTTGTTAACATTTTTTTTATCATCCTCTATACCAAGACAAGCACCATGCTTAGCAAAACAAGATTTAAAAAAAATCAGTTGAAAATAAAACATGCAAAGTCATCTCAGCAGAGTGTTAAAAACGTGTCAAGGCGAAGCACCCCATGGCATTATCTGAGCCTTTCTGGAAAAAAAATCAGCCTTGCTAAATCATAAAATGCAAAGTTGTGCCTCGTAGATCCGCCTAAGGAAATAGTTCCACGCTCTATTTCCTTGAGGACTGCTGTGTTCTTCCGATAGGTAGTTAGGCTGCCGTTGCTATCTGTAGTGTTGTTCGTTTTTTTGGGGGGATGGGGCTGTGAGAGGGGATGGCACCTCCTGGACAGCGCCCATGCCCTCACCAACTGCAAGCACAACTCCCACCCACCCCGACATTTTTACTCAGGAACGACTGTAGCATAATTCAAGTGTTTAAATAAGACAGTAACCATACAACAACCGCGCAGACTGTCTTTCGTCAGAGGACTGGACCTTCTGCCAGAGGAAAGGGGTTCCTCTGGTGGAATGAATCTGCGGGATCCAACCCAATACAAGTTGTAGCAAGGGGGATTATGGGAGGGATACTGGTGGGTGGGGAGAAATTAATTACCTCCAGCTTCGACAGCACACACACATGAAGCTGCCTTATACTGAAACAGACCCTTGGTCCATCGAGGTCTCTACTGTCTACTCAGCAGTATACTAGTTCACTGGTTCACTATAACCAGCTTGCACAGAACGAAGAAGGCAGGTCCACACATTTTAGGCTTAAACAAATTATGATATCCAATTAATTTGTTGCATCTAAAAAGTGCCACGGAAAATTATTTCAAAGTTGCCGTCTCTGGGCCCAGATAAGGGGACGGAAGAGATGGAACGCCGTCTTAGCTTGCACTCCAAACCCAGATTAAGCAGGGTGTGCTGAAGAATTTTACTTACCGTTAACACCACTGCCACAAGTTTTGCTTAAAACGTGGTTAAGGCAGCTGGCCCTGCCCTGGATGGCCCAGGCTAGCCAGATCTCGTCAGATCTCAGAAGCTAAGCAGGGTCAGCCCTGGTTAGTATTTGGATGGGAGACTGCCAAGGAATACCAGGGTCGCTACGCAGAGGAAGGCATGGGCAAACCGCTTCTGATAGTCTCTGAGCACGACAAGACACAGGGACAAAAGCGCGATGTGTCCCGCCAAGACGGAACTGCAGGGAGCGAGGCTGTGCAGAACCCTGCTAGTAGATCTTCAGCGCTTCGAGCTGATGCTGTGTTTAACAGGATGCCTTTTAAAATGAACACAATATTTTAAAACATTTTCTTGTACACATACTGAGATAGACACCCTCATCTGGCAGTATCTGGTCTTCATTCTTCGGGCATCTGGTCTGATTATCCCATTTATATGAGCTGGGCAAAAGCCAAATCTGGCCCCGCCCACTTTCTAAATACACTTGACGGGCGCCACATTGAGGAACATGGGATTAACGTGTGGCAAAGATTTTTACACCAAGGTAGCTAAGGATATATTTAAAATCCCCCTTTGCCATTAAAAAATTAATTTTAATGTCTTGGTTATAAAAAGTATTGGTTTCTTCCTGGAATCTTGACTGCCTCTTTCTCCCTCCCTATCCCCCACCCCAAGAAAGTGGATTTTGGGGGGTGAAGGGGGGGGGGAAGCAGTTGTATACGTCAACCACATTAGGACAGACAGTTCTAAACAAACAAGAATTAAAAAGTAAAGGCCGGAATGTGATGTCTGATTACACAAGAAAATTGTCATTACTTTGGAAGAGATGCTACAGATCTGTCCAGTTAATGATCATGCTTTCTATCTGATGCACGGAGCTTTGCTCTGATACAAGAGCAGAACACAGCCACAGGATCCAACCCTTTGTGCGTGCACGTTTCCCCCCCCCCCAGGGGTCTACTCTGAGGAACAGACACTGCTCCAACATTAAAAAGTTACTGACCAAAAGCTCAATAAAGGCCCCCTAAAAGTTTTTTTTGTTTCCTTTTAAAAAATTCTGAGACAGGGCCATGTTTTATTATTGGTACTGGCGGCACCGTGATTCGCACTGACGGCCCAATGGCTGTGCCTGGGCAACAGGCAACATAGATTACAGGAACAGGCAAATGGGTTACCAGCACGAGCCAACCACGACCCAGTTAAGGGGATGCCCACCACCCTTGCCACAGAACAACTGGGCCACGCCGGGCAAGAACAGGGTACGTACATACGAGGAAAGGCCTGCCCCTTCTTTTTACAAGCCAGGGGGAAACAACTTAAGTCCCACGGGCTTTTACTGGCCACCAAGTCAGGAATGGCAATTGGGCCATTTATTTATTCATATCCCAACTTTCTCCCTACTTGGGACTCACAGCGGCTTAGAACGCACCTTCTCCCCTCCACCCTTTTTCTCACAACAACCCTGAGAGGTAGGCCTGGCTGAGAGGCTGTGACAGGCCCAAGGTCCCCCAGCGAGCTTTCATGGCAGAGTGGGGACTCGAACCCCGCTCGCCCAAGGTCCGCGTCTACAACCCTATCCACTATGCCCACTAGCCACTGCAGTGGCTGGGAGGGGGTCAGGGTTCGAGGCAAAATACTCTTCTGCCCACCAACTCCTAGAGATAGACTACCAACAGGCCTCTGAGGAATGGGTCGCCTCTAAACGACCAGGGCATGGCAAGAAGGCAAAAGAAGAAGGAAGAGGAAGGGAGGAGAAAGAGGAAGAAGGAGGAGAAAGAAGAGGAAGAAGGAGAAAGAAGAAGAAAACAGAAAGAAGAAAAAAGAAGGAAATAGAAGAAGGAAAAAGAAAGAAAAAGAGTTGGTTTTTATACCCCGCTTTTCTCTACCTTTTAAGGAGAATCAAACCGGCTTACAATCACCTTCCTTTCCCCTCCACAGACACCCTGTGAGGTAGGTGAGGCTGAGAGAGTTCAGAGAGAACTGTGACTGGCCCGAGGTCACCCAGCAGGCTTCATGTGGTGGAGTGGGGAATCAAACCCGGCTGTCCAGATCAGAGTCCACCGTTCCTAACCAATACACCTCGCTGGGTCTCAAGACGGTGAGCTGCTGTGGTGCAAATCAGGAAGGAGCCCTAGGACGCTTATCCCTTTCTATAGGCAGGGCTTGGTGTAACTCCATATCAGAGAGAAATAGTGTTATGAGCCCAGACAATACGCAATGTGTGTCATGAACAGCAGGATTCTGCAACGGGGATAAGGAACACACATTTGTGTTAAGTTGTTCTGTGTTGTTGTTTTTTAAACAGGGTCATGCCCAAGGGGACAAGTAGTTAAGCAGGGCACTGAAACCCATAATGCCCCCACCCGTTGTAAAAAGCCCTCGCTTCTAAAATTTCAGCAACCCTACCCTTTTCAAAG
This sequence comes from Euleptes europaea, assembly GCF_029931775.1. NCBI lineage: Eukaryota > Metazoa > Chordata > Lepidosauria > Squamata > Sphaerodactylidae > Euleptes > Euleptes europaea. Next base: position 6,543,888 of record NC_079317.1, read on the forward strand.
GCGGCTTGCCAACAGCGGCTAGAAAAGCTGCTTTGAAGAAGAAAAAGCAAGCGGGCGGAGAGTCGGACGGCTAAATTCCAGGCTGCTGTGCAATCCAGCACAAAACCGGCTTGGCCCTGGCAAAACATGAAGGGACCGAGATCGGAGTTGCTCACCAGGCAAAGGAACCTGCTTTGATCATGATGCCATGAGCCATGGAACATCCCACTTGTAGCTGAAGTGGGGAGGGGAAGGAACAATAAGGCCGTAAGATATAAAGGTGGAATAAAGGTATCGAGTTAGTGGGCGAACGGCAGCGAGAGAATTGCTGACAATCCACTGAGTCAAGACTTTGAGTCTAGCAGGCACCTTAAAAACCAACAAGATTTCCAGGGTATGAGCTTTCAAGAGTGAACACATGAAGCTGTCTTACACTGAATCAGACCTTCGGTCCATCAAAGTCTGTATTGTCTGCTCAGACTGGCAGCGGCTCTCCAGGGTCTCAGGCAGGGGTCTTCCACATCACCTTCTTGCCTGGTTTCTTTAACTGGAGATGCCGGGGATTGAACCTGGGACATTCTGCATGCCAAGCAGCTGCTCTACCACTGAGCTATGGCCCATCCCCTGGGAAAGCTCCCTTTGTCAGATATGAGCAGGAATGGAGATCTCTGGGTCCTTATATCCCAGTCAGAAGGTGGGAGGGGGTGTCGCAAAGAAGGGAGACAGGAATCAAAGGTACAATGCAAAATGTAATCTGCTTGATTAGAACAGGGGAGAAATGCTGAGGGCTGAGAACGTAAGGAATAGAAGAAGAAAAAGGGTTACGCCTTCATTCCTTGGCATGGTGGCCCTGTTCCATCTTGGCCCTTCGATGAGAGCTCCAGTTACAGAAGAACTCCAGTATCATGTGTGGTTAAGAACATAAGAACCTAAGAAAAGCCCTGCTGGATCAAACCAAGGTCCACCAAGTCCAGCAGTCTGTTCACACAGTGGCCAACCAGGTTCCTCTCGGATGCCCACAAGCAAGACAACTGCAGCAGCACCATCCCGCCTGTGCTCCACAGCACCTAAGATAATAGGCATGCTCCTCTGATCCTGGAAAGAATAGGTATGCATCATGACTAGTAGCCATTTTGACTAGTAGCCATGGATAGCCCTATTCTCCATGAACTCCCCTCTTAAGAAACATAAGAAAGGCTCTGCTGGATCAGACCAAGGCCCATCAAGTCCAGCAGTTAGTTCACACAGGGGCCAAGCAGGTGCCTCCAAGAAGCCCACAAACAAGACGACTGCAGCAGCAGCAGCATCCTGCCTGTGTTCCACAGCACCTAAGATAATAAGCATGCTCCTCTGATCCTGGAGAGAATAGATATGCGTCATGACTAGTATTCATTTTGACTAGTAGCCATGAATAGCTCTCTCCTTCATGAACATGTCCACTCCCCTCTTCAAGCCTTCCATGTTGGCAGCCATCACCACATCCTGGGGCAGGGAGTTCCACAAGTAGGAATGGAGATCCACAGGGATCTCCATTCCTACTTGTATCTGACGAAGGGAGCTTTGGTTCTCGAAAGCTTATATCCCAAAAATCTTGTTGGCCTCTATGGTACTACTGGACTCGAACCCAGCTCTTCTACTGCAGATCAACACAGCTACCCACATGAAAGATTTAAGAAACGCAAAAGGGGGTGGGGGGAAGGCACACAGATCGAGAAGTGCTTGTATATAAAAGACAGAAGAACAGAAGAATGCCATCATGAAACCTACAGAGAAAGACTTCCGGAATGACTGCAACCAGGATGTTATCGAGCCCTTAAGATTTTTATTTCATTTTATTTCTTAAGTTAGTTTCTAGCGGTCTAAAAACGCTACCTGCTAAACACACAAAAATAGGCAGGTCCAAACTTGTGACACCCCCCCCCCAAACGGAATGATGTCGACTCCGGATCAACAAAGATCCTCGCTGGAATTCCAAAGCAGTCAACGCCCTGGAAAAAAAATAACTGGACTTGGTAGAATTAAAATGTTGCGGGAGGCCGGGGGTGCCTTTGTCCAGCTCAAAGAAAACTTCCACCAACACTCTTCCCCTCCGTCGAAGAGGCCCACAGTTGTTAGCGGAGCAAATCGGCAGGATACAGCCCGGCTCCTCCAGCAACATGATCATTCTCTCGTTCAAGCCAGGTTAATCAATTCGTTAACATCACTTCCACCTGTAAGTCCTTAGTATGCATTATATGTCCATTCCCCCCCAAAAGAAGGATGCATTTGTAGTTTTAGGAGACAGGGTTACTCTTAATTCCCGGACCGTGAGTACTCTCTAGTATTCTCTAAACAAACGCGAGTGAAATGAGAAGGACTCGCGCCAAAGGACCCGTTTCAGTGGGGCTTGCGCCGGAGATGTTCCTTTGGGGGATGCTGCCCCCATACCTGTAGACAGTTACAAAATTCTGAATCTAGCTATTATAGAAATATTAGTCACATGAGTGCAAAAAACAAACAAAAAAACTGTTGTCCCTGCGAAAAAGAGTTCTTCCCTTTTGAACAGTTACCGAGAAAAGGAGCAAAGGGTGTGGTGACGCAGGAAGAGACGCTTCCTCCCCCGAAGGGCGTATAAACTTTGCACGCACAAAAATATATATGTACATACACACACGCACGCACCACGCACGGCAGGAAACAACCGAGAAGTACAGTGCAGTCTTTGATGGTTGTTAAAGGATTCGCGTCTGGTTCCAGTTCGCACCTGGACGGAACGCCGGATTCGGCTTTCAGTGGAAATAGCCCAGCTTCTCCCGGAGCCACTCTTCGGTGAGGTCTTCTGTGTTTCTTATTTCGAATACCTTTTTGGGGGGAAACAGAAAAAGGTATATAGCAACTGCGACACCATAGGCCCGAGCTCCAGATAGCTTTGAACATAAGAAGGCCTTGCTGGATCAGACCAAGGCCCATCAAGTCCAGCTGTCTGTTTGCACAGTGGCCAACCAAGTGCCTCTGGGAAGCCCACAAGCGAGACGACTGCAGCAGCATTGTCCTGCCTGTGTTCCACAGCACCTAATATATTAGGCATGCTCCTCTGATACTGGAGAGAATAGGTATGCATCATGACTAGTATCCATTTTTACTAGAAGCCATGGATAGCCTTCTCCTCCATGAATATGCCCACTCCCCTCTTAAAGCCTTCTAAGTTGGCAGCCATCACCACATCCTGGGGCAGGGAGTTCCACAATTTATGCTTCTGCCACAAGAGGCAAATCAGGGGTCTGCAACAGGAAGAGGGAATTAGCGGATGTTACCCCATCCCTTCTGTTAGTGGAAAATTTAGTTTGTGTCCAACCCAGTACTACTGAGGGACAGTGGTGGCAGCGGACAGACTGGTTCTGGCCCTCTATGGCCAGGGGGTAGGGACGGCAACATATGAACCAATTCCAGCCCTCTATGGCCAGCGGGCAGGGATGGCAGTGAACGGACCGGTTCTGGCCCTCTATGGCCAGCGGGCAGGGACAACAGCAAACAGATCATTTCTGTTCTTCCATGGGCAGGGGATAGTGATGGAAGTGAACAGACCGGTTCTGGCCCATTCAAGCTGTCAGAGCAGGAAAGAACCAAAAAATAAAGAGAGATGCTAGTCTGGATCAGGAACCACCCAGGATCAGGGCACCAGCTCAGCCTGCCGCAGCAGCTATCAATTCAGACATCGATCGAACCGCAGAGATGGAAAACAGCAATATCGATCACATGTAATATCGATCACATGGGGCAGATCAGTCCAAACCGGTCAGCGGGCCAGTCTGCAAGGGAAGCGGCTGGATACAGCCCCAGAAGGGAAGGCAAAGGCATCGACGGAGGGCCGCGGGAGTCAGGTTTTGCCCCGAGCACGATTCGACGTGCATCAGTTGCACACGACCCCGAATGCAGCTGCGCTCGAATGGTCAGGCTTTCTACTGCTGCAGCAGGGAAGGCCTGGCCATTGCAAGGGGCCCACACGACGTTACCTTTGTCAGTTCAGCCGTCTGGACTAACTTATTCTTGCTCCCGGCGTACATCATCTGCTGCTCGGGCTTGCAACCTAAAATTGGGGGGGAGGGGGGAGGAGAGAGAAGCAAAGCAAACTGCATTAGGCAGTCCATAAGCAAAGCAAGCTGCATTAGGCAGTCTGAAAGTCGCTCTATCTTTTCTTTCCCTGACAATGCAATTGTGTACATCAGGTGAGAATCTGGGAGTTCGTTGTCACTAGAGATTTCGCTTTGAGCCATAGGGAAAGGTGGGATATAAAGGCTTTGATACAGGTTGCGTATCTCTTATTCCAAACGTCCGATATCCGGACTGACCCGAAAACCATTATTTTTGAGCTGCCACGCGGGCATTACTCACAGGCCCTCAGCAGCACGCCAATTTGCTTTCTGGTGGTTCAAGGTACACAAAATTATTAAAAATACTGTTTAAAATTACATTCAGGCTATGTGTATAAAGTGTATATAAAACATACATAAAACATAAATGAATTTCATGGTTAGACTTGGGTCCCATCCCCAAGTTATCTTATTATGTATATGCAAATATTCCAAAATACGATCCAAAAAATGGACCACTTCTGGTCTCAAGCAGTCCAGATAAGGGATGAAGAAGAGTTGAGTTTTACATGCCAACTTTCTCTACCACTCAAGGGAGAATCAAACTGGCTTACAATCACCTTCCCTCCCCCTCCCCACAATAGACACCCTGTGAGGTAGGTGGGGCTGAGAGAGCTCTAAGAGAACTGTGACTAGCCCAAGGTCACCCAGCTGGCTTCATGTGGAGGAGTGGGGAAACCAACCCGGTTCATCAGATTAGCCTCCGCCGCTCATGTGGAGGAGTGGGGAATCAAACCCGGTTCTCCAGATCAGAGTCCACCGCTCCAAACTACCGCTCTTAACCGCTACACCACGCTGGCTCTCAGAAAGGGCAGGTGAAAGCTGAAGGATTCGACTCCCTTTTAAGCACTACCTTACTCAGAGATGCTTACAGAAAACACAGGGCTGTACACTACCGCTCTGCTCAAAGATGTGCTTTCCTCTGACCCTTGTGTGTCAGAAGAGCTCGATTAGAGTCCAGGAGGACCTTAAAGAGCTTCCCCTGAATTTGCCACCTGATGCTGAGATTCAGAGGTTGACTGCCTCTAAAGGTTCCCTTTAGCCACCATAGCTACTACACCACACTGGATACTCAACCTATACATGAAGCTGCCTTATACTGAAATCAGACTATTGGTTCAACCAGTCAGTATTGTCTACTCAGACTAGCAGTGGCTCTCCAGGGTCTCAGGCCGAGGTCTTTCACATCACCTGCTACCTGGTCTTTTTTAACGGGAGTTGCTGAGGATTGAACCTGGGACCTTTTGCATGCCAATCAGATGCTCTTCCACTGAGCCACAGCCCCTCTCCAAAGTAATATTCAGAAAGTACACAGAACTGCCTTATATTGGATCAGACCCTTGGTCCATCCAGGTCAGTACTGTCTACTCAGACTGGCAGTGGCTCTCAAGCATAGGTCTTTCACATCACCTACCACCTGATACTTTCTTTAACTGGAGATGTCGGGGATTGAACCAGGGACCTTAAGCATACCAAGCAGAAGCTCTACCACTGAGCCACAGCCCCTCCCTGATACATAAACAGAAGCGTCCCAACACAGCCGCCCATTCCTTTTTGTGGCTTTTGGAAGCTGTGTGTAGCGCCCAGCCAAGCAACAGGCCGATTTCGGTATGTCTGGTTTTCCTTGCGACTGGAATCTCTTTCCGCCTCGGACAGCGGACAGCTTCATTAGTGGTTAAGAGCGGTGGTTTGCAGCGGTGGAGTTTGATCTGGAGGGTTTGATTCCCCACTCCTCCACATGAGCGGCAGACGCAAATCTGGTGAACCGGGTTTGTTTCCCCACTCCTCCACATGAAGCCAGCTGGGTGACCTTGGGCTAGTCACAGCCTTCTCAGCCCCACCTACCTCACAGGGTGTCTGTTGTGGGGAGGGAGAGGGAAGGTGATTGTAAGCCGGTTTGATTCTCCCTTAAGTGGCACAGAGAGTTGGCATATAAAAACCAACTCTTCTTCTTCACACATAAGACAGACGTCAGATCAGTTTGCCTGAGCCCAGCTTACCAACAGGACTGGAGAAGATGAAGCAGAGGGGATAGGAGACTCTCCCATCGTCGTGCTGGTACTTGTAACTATAGACGATGAACGTTTTCCGAAGGTTAAGGAAAGAAGCACAAGAGAAAGGCAGGCTCCTTGTGACAGGAATGGGGGAGGGAGGGAGGTGTCTTTCTTTGTGGCAAGCTCTCTTGGACCAAGGGTTCATAAGAACATAAAAAGAGCCATGCTGGATCAGACCAAGGTCCTTCAAGTCACACAGTGGCCAACCAGGTGCCTCTAGGAAGCCCACAAGCAAGACAACTGCAGCAGCACCATCCTGCCTGTGTTCCACAGCACTTAATATATTCGGCATGCTCTTTTGATCCTGGAGATAATAGTTATACACCATGACTAGCATTCATTTTAACTAGTAGCCATGAATACCCCTCTCCTCCATGAACCTGTCCACTCCCCTCTTAAAGCCTTCCAAGTTGGCAGCCATCACCACATCCTGGAAAGCAACCTGGTAACCAGTTCCCACCACTCAGGGATCTCCTGAGAACATCTAGACTGACCTGCTGAAAGGTATCCTTCAAGTACATAATCAATAACTAAGTAACTGGGTAGAAACCCTGGAAAAAAAATAAGTGCTTGTGCTAATTAAACTGTTTAGAGTAAGAGGAGGTCACTCAAAATAAATTATAGACTAGGCTACAAGAAGTAGCATAATAAGAAGAAATAATTGATTTAAAAGCATTAAGAGGTATTGTATTTTTCTACTAGGCGGTATCAGAGTTGTCGTACAAGGTTCAAGTTATCGTAGATACTGCTCGAATATAGCACCCTTTAGAAGGTAGGATACACTATACATATGGGTTAACGTTTGTTATTGTGTGTTTATGCTGTTTTAGTTCATAAAATACATATATTTTAAAAAGGAAAGGACTTTCTTCTGGGAAAAAGATGAAACATCACTGCCCTGAAAGGATATCGAGGCTGCCTCTCGGGAAGTTCATCCTTCAGTTCATCAGGAGAAATGCCCTGGAAATGTTTCAAAAGAGGAAAAAGAACGTGAGCCGGAGCAGCGGTTAGTGGGTCAAACTGAGAGACCCAGGTTCAAATCCTCATAGCGCCACGAAGCTCGCCAGGCGAGCTTGGCCCAGTCTCTCCCTCTCAGCCGAACCTACCTCACAGGGTCGCTGTGAGGATAAAAACAGGGAAGTGAGAACCCTCAAACCAAATCATCTTTATTACAGCCGAAGGCCAGCATAAAATATAAAACATACATCCTGTAATAAAGCCATACAGTTCCCACTTATAACATCTCCACCTTTGGGCCAGCTAAGGGTGGGGTAAAAGGGTAATAAAATAAAGTAAATCTCATCCATGCTTGCTAGTCTGAAGATTTATCCGTAAGATCTTTGTTCATCATTAATGCCTTCCGTTTCCAACAGACATCAGAGCAAAATTTTGCTACAGAGTGTGAAATAAAAGTCACCCTATCTTCCAGTAGATATTCTACCAAAGAGGCCTCAGAGGTGTAAGGGTATACAAATGGAGAGGGCAGGGGAGTAATTAAACGATTTCTAGCATCATCATAATGTTCACAATGGAGTAATATATGTGCTAGCATCTCCACCATATCTATAGAGCAAGAACATTTACATGCCTCTCTCGGGCGATTAAGAAACCTTCCCAAAAGTACAGCTGATGGGAGGGCATCAAATCGGGCCCTAGAAAAGGCCCGTCTTAACATAGGGGAAGAAACTGAGGTTAGATAAGGGGAAGTGGGAACCGTGAATAGTGAGCTCCTTGCAGGGAAGGGTGGGATAAAAAAAATGGAAAGAGAACGTTTTAAACGAGTAATGTTTAAAACACAGCACAAATTTGTGATGGATAGAAAAGGCTGCTGCAAGCCAGGCCTGCATTTAGGGATATCAGTACTGCTTAGGAAGGCTTAGAGATCATTATAACATGATCAGTCGCCACTAGGTTCATCTTAGGCTGTTGTCTTTCATTAATAGGGTTTCAATGGAGGATTTATGCTGACCGAAGGAGAGGGCAAGTTTCACTGACTCCCGTTATATCCGAGACATAGAAACATGGAGCTGGAAGGGACCTCAAGGGTCATCTAGTCCAATCCCCTGCACAGCATAGGAAATTCAAAACTACCTTTCTCCCCCCCACACACACACACACAGTGACCCACTGCTCCATGGGCAGAAGATGGCAAAAACCCCTACAGGATCCCTGGCCAATCTGGAGGAAAATTCCTTCCTCACCCCAAAGTGGCAATCAATCAGCATGACCCGGGGCCTGTAAGAAAGGGCCACAAGAGTCAAACACTGACGCAACCCTTCCTGCCCTCCCTCTCATCATCTGCCTAAGTTCACAGAATCAGCCTTGCTGACAGATGGCCATCTAGCCTCTGCTTAAAAACTTCCAGGGAAGGAGAGTTCACCAATCCTCCCCTTCAACGGAGGGCATTTATTCTCGCTGGGCTTAATGCCCTTCCTTCAGAGGTACTAAATGGTAGGTTTAAAAATATCCCTTTTGAGAAAAGACTATGTGTATGTGGCCTGAGCCAATACGATACGCTACAGCATATAATCATAAACTGTCATCTGCACGATGGCCCTCGCAAGAAAACAATTTTACCCTGGACTGATAAAATGAAATCTAGCCAAGAATCCTTCGTATGCCGGTTTTTAATGATTGAGTCTATTCCTGAAGTCACTTCAAAGGTGGCGGAATTTCTGGTGGAAGTTGTCAAGATAAGGACCAAAGTTTAAATTATATTTAAATTGAAAATGTATGGACAAATAATTTTGTGCACTGCTTATGCTATGTTTCTGACTATATGCCAATAAAGGTCGATTGTTGTTGTTGAGAACCCACCACCTCCTGAGGACGCCTGTTCCACTAGGAATCGCTCGGTCAGAAAGTTCTTCCTAATGTTTAGCGGAACACTCTTTCGATTTAATTTCAACCCATTTCATACCACAGCACAAGGATCCGTACCTCCTCCCTGACCACTAAAATCCAGTTCAGGTCCCCTTCAGTTTATGGCATTTGAGCAGGCGTCGCCCGTATGTTTCCTCTGATCTCTGAAACACTGCAAGGCTGCGAACTGATCCAGCCAATGTTTGTGTGTGAAGTGCCGTCAAGTCGCTTCCGACTCATGGCGACCCTATGAATCAATGTCCTATTTTTAACAGCCTGGCTAAGGTCTTGCAAACTGAGGGCCGTAGCTTCCTTGATTGAGTCGATTCATTTCTTGTCAGGTCCTCTTTTCCTGCTGCCCTCAACTTTTTCTAGCATGACTATCTTTTCCAGTGACTCTCGTCTTCTCATAATGTGACCAAAATACGATAGCCTCAGTGTAGTCATTTTAGCTTCTAGGGTCAGTTCTGGCTTGATTTTATCTACAACCCACTGATTTGTTTTTTGGCAGTCCGTGGTATCCGTAACACTCTCCTCCAACACCACATTTCAAAGGAATCTACTTTCTTCCTGACAGCTTTCTTCAATGTCCAGCTTTCACACCCATACGTAGTAATAAGGAATATGAGAGCATGAATTAATCTTTGTGGCCAGTGACCCAGCCGATGTTTACCCGCTCCCTATACTCACAATGGGATTTAATCCCAAACCTACGAAGGACTGTCATCTCCATCCACGTGGTAACATTATTACCCCACCCTCCTTCCAAACAACAGCGCACACACAACTATGCCCTCTTCCTTTTTCTCCTCACAACGATCCCGCGAGGTAGGTGAGGCCGAAAGAGAGCAGCTGGCCTGAGGGTCTCTGAGTGAGTTTCGTGGCACAGAGGGGGGAACTTGATCAACAGCGCACAGTACAGAGTGCTCCACCCGTAAGGCCAGAGGGGCTGTCAGCACAATAACTTTTGAGGTCTTAAAGCACATACGGGCGCCCTTCTCTGAAAGCTGCGCTCCCAATCAATGCTTTCATCACAACTCCTGTGCTGCTGAGCCACTCGCGCCAAATCGTCATTTTGCATGCAGTTAACGGTGTACTGAAAAGAGGAGGATATCCTTTTGTCTGTAAGAACACAGATTTCGCAGCCACCAACCTCATGTTCTTCGTCCAGAACCACCAGCTGCTTATCCTTGTCGATCTTCACTATAACAAAGAGAAAATTAAAGAGATGAAGAAGAGTTGGTTTTTATATGCCGACTTTCTGTACCGCTTAAGGAAGAATTAAACCGGCTTACAATCACCTTCCCTTCCCCTCCCCACAACAGACACCCTGTGAGGTAGGTGGGGATGAGAAAGCTCTAAGAGAGCTGTGAGTAGCCCAAGGTCACCCAGCTGGCTTCATGTGGAGGAGTGGGGAAACCAACCCGGTTCACCAGATTAGTGTCCACCCCACCGCTCATGTGGAGGAGTGGGGAATCGAACCCGGTTCTCCAGATTAGTCTACTGCTCCAAACTGCCGCTCATAACCACTAACCATGCTGGAACAGTACACTCGTGAGGATGACAACGCTACCCCTTCCGCTTACTTCCTTTTTCTAAAACACCTCCCCCCCACCCCACCGCCAAATGGGGAAGAGGTGCAACGGACAACTCCAGAACTCAGCATGGCCAATGGGGGAAGAGTCCCATCTCTTGCTTCCTTACTGACGCTTCCGAGGGGCAACTCAATTGCAGTATTTCAGTAGCATCTTCAGCAATCTTATCAGAGCGGATTGGCCATTCTGGCCTCCGGGAAATGTACCAAGGGGCCAAAGGCCTGGGGAGACACCCCACCAGCAATGGGCCCACCCGGACCCTAAGTAAACGACAGGCCTATCCTGGCCTTCCTCCCTCCTCGAGGGGTGGGGCTGGGGCATATGGGGGGGGCAAGGCCAAGGCAGAGTGGGGAGTGGATCTTTTCCAGGGCCGTTTTTTCTTCTCCGTCCACCCTCCCCGGTTCTTAGAACATAAGAAAGGCCCTGCTGGATCAGACCCAGGCCCATCAAGTTCAGCCGTCTGTTCACCCAGTGGCCAACCAGGTGCCTCCAGGAAGCCACTAACAAGACAGCACCATCCTGCCTGTGTTCCACCGCACCCAAAACAATAGGCATGCTCCTCTGATATTAGAGAGAATAGGTATGCAGCATGACTAGTATCCATTATAACGAATAGCCATGAATACCCCTTTCCTCCATGAATATGTCCACTCCCCTCTTAAAGCCATCTAAGCGGGCAGCCATCACCACATCCTGGGGCAGGGACTTCCACAATTTAACTATGCGTTGCGTGAAAAAATCCTAAATAAAATCCTACAGTACACATGAAGCTGCCTTATTTGGTCCATCAAAGTCAGTCTTGTCTACTCCGACCGGCAGCAGCTCTCCGGGGTCTCAGGCAGAGAGGTCTTTCACATCACCTACTTGCCTAGTCCCTTTAACTGGAGATACCAGGGACTGAACCTGGGACCGTCTGCATGCCAAGCAGATGCTCTACCACTGAGCCACAGCCCCTCCCCTACTACTAGTAATATGATTTTTTTTAAAAAAATAATGCTTTAATTAACTTCAGCAATCCTAAGCTCTTTAAATCAGCCATATTGCACCACTGCTTTATACTCCGAGCTCTTTTCCTGCTGCCTTAAATTTTTCCTAACATATATTGTATTTTCCAGTTACTCTTCCAGTGCAATCCTGTGCAGAGTTACGCCAGTCTAAGCAAACGGAAATGACTGGGCTTCGGCTGGAGCACCTCTCCTTAGGACAGTCTTGTAAGCCACCCAAACTTAAAGACCAAATTCAAAGTCACGGTCTTACAGCTTCAGTGGTCTTAGACTGGAGTAACTGGGCACAGGATTGCACTATTTGTCTTCTCATAACGTGAAGAAAGTACAGTAGCCGCATATGAGATGCTTTGCTCCTATACCAGCAGCCGGCGTACACTTCCAGCCCCCACAAGACCAAGAAAGTTCTATTGCCGGCATCTGTCATTCTTACTGATAATGGCAGCGTTGTTCGTTTCTTTGCGGAAGCGGAACTTCCTCAGCTTCTCCACAAGGTCTTCCGCGACGTCACAGACCACGAGGGATTCACTCTGAGGGGAAAAGAGGAGAGGGGAAACAGAAAATGCGTCAAAACCCAGACACATCCTTCACCTCCCAAACGTTTTGAGTCACGGAGCACTTTTCAGGAGATAAATTCGTCACGGAGCGCTAATTTTCACCTGGCTCCTATATACTAAACCGGATGCCAGTAGTATCGACGATGGAAGGTAGTTTAAGCATTTGGACATAGAATCATAGAGTTGGAAGGGACCACCAGGGTCATCTAGTCCAACCCCCTGCACAACGCAGGAAATTCACAACTACCTCCCCCACCCACACCCAGTGACCCCTACTCTATGCCCAGAAAATGGCCAAGGTGCCCTCCCTCTCATGAACTGCCTAAGTTCATAGACTCAGAACTGCTGACAGATGGCCATCCAGCCTCTGCTTAAAAACCTCCAGGGATGGAGCACTTACCACCTCCCGAGGAAGCCTGTTCCATTGAGGAACCGCTCTGACTGTTAGAAAGTTCTTCCTAATGTCTAGATGGAAACTCTTCTGATTTAATTTCAACCTGTTGGTTCTGGTCCAACCTTCTGGGGCAACAGAAAACAACTCGGCACCCTCCTCTCTGACAGCCTTACAAGTACTTGAAGATGGTTGTCACATCCCCTCTCAGTCTTCTCCTCTTCAGGCTAAACATACGTAGCTCCTTCAACCTTTCCTCATAGGACATGCTAAACATCAAGTTTTATTTCATTCAAAAAAATTATTTTCTCCACTAATTTCTACTCGATACTTACCCACACGCTGTTCATGGCTGCAAAAATTCGCAATTTTGAGATTGTCACATTAATTTTATTCATTTTTCTTTCCAATCTCTTCATGGAGCACGAGATGTTTCACGGCACACCAAGTGCTCCGTGGAGCACAGTTTGGGAGCCGCTGGACTAGGATTTAGGTGACCCAGGTTCAAATCCCCAGTCCGCATGAAGCGTATTGGATGACCTCGGGCCAGTCACATACTCTCAGCCTGGCCTATCTCACAGGGTTGTAGCAAGGATGGAGGAGAGGAGAATCATGTGCCCCCCCTTGGCGGGATATAAATAAAGTAAAAAAATAATAATTTTAAAAACTTTCTGGGTCTGAATGCCACAGCTCAGCTATTATTGGGAGCTAGATGGAGCATGCATGTCACTCCCATTCTGCAACCATTCCACTGTTTGCCCATCAGTTACCAGGTTCAATTTAAAATACTGACTATCACATACAAAGCCCTTCATGACGGGAAATACTGCCCTATGAGGAGCGGTTAAAACGCTTAGGGCTGTTTAGCTTGGAAAGAAGGCGGTTAAGGGGAGACATGATAGAGGCCTATAAAATGATGCAAGGTATGGAGAAGGTGGACAGGGAGAAGTTTTTCTCCCTCTCTCATAATACTAGAACACAGGGTTATCTGCTGAAGCTGGAGGGTGAGAGATTCAAAATGGATAAAAGGAAAGTATTTCTTCACAGAGCACATAGTTAAATTGTGGAACTCCCTGCCCCAGGATGTGGTGATGGCTGCCAAGTGGGAAGGCTTGAAGAGGGGAGTGGACATGTTCATGGAGGAGAGGGCTGTCCATGGCTACTAGTCAAAATGGATACCAGTCAGGATGCACACCTATTTTCTCCAGGATCAGAGGAGCATGCCCATTATATTAGGTGCTGTGAAACACGGGCAGGATGCTGCTGCTGCAGTCGTCTTGCTTGTGGGCTTCCTAGAGGCACCTGGTTGTCCACTGTGTGAACAGACTGCTGGATTTGATGGACCTTGGTCTGATCCAGCAGGGCCTCTCTTATGTTCGTATGACCTTAGATCCTCATATCTGCAAGACTGTCTCCCCACCCATGCACCGCTGCTGCTATAGCTTCGCTCATCGGAGCAGGGTCTTCTGTAGGTACCAACCTACAAATGGGCAAAATCAACAACTGCTGTACACGTGACTTCTCCATCCTAGACCCCACCTTGTGGGATGGCCTCAGGGCCTCCGAAAGGAATTTTATGAGGTGGTGCAAAAATTGTTTCAGAGCTTCTTTCCTGCTCCCTTACCAACTTTTTTTTAATCCACAATGTTTTTAAGCATAAGCTCAAAAAAGGTACAGAAGGTGAGGTGGAATGGAGCTCTTCACTGATTTTCTGCATCTGAGGCATTCTGCTCCTATGTTCCCTCCCACAGGATAAAGAGTGAAAAGAGGGGTCAGAGAGAAGAATGCACATTTGAACATCTTTATATGCTAAAATGCAAATGAGGGTGGGAAATCACACTTGAACATCCTTTTATGTATACTACAATTCTGCAACGCGTATAAGATGAAAGAATTATAAATCAAAAGTTAAAAAACAGGCTTTGTATTTACTTTAAAATGAGCTTTCCTTGAATTTTTCGTGAAAAGTGCATCAAACCAATTGTTCTAGCAGTATTTAATTCTTTACTCAGCCTGGCCAAATCCACAAGATGTTCTTGAGACACTGTTGACCTTAAAAATGCTTAATACGCTTGAGTTTGCTAAATTATCTCTCTACAGAAGAAGAGTTGGTTTTTATATGCTCACTTTTTCTACCACTTAAGGGAGAATCAAACCGGCTCACAATCACCTTCCCTTCCCTTCCCCACAACAGACACGCTGTGAGGTAGGTGGGGCTGAGAGAGCTCTAAGAGAGCTGTGACTAGCCCAAGGTGACCAAGCTGGCATCATGTGTAGGAATGGGAAAACCAACCGGGTTCACCAGATCAGCATCCGCTGCTCACGTGGAGGAGTGGGGAATCAAACCCGGTTCTCCAGATCAGAATCCACCGCTCCAAACCACCGCTCTTAACCACTACACCACGCTGGCTACAGAAGCTATTGTTGCTGGAATGGTTAAAAGAATTTGTAAGCTGACACAAACATTTGGAAACAGGTCACCAAGTCTCTATTCCATTAATATGTTCAACAGATCCAAAGGTTTTAACTGTGCATTTCCAAAAATTTGCCTTATGTACTTGTAACGGACAAATGCAGAAAGAATATAGAATTTTCCCATTTGAAATCCATATAGACTTCATATGTAAGGAGAAAACAGGTTTTTCAGAAGCCTGACTCTCAAAGGAAATGACTCCGCTTAAATGTTTTTTGTCAAGGAGCTGCAGATCCGTCCTTGACTGATTGCCCTCTTAGAAAAGCGCTTGTTTCTGAGAATATTCAGAGGGACCTTGAAGCCGGTAAGCCAGTCTGTTCTCCACTGAAACGCAGGCAGCATCAAGGTGTTTCTGACTTTTGCTCTATATTCTGATAACATTTGCTGGCTGAGAGCTATGATGTAACATTTGCTAACTGAGAGCTATGATGTAATGAAATTACACAATGTGATGTTATATGAAAGTTAAGAAGATCTTTTAAAGGTAAGACAAGAGTCAAATAAATCGTATTCTTAACAAGGAGAGAATGATGGGTAAAGTTATATTTAAAGAAATATCATAAAGCCATAAACTGACTGTTTAGTACATGGCCAGGTCACCAAATGACCTAACAGGTAATCCTTATAAGGTGAGAACAACAACGCTGCTGCTCGAAGTTCTGAAAGTGCTGATGCACTGGAACAATCTCAAGATCAGATCCGACCAAGTACTGTCAAGAGTAGGGAAGGATACTGATCTTGTAAGGTATAAAAGGAGGAGCTTCCTAGCTGAGAATTAGAGTTCCTAACAAGTTGATACCCATTGGCCTGAATGGATCTCTCCATCCCTTACCTGGGATGTAAAAGCTTTGAACCTTAATTCTTGCGTGGATTGGGGCTCTCAGACCTTCCATATGGGTTAAGACTTTCTTGCCTAAAAATCTCTCTGTTTAGTCCTTGTGTGGACTGAATACTTACAGATTTCTCCAACATTTACAAGTCTTCCTGTGAGACTGGAGAACTCCCTAAAAGGGGGATTCTTTTCAAGATAGCCAGCCCTTGCTAGGACTGGATGCCTGAACTGAATGCCTACAGACTTCTCCATCTTATAAATAAGATTCTTTATTCAGCCTGGCCAAATCCACGAGATGTTCTTGAGACACTGTTGACCTTAAAAATGCTTAATACGCTTGAGTTTGCTAAATTATCTCTCTACAGAAGAAGAGTTGGTTTTTATATGCTCACTTTTTCTACCACTTAAGGGAGAACCAAACCGGCTCACAATCACCTTCCCTTCCCCTCCCCACATCTTATAAATAAGATGGAGACTCTTAGAATCCATCAACCTTTGTGTGGAGTCTAGGAGTTTAGATCTTTCCATATTTAATATGGAAACACTGAGATCTCGTTTATTCTAGCAGGGATTAATGGGTTTTCACTAAGATCTATCTAGCCTTGTACAGGCCTCCCAGTCCTGACGGACATGGAGATTGTAAAACCTTATAGCTCCCTTCACACAGGTCTCTTCAACCCTCCAAAGAATTGAAGACACTAGGAGCTTATACTCTGAGCATGCATCAGAGATTTCCCTAGCTAACAGAGAGTATTCTGAACATTCTCTGAGCATGAGCCAGAGATCTCTCTAGCTGACAGAGAGACCTCTGAACTCAGTTCTTACACAGGACTCTGACATTCACATAGCTTTAAGCTTTGCCTAACTTTCTAGTTCTGACACAGCAAAAGATGGCATGCATATACATATAGAACTCCCTGATCTTAGCATAGATCAGAGGCCTTTCATAGGCTAAAAACACTTAGAGATTTCTCTATGGTTTCATGAACCTAGTCCTGGCATGGACTGAAAATATGAGTTAAGGGCTCATGACTTCAGCTCTGACATGAACTCATGGGACCAGAGATTTCTCTAACCATTGTATACATCAAACACTAAAATAACACATAGAGGACCCAAAAAGGTCTATTTTATCCTTAACATGAATTAGGAACTTTTCAGATCTCTCTAGGCCCTGCTGTGCTGGGGAGGTTTGCAAATGATGTAACTAGGTGAAGTATGTCTTATATTTTATGATATTATAGGTATTTTGAATTAAGATGCTTTTAACTAAATTAAATCTTATTCATCGTACTAACCGTTTTTTACAAGATTTCTGTAACTTATATTTCCTGAATGAAATATTATTACTGGTTGAAGGTTTGAACTCTCATATAGAGGAATAGAGATTGCTTGCATACATGAACATGTTAAAGACTCATAATGTCTGAACTTTGTAACCATTTACATGCATATATATTATGTAAAATAAACTGTATATACATTCACATCCTTTTTATAATTTATTGGAGCACTTCAAGAGAAAGCTTACTTCGGTAAGAAGCACTGAGTCCTGCTTAGTAGGTGTCTAAACAGAAGAAGATAACATACTTCTTCTCAGGAAGGGGTCCATTCTAAGAGAATAGGCACTGAAAAGCATAGACCCGCTTCATACTGAAGGTAAATGCTGCATTCCTGTCAAATAATCCTCATCATTAAGGTCATCAGGATATTGCTTTGGTAACAATACAGCTTTTCCTTCCAAATCACTTTCAGACATGGTGAGATATTACCGCAAGAAAATCGAACCCTTCACAACATTGAATCTTACAGTTAATCCTGCTGTAACACTGTCTACCAAAACACAGATTTTCTGAAGCAGGTTTCTTCTGGTGAATCATCTGTGCCGTTCATTTCCAGCAAGTTAGTATCATGTCTGTTATCATGCAGCCTAGCCCTCGTGGGTGTGGTGGAGTTATACACACAAGATAATTTTATTTCTGTCTTAAGGGCCAATGCAACAATTTTGGCTTCATTTCACATGCATTTCCCATCGCTTTGAAGTTTTGCAAGATCTGTGAGCAGCGTTTCAATGTTTCCTGCTTTGACTTCTAATTTCTGGCTTGGATTACCTTCTTGCAGTTATCGATGCGAGATAACATTTTGTACCGCACAGCTGACATTAACACAGAGACAAAAGATGTGGCGTAGAATAAAACTCCCTGGACTTCATTTCTTGTTTTGAATGTCATATTTAATTCCAGGTCTTGCAGTGCTAATTTAATTCCAGGCAGGTGAGATGCAAAAGGCTTTACACTTTCAACATGACCCGAACATCTTGTTTCAGACACACCATGAAAAAGACAGACGATGCAGTTTTCAAGGTTTAACAGCGTGGGACTGGAACTAAACAAGTAGCGGAAGGGTTGGTGTACCAGTACAGTCTTAATCCATCCTTAAAGAGCAACTTTGGACAGATAACTGGTCCAGAATGCAGCTATAAATGGAGGATTTGGGGTCGACATTTCCATCTGTAAACAACCATTTTCAGCAAACTCCAGACAGAGATGGGGCTGTGTTCACCTGCAGCAACCCGAACATCAAAGACTTTTGCGGCACCTTAAAGACTAGGTCATTTATTGCAGCGTAAGCCACCCTGAGCCAAGATGAAAGGCAAGGTATGAATATTTTAATAAATAAAAATAGATGATTATGGGTTTGGAGACTTGCAGTGCAATCCTAGGCAGAGCTGCTCCAGTCTAAGCCCATTGAAATGAATGGGCTTAGGCTGGAGTAACCATCCTTAGGATTGCACGGTAAGTCTTATGTACGATGGCTGCGGAAATTGGGAACATTCAGCTTGGAGAAGAAGTGGTTGAGGGAAGATAGGATTATTCTTTAAGTATTTTAAAGGGCTGCATTTTAGAGGAAGGAAGCTGTTTCAGTTGGTAGTGGAGGACAGGACTCGTAATAATGGGTTTAAATTACAGTGTGGAGATATTAATGGGATATTAGGAAAAACTTTTTAACAAGGAGATTTGAGTTGTGGAATTGGTTGCCCAGAGCTCATGGAAAGGTACAACTGCTTAGGATGGCAGTCATTTCTGGATCTTCCAGAATTAGTTTCACAGTGCCCTACAGGGACCAGCAATAAGGGGGGGACAACAAAAGAACCACGCCTAGTACAGAGCATAAGAAAGGCCATGCTGGATCAGACCATCAAGTCCAGCAGTCTGTTCACACAGTGACCAACCAGGTGTCTCTAGGAAGCCCACAAACAAGACGACTGCAGCAACATTATCCTGCCTGTGTCCCACAGCACCTAATATAACCGGCATGCTCCTCTGATCCTGGAGAGAATAGGTATGCATCACAACTAGCATCCATTTTGACTAGTAGCCATGGATAGCCCTCTCCTCTATGAGCATGTCCACTCCCCTCTTAAATCCTTCCAAGTTGGCAGCCACCACCACATCCTGGGGCTGGGAGTTCCCCAACTTTGTGTGAAGAAATGCTTCCTTTTGTCAGTTTTGAATCTCTCACCCTCCAGCTGCAGCAGATGACCCCGTGTTCTATTATCATGAGAGAGGGAGAAAAGCTTCTCCCTGTCCACTCTCTCCACACCATGCATAATTTTATAGACCTCTATCTTGTCTCCCCTTAACCGCCTTCTCTCCAAGCTAAACAGCCCTAAGTGTTTTCACCATTCCTCATTGGGCAGTTGCTCTGGCCCCCTGATCAGCAATCACTTGAATCTTCCTGGACGTATATGCTACCTTCTCAGACCTCCAGAGCTATGTCCAGACCGCCGTTTCCAAACGACAATATGCAAATTGCTGTATTTTCAACATTCATCAATGTGTATTGCAATACAGAATAGAAAGGCCAGCTAGATTGCTGGTCAGGGACAGCCATCAGGAGCACGTGACCTTGACAGTACAGCAATTATACTGGCTACAGATCCATGCCCAAGCCTGATTCAAGGTGTTGGTTTTGACCTTTAAAGCCCTACATGGCTTGGAACAGGGGTATCTGAAGGGCCGTCTTCTCCCATACACTCCTGCCCAGGAATTAAGATCACAGAGAGAGGCCCTCATGACTATCACTAGCATAGTTAAATTGTGGAACTCCCTGCCCCAGGATGTGGTGATGGTTGCCAACCTGGAAGGCTTTAAGAGAGGAATAGACACATTCATGAAGGAGAGGCTGCTAGTAAAAAGGCTGCTAGTTCATGGCTGCTAGTAAAAAAGGATATTAGTCATGATGCATACCTATTCTCTCCAGGATCAGAGAAGCATGCCTATTGTATTAGGTGCTGTGGAACACAGGCAGGATAATGCTGTAGTCGTCTTGTTGGTGGGCTTCCTGGAGGCACCTGGTTGGCCATTGTGTGAACAGACTGCTGGACTTGATGGGACTCGATCTGATCCAGCAGGCCCTTTCTTATGTTCTTATCCCATCCATCAAAAAAGTTCATTTGGTGGATACATGAGAAAGGGCTTTTTCAGTGGCAGCCCCACAATCATGAAACAACCTCCCCAGGGAGGTGCACCCGGCCTCCTCACTTGGCATCTCCAGGAGGCTGGACTGCATTTGACCAAAACAGTCCTAAGCTATTATTAAAATTTTGTATTTTCACATATTCTTTTTTATGTACTTTATTTATATTGTATGCCGCATTGTGATCCATAAGGAAGAAAGGCGGCTAAAAAATGTTTAAAATAAATAAATAACTAAACAGCAGTGCCATGTGCAGATTCAATTGTTCTGCTGGTCGGGGAAAGACCAGTCACTAAAACAAGTTCGTAAGGGTTCTGACTTCAGACTCCGTGTCAGAAGCACTTCTGGACCACTCCTCCTTTTGCAAGCATTTGTCTGAAGAGAACATACCCTGCAGGTCTGCGAGTACAAACCCACGCAATTAAAAACATGACATCGGACGAGCCGCGGCCTGTTTGCCGAATGTGCTGCCTTCGAGGTGTTTGTCGCGAAGTGGAAATTCCCCCACTCGGAAGGCTCACAACAGGAGGTTGTGTGTCTGCACGGAGCTTTTAAATATCATATCGGAACCCTGTTGCCAAAGCAAAAAAAAGAAAGAAGGAAACTCATTTGCAGATCTCCCGGCTTGCATATCCCACCAATGCAGAGGTTTGTGGGCCTCTTCTGCCCTTCAGCTAAACCCGTTGAAGAACCTGAGCAGAGGGAAATTCTTCTCCTTTCCTCTTTCTTCCTTCTAAACTGTAGTGAAGCAGCAGGCTCCTTGGGGCAGAGACTTTTTTATTGTACTCTTTAAAGTGCCATACACAACGAAGGCACTAAACCAGGGCTTCTTAAACTTTTTCCACTTGCAACCCCTTTTTGCCCAAGAATTTTTTACGCGACCCCGAGTATATAGGTATATAAAATAGGTATACAAATCAAACATTTACTGATAATAAAGAAATTTATTTTAAAACAATTCTTTGGTATAAATATAATTTTACCATTTATTAAAGACAAAAGCAAATTTGCATACTAATGAGATGGCTTTGCTTGTTGCCAAATTTTTGTGACCCCCACATTCACTTACACGACCCACAGTTTAAGAAGCTTTGCACTAAACAGCACTTCTTTGACAGACAAAGGTCTTGCCAAAAGCTCTTTCCCAAACATGTAGATCTCTTGGAGTGGGGGAGAAATCCTGATCACGATAACTGGATTAGGTTTGCAATACAGATGTGCCCTACATTTGTTAGAACATGTTACGACCGAGACCTTCCCCACAAACAAAGCAGTTCAAGACCGCTGAATTTTTGCTTCTAAGCAAACCAGGTTGGAAAATGTGGTACCTTCCATGAAGATAGTTTCAGGTGGACAGCCTGCTAGATTTGAGTCCAATAGTACCATAGAAACCGTAAGATTTCCGAGTATAAGGTTTCAATAGTCAACGTTCCCTTCATCAGGTATCTGACAATGGGAGCTTTGACTCTTGAAAGCTCATACCCTGAAAACCTGCTTGGTCTCTAAGGTGCCACTGGACTCAAATAATAGAATCAAAGAATCATAGAGTTGGAAGGTACCACCTGGGTCATCTAGTCCAACCCCCTGCACAATGCAAGAAGTTCACAACTACCTCCCCCCACACTCCCAGTGACCCCTACTCCATGCCCAGAAGATGACCAGGGTGCCCTCCCTCTCACGATCTGTCTGAGGTCACAGAATCAGCGCTGCTGACAGATGGCCATCTAGCCTCCTCTTAAAAACCTCCAGGGAAGGAGAGCTCACCACCTCCCAAGGAAGCCTGTTCTAGCAGGGTGGAAAATCTAGCAGATTGGGAAATTTATCCCAATACACTCTAAGAGCACAGGAAGAGACCCCCTAGTTTCTGCAACAGCTAAACTTTGAGCCTTGTGTAAACCGCTCTGAGCTCGGCTTGCTGGGGTAGAGCGGGTTATAAGAGTGATAAAATAAAAATTGTAAATTGCTAAAAACTTTAAAGAATAGGATCCTAGTGAAAGGTGGAATCACAGCAGTTAAAAAGACTAAAAAACACCATCTAGCTCAGTTCCAAAAGGAGGGCCACCTATCCTGTATCAGAAGAAGAAGAGCTGGTTTTTATATGCTGATTTTCTCTACCACTTAAGGGAGAATCAAACGGGCTTACAATCACCTTCCCTTCCCCACAAAAGACACTCTGTGAGATAGGTGGGGCTGAGAGTGTGACTAGCCCAAGGTCCAGCAGTCTGTTCACACAGTAGCCAACCAGGTGCCTTTAGGAAGCCCACAAACAAGACAACTGCAGCAGCATTCTCCTGCCTGTGTTCCACAACACCTAATAGAATAGGCCTGCTCCTCTGATCCTGGAAAGATCAGGTACGCAATCGGTGTGAATATGGTAGGAAATTAGTATCTGACTCCCTTTGCAACACCTTCAGACTGGGATATAAGAAAAAGAAGACGAGTTGGTTTTTATATGCCAATTTTCTCTTCCACTTAAGGAAGAATTAAACTAGCTTACAATCACTTTCCCTTCCCCTCCCCACAACAGACACCCTGTGAGGTAGGTGAGGCTGAGAGAGCTCTAAGAGAGCTGTGACTAGCCCAAGGTCACCCAGCTAGCTTTATGTGGAGGAGCGGGGAAACCAGCCACATTAGTGCCAACCAGGTGCCTCTAGGAAGCCCACAAACAAGACAACTGCAGCAGCATTATTCTGGAAAGAATAGGTATGACTAGTCTCCATTAGGACTAGTGGCCATGGATAGCCCTACCCTCGTCCATGAATACGACCGCTCCCCTCTTAAAGCCTTAACATAAGAAAGGTCATGCTGGATCAGACCAAAGCCCATCAAGTCCAGCAGTCCATTCACACAGTGGCCAACCAGGTGCCTCTAGGAAGCCCACAAACAAGACGACTGTAGCAGCATTTATCCTGCCTGTGTTCCACAGCACCTAATAGTAGTTAAGGAGATCGAGTAGACTGCAGGATAGCCTTTCCTAAGCAGCAGGTGGGAAAGGGAAAACGAGAAACCGTCTAGCCAAGTGCTTCTCCAAAGTTGGGCACCACATTTGGGAAGAGGGCCATTATTAATTCAGTTTTTCCTGGAGAGTGGACAGAAGGAAGCTTTTTAAAAAGTCCATGCGCGGGATCACGCCCTTTGATGCCAGACCAGTCAGGTTCCTCCAGTCATGGCTAACGCAGTTTATGGTTACTATTCCACAAGAAGTCACGCCTTGAAACAGCTAAGAGAAAAATCCATCCTCTGATTTCCAACATCACTAAAAAGCATCTGGCCAAAAACAAATCCACATTGTGTCAAACACACAGTCACTTGGAATGACGACTACAATCCATTTTTGAGGGAATAGAAGCCCCAACAAATTATGCAGGACATTCTGCTAAGAACACAGAGGATCACGTTGCAAGGAGCTGGGAATAATTCGAACACTCCTGTGGACTAACTGCATTCACATGTTGTACCAAGGCCACAAAAAGACAACTTGTTGGCACCTTAAAGGCTAACATATTCTTGATTTAATTTTAAAGGTATTATAAGTTTCCACAAGTCATTAATGCAGGCTGGAGGAGCTTCTTTATGCTTTGTGTGTGTGTGCCGTCAAGTCACAGCTGACTTATGGGCGTTCAAGGCAAGAGACGTTCAGAGGTGGCTTGCCATTGCCTGCCTCTGCATAGCAACCCTGGACTTCCTTGACGGTTGCCCATCCAAATACTAACCAGGACTGACCCTTCTTAGCTTTACAGCTCTGGCAATCTCTAAATCTGGCTATCCAGGTGAGGGCTCATTATGCATTAAGGAGAGTAAAAGAGAAGAATGCTGTGGTCAGCCAACTAAGTCAAGGACGCATGGCATGGGGGTTGATTTCTTCACCCTCCCCATAGTGGATTAGTTACTCCCCCTTTGCTGGTGACTGCAAACCCAAAAAAGGAAAATGCCAATTCTGGATTAACCCAACTAGGATACAATAAAAGGGAATATGTGTATGGGGTACACAATAACAAATTAACCTTAAGAAAGTTACAGAGGACAGCCATGTTGGTCTTCAGGAGAAGGACTAGATTTGAGTCCCAGCAGCACCTTAGAGACTGACAAGATTTTGAGGGTAGGAGCTCTGGAGAGTCAAAGTTCCCTTCGTTATCTGGTTACTGAGTCAAATCTAACAAACACACATTTTGTAACCTTTGGAACATCCCCCCTAGTTCAGTCTGTTTCAGAGGGGAGACAGAGAGATATACTAAACTCAGGGTGGGTGTGGGGCAACAGGGTGTGAGAGGCAAGGAAAGATTGCTTTGAAACTCCTGCTCTGTGGTTTTTAGCAATCCTGGCCATTTCTCCCACACCTGCTGTCTCCCTAGTCAACACAAACCGAGACGTATTTTTGACCTAAACAAGCCTAAATGCAAGAAGGAACACCAGGAATGCTGGGGGGTGAATGGCAAACTCAACCCTGGCCCTTTCTCAGAGAATGGGAAGTGAGACTATTGCTCCAAGAATGCATGTTATAGTAGAGCCATTGTATCTGCAAACAGGGTGTTATTAATAACAAAATAATTCGTAGTTTTGCAAAAAAAATTCGCATTTTCTGCAATGCAGCCCTTTAACACTACTGTATGAAAAGAAAAGAAAAACTGGAAAAAAAAACCCGCCTCATAGTATCAGCAGCATCATTGTCCAAGATACAAAGAAGCTTTTGTATGTTTTTAAAGCCTATTTTGTCTCATTTTGTTGGAAATGCAAAGAAAAAAGGCCCGATCATCACATCATTGTGGAAGGGGGAGATTGCATATGCATGTTTGTACACACATACATATATTAATTATATATAGCATTATACAGAATATGCATAATTCGATGTGATTATTAACCGTATATATTAATCCCATGTATTAATTGCACTCACTATATCTCAGTGCAGACATGCCCTGGAGAGGAGCACTGCAATC
Source organism: Euleptes europaea (assembly GCF_029931775.1). Lineage (NCBI taxonomy): Eukaryota > Metazoa > Chordata > Lepidosauria > Squamata > Sphaerodactylidae > Euleptes > Euleptes europaea. The sequence goes on from NC_079317.1 coordinate 6,569,184, forward strand.
CCCCTCCCCAAAGACCCGCACTCACCATTTTGCAAGAGCAGTCGCCCCTTCAATCGCGCTGCCTCTTTAAGAGCCCAAGAGGGCCCCTCCCTTGATCACTGCCACTCCGGCGGCGATTCCCTCCAGAGCGCATGCCCCACGTAGGCCGCCACCCAATCAGCGGGGGCGCGTCGGCTTAGCCGACGACGTCACTGCGCTACGGCGAGCGGGAAGCGGCAGACGCGTGATTCCTGCCCGCCCTCTCAGTCGTACAGCGCTCTCTATCCTCCCGCCCACGCCTAGAGAGGCCGGGGGAGCGCCCGCAGGCTCCTCAGCGGCCTTCCTTATGCTAATTAAGGGCGGGGCTTGAGCTTCCTTTCCCCCCCGCCGGCGCCAAGCAGGAAGCGGCGTTGCCATGGCAACCGGAGAGCCTGCTGCTTGAGCGTGGGGGAGGGGTCCCATTGAAAAAAAATTGGGGAAATAAAAGGGGAAATAAAAGGCAGGTTGATTTGTATTTAGCTGAGGAACAAATCTCTGGCCAGGAGATAGTTATTTTTGCAATAAACGCGCAACTAATGTATATATATATGTGTGTGTATGGATATATGTATAGGAGCTCTGCTCGCGACCTGAGTTCGATTCCGGCGGAAGTCGGTTTCAGGTAGCCGGCTCGCTGCCTTGGAAACGTCGGGGTAGCCGGTGCTTGCACAATTGACCCTATAGATACATAATTTTATGATGTGCCCCTGGCCACCAAGATCAAGTTAATTCATGCCATCGTATTCCCTATTACTATGTATGAGTGTGAAAGTTGGACAGTGAAGAAAGCGGATAGGAAGAAAGTAGATTCCTTTGAAATGTGGTGTTGGAAGAGAGGGTTACGGACACCCTGGACCGCCCAAAAAACAAATCGGTGGGTTCTAGATCAAATCAAGCCTGAACTGACCCTAGAAGCTAAAATGACTAAACTGAGGCTGTCGTATTTTGGTCACGTCATGAGAAGACTCCCTGGAAAAGACAGTCATGCTAGGAAAAGCTGAGGGCAACAGGAAACGAGGAAGACTCAACAAGAGATGGATTGACTCTATGAAGGAAGCCACGGCCCTCAGCTTGCAAGATCTGAGCAAGGCTGTTAAGGATAGGACACTTTGGAGGACATTGATTCATAGGGTTGCCATGAGTCGGAAGCGACCTGACAGCCCTTAACACACACACACACACACAAATATAATCTTATATACACATGTATGCATATATACACACAGAGAAGGGCAACACAGATGGTGAGGGGTCTGGAGACCAAGTCCTATGAGGAAAGATTGAAGGAGCTGGGTATGTTTAGCCTGAAGAGGAGAAGACTGATAATCATCTTCAAGTACTTGAAGGGCTGTCACAGATAGGATGGTGCCGAGTTGTTTTCTGTTGCCCCAGAAGGTCGGACCAGAACCAACGGGTTGAAATTAAATCAAGAGTTTCCGTCTAGACATCAGGAAGAATTTTCTAACAGCGTTTCCTCAGTGGAACAGGCTTCCTCGGGAGGTGGTGAGCTCTCCTTCCCTGGAGGTTTTGAAGCAGAGGCTAGATGGCCACCTGTCAGCAACGCTGATTCTAAGACCTTAGGCAGATCATGAGAAGGAGGGCATCTTGGCCATCTTCTGCGCATGGAGTAGGGGTCACTGAGGGTGTTGGGGGGGAGGTAGTTGTGAATTTCCTGCATTGTGCAGGGGGTTGGACTAGATGGCCCTGGTGGTCCCTTCCAACTCTATGATTCTATATATAATTTTGTATACATATGTGCATATGCACACACTATATATGTATATATATACACATGTATATACATACATGTATATATACACACAGACATGTACACACATATATAATTTTACACACACACACACACATAAAATCCTGCCTTGGCAACTACCATGCTTCAAGGGCTTGTAAAGCGTTTCTCTAAACCTCCCATAAAAATCACTGAATGTTTGTGTTAAGTGCTGTCAAGTCACTTCCCACTCATGGTGACCTTATGAATGAAAAAAATATTTTCTGGTAGGGTATGAGCTTTCATGAGCCACAGCTCACTTCTTCAGATACTCACTTCTTCAGAAAGCTCATACCCTACCAGAAAATATTTTTGCTAGTCTTTAAGGTGCTACTGGACTCTTGCCCTTTTCTACTACTGCAGACAGACTAACAGGGCGACCCACTGTGAATTATGAATGAAAGTCCTCCAAAATGTAAAATCGTTGACAGCCTTGCTCAGATCTTGCAAATTGAAGGCTGTGGCTTCCTTTATTGAGTCCATCCATCTCTTGTTGGGTCTTCCTCTTTTCCTGCTGCCCTCAACTTTTCCTAGCATGACTGTCTTTTCCAGTGACTCCTCATCATATGACCAAAGTACAATAGCCTCAGTTTAGTCGTTTTAGCTTCTAGGGTCAGTTCAGGCTTGATTTGATCTACAGTCCAATTTTTTTTTTTTTTGGCTGTCCACGGTTATCCGCAAAACTCTCCTCCAGCCCCACATTGCAAAGGAATCTGCTTTCTTCCTATCCGCTTTCTTCAACGTCCAGCTTCCGCAGAATACTCCTAACCAAAAAGGGCGGAGGGATCGGAGCAGGAAGTTGGGTCGCACGAGCTGGCAGGACGGGCACGGGCTTCAGCGGCCCCTTCGGAGCATGCGCACGCTTCGCGCAGGCGCCCTGGGGCAACAACAAAAGGAGAGGGGCTGAGCGGGCGTCGGTTTTGCGGCTGCAGCCTCCGTCGGCCCCCCCCCCACTCACCCCCCCCACCTCCGCTCGCCGCCGATGGCCGCCGTGTTCCTGGTGACGGTCTACGAGTACTCGCCCCTTTTCTACATCGCCGTGGTCTTCGTCTGCTTCTTGGTCACCAGCGGCCTGGTCTTGGGATGGTCAGTCCTATTGCATTGCTTATTAGTCCGATTGCATTGCTTACTAGTCCGATTGCATTGCTTATTAGTCCTGTTGCATTGCTTATTAGTCCGATTGCATTGCTTACTAGTCCGATTGCATTGCTTATTAGTCCTGTTGCATTGCTTATTAGTCCGATTGCATTGCTTATTAGTCCTGTTGCATTGCTTATTAGTCCTGTTGCATTGCTTATTAGTCCGATTGCATTGCTTATTAGTCCGATTGCATTGCTTATTAGATCTCTTGACTTACTTCTTATTATTATTGGTGTAGTGGTTAAGAGCATCAGAGTAGAGTCTGGGAGACCCGGGTTCGAATCCCCACTCACGCCATGGAAGCTCACTGGGTGACTGCGGGACGGACGCAAACGCTGAGCCTAACCTACCTCACAGGGCAAGAGTCCAGTAGCACCTTAAAGACTGCTTATTAGTCCTATTGCATTGCTTATTAGTCCTGTTGCATTGCTTATTAGTCCTATTGCATTGCTTATTAGTCCGATTGCATTGCTTATTAGATCTCTTGACTTACTACTTCTTATTATTGGTGTAGTGGTTAAGAGCATCAGAGTAGAGTCTGGGAGACCCGGGTTCGAATCCCCACTCACGCCATGGAAGCTCACTGGGTGACTGCGGGATGGACGCAAATGCTGAGCCTAACCTACCTCACAGGGCAAGAGTCCAGTAGCACCTTAAAGACTGCTTATTAGTCCGATTGCATTGCTTATTAGTCCTGTTGCATTGCTTATTAGATCTCTTGACTTACTACTTATTATTATTAGTGGTTAAGAGCATCAGAGTAGAGTCTGGGAGACCCGGGTTCGAATCCCCACTCATGCCATGGAAGCTCACTGGGTGACTGCGGGACGGACGCAAACGCTGAGCCTAACCTACCTCACAGGGCAAGAGTCCAGTAGCACCTTAAAGACTGCTTATTAGTCCTATTGCATTGCTTATTAGTCCGATTGAATTGCTTATTAGTCCGATTGCATTGCTTATTAGATCTCTTGACTTACTACTTCTTATTATTGGTGTAGTGGTTAAGAGCATCAGAGTAGAGTCTGGGAGACCCGGGTTCGAATCCCCACTCATGCCATGGACGCTCACTGGGTGACTGCGGGACGGACGCAAACGCTGAGCCTAGCCTACCTCACAGGGCAAGAGTCCAGTAGCACCTTAAAGACAGCTTATTAGTCCTATTGCATTGCTTATTAGTCCGATTGCATTGCTTATTAGATCTCTTGACTTACTACTTCTTATTATTATTGGTGTAGTGGTTAAGAGCATCAGAGTAGAGTCTGGGAGACCCGGGTTCGAATCCCCACTCATGCCATGGAAGCTCACTGGGTGACTGCGGGACGGACGCAAACACTGAGCCTAACCTACCTCACAGGGCAAGAGTCCAGTAGCACCTTAAAGACTAACAAAAATATTTTCTGGTAGGGTATGAGCTTTCGTGAAAATATTTTTGTTAGTCTTTAAAGTGCTACTGGACTCTTGCCCTTTTCTACTACTGCAAACAGACTAACACGGCTACCCACTGAATTATCTACCTCACAGGGTTGTTGTGAGTATCAATTGAAGAAAAGGAGGATGAGATAAGCTGCTTTGGGTCCCCGTGCGGAAGGAATATGGGGTAGAAATGAATTAAATTCTTGTTGTGCCTTCTTTTGGTGTGCATTTGGTTGCCTTTGATTTTGAGTGTTTTTGGTATACTGTTGATTTATCTGTAAACCACTGTATGCTTTTGAGAAAAATAATATACAGCAAATTGTAAGTCGCCTCGAGCAGGACTCTTAAGATGAGGTATAGAAATATTATAAATAAATAATATAAATAAATGTACTTAGATGCTCGTTGTTTAGAACTCTTGTTGAACCGGAGCTGGATGTTCGTAATGCTCACTGAACTTGGATATTTCATACATCTTAGGTTTGGCTGGGATGTTCCTGTGATTCTGAGAAACTCGGAAGAAACGGAGTCGAGTGCAAAAGTCTGCCAGAAGCAGATGCGGCAAGTGAAGAACCCCTTCAGCTTGGAAGTCAGCAATCCCGCAGCCGCCTCCCTCGCAAGTCAGTGGTTGGTTCTTCTCATCCCAGAGATCTCTCTTCCCCCCCCCCACCTTTGCTTCCTGCCGTATCAGCTCCCAGGTTTCCCAACGGAATGGATCCTCTTGGGGGCGACCCCCTGAAATCACCCGAAGCTGCCGAAACACCCTGATCCGATCAGCCAGCCCATAACTGTTTTCACACAAGGGGCTTTTCAGTAACCTCTGTGGTTCTGTTCAATTTGTTTTGTTTTGTTTATATGCTTCATTTCTACCCTGACTTTCTCCCCAGCGGGGACCCAAAGCAGATGACATCATTCTTCTGTCCTGCGTTTTGTCTGTACAACAACCCTTTGAGGTAGAATAGGCTGAGAGAGTACGACAGGCCCAAGGTCAGCCAGGGAGCATCCATAGCAGAGTGGGGCTTCGAACCCAGGTCTCCCAGATCCTAGTCAAACACTGTAACCACTACACCACACTAGCTTTTGAGGTCTGGTCACGCTGGAGAAAATAAAGCAATAGTTCAGTGGTACCATAAAGACTAACAACATTTATTGTTAGGGCTGAGGGCTGTTTAGCTTGGAAAGAAGATGGTTAAGGGAAGATATGATAGAGGTCTATAAAATTATGCATGGTCTGGAGAGAGTGGACAGGGAGAAGCTTTTCTCCCTCTTTCATAATATTAGAACGCGGCGTCATCTGCTGAAGCTGGAGGGTAAGAGATTCAAAAGTGATAAAATGAAGTATTTCTTCACACAACACATAGTTAACTTGTGGAATTCCCTGCCCCAGGATGTGGTGATGGCTGCCAACTTGGAAGACTTTCAGAGGGGACTGGACATTTCATGGTGGATAGGGCTATCCAAGGGTACTAGTCATGATGCATACCTTTTATCTCCAGGATCAGAGGAGCATGCCTATTATCTTAGGTGCTTTGGTACACAGGCAGGATAATGCTGCTGCAGTCGTCTTGTTTAGGGGCTTCCTAGAGGCACCTGGTTGGCCACTGTGTGAACAGACTGCTGGACTTGATGGACCTTGGTCTGATCCGGCATGACCTTTCTTATATTCTTATGTTCTTATACCAACATTTTGTGAGTCACGGTTCACTTCCTCACATCTGCGGATGTGTGCGGAGACTGAAATAAATGGTATTAGTCTTTAAGGTGCCACCGGACGATTGCTTTATTTTGCTTTAACAGACTAACATGGCTGCCCTCTTTGCAATCTCCATGTAGGGAAAAGACATTTAATATGGTTACAAGAGTTCTGAGCAACCTAAGTGTTAACTTTGGTGTTAAAAAACCAACAGAAGGAAGAGCCGCCTCAGGTGTAAAAATTCTTCACATTGCCCAGTTGTCTGTTACTCTGTCCTTGGTGCTGGAGGGCTAAGCGCAAGCCAAAGCAGCTCTAGATAACATACAGGCAAAGGAAGAGCCCTGCGGAGACATTTGTCTTCCCCCAGTTGGCAGCACCAGGTTTCCTTCCAGGGAGCTCACAAGCAGCCCATGAATTACACTCTCCCCCTCACAGCAGTTATTCAAAGATACACTGCTCCAAACCTGGAGGTTCTGTTTTGCTACTGTAACAAATAGCTGTTGATGGACCTGTTTGCCGTCTCTTTATCGGTTTTCCCCTTTAAAGCCATCCACACACTTTGTGCCTGCGAATTCTGAACGTTAATTATGCCTCCTGTGAAGAAGAACACACTGCCTCATAAGATGTATGAAATAACCAAGTTCAGTGAGCGTTACAAACACCTACATAAGAACATAAGAAAAGCCTTGCTGGCTCAGACCGAGGCCCATCAAGTCCAGCAGTCAGTTCACACTGTGGCCAACCTGGTGCCTCTGGGAAGCCCCCAAACAAGACAACTGCAGCAGCACTATCCTGCCTGTGTTCCACAGCATCTAATATAACAGGCATGCTCATCTGATCCTGGACAGAATAGGTATGCATCATGACTAGTATCAATTTGGACTAGTAGCCATAAATAGCGCTCTCCTCCATGAACATGTCCACTCCCCTCTTCAAGCCTTCCAAGTTGGAAGCCATCACCACATCCTGGGGCAGGGAGTCCCCCCAATTTAACTGCATTGTGTGAATGTTTTGAATCCCTCGCCCTTCAGCTTCAGCAGACGACCCCGCTTAGTTGGTTCTTGAGGCGTAAAGTTTCCAGAGCTGAATTCAATTATCTGTCTTGCAGCAAAGGGGGGGGAGGGACTGTACTTCTCTTCGCTGCTCTTATGGAAAACGCTGACCATAACCTGCTGACCCCCCCCCCACAACCAATCATGGACTCTTCCGAGGAATGAGTGAACTGCCCCCTTCCAACTGAGTTTCCCAGCTGAAGCGCATGGTCTAATTGAGCCTGGCCGGGCACATGTCCTTGAAACTGACTTGTTATGTGGGCATGTGCTCCGCATCTGTAAGAGGCGAAAAACCAGGCCGAGCTGGAAAATTCCTTCAGGATGAAAATTCCTCTTGACAATCTCTTCTTTTTTTGGGGGGGGGGGTTTCCATCGGAAACATATTTCATCCCCAATCAAAGCGGCAATAGGCTTTGAGGTGAAACCTGTTTCTGATGCGGGAGCCAGCGGATTATGCAGGTTGTCCAGGAAAACACCACCAGAACTCCTTGCTACTAGAAAAGCAGTGCTTGTTTATTTTACAGTTCACAGGTATAATACAAACTCCTCTTACACTCCTCCACTCATAGCATCCCGACACATACGCTTCCATTCTATACAGCTTTATACAATATGCCATTTCAGGCAACCAATCACCGTAGATGCTAAGTCATTCACCTGTTGCTAGTACATTTCATCATCCATCTGGCCCAAACCGGTTCTGGCCAGATCCCACAGGCTATCCAGGGACTTTCCAGACTTATGACGTCATTACAGATCTACTTGATCTCAGTGCAACCTGACAAACTAATCTGACAGCCTTGCATCTCTGACAGTTTCTAGAACCAGGGCAAGATCCTGGAGAGGCGGCCTGAAATGTTCTAAAGAAAATCAGTAGGAATTATTAGGCGTTCGTCCCTTGAAACAAAACTACTAAGCTCGGAAGAATTTGGGATTTGATGTTTGTCCTCTGAAGCAGGGGTGTCGAACTCAAATGTAATGACCAGTGTGGAGAGCCAGCATGGTGTAGTGGTTAAGAGAGGTGGTTTGGAGAGGGGGAGTCAGGTTTGATTCCCCACTCCTCCACATGAGCGGGGGAGGCTAATCTGGTGAACTGGATTTGTTTCCCTACTCCTCCACACGAAGATAGCTGGGTGACCTTGGGCTAGCCACAGCTCTCTCAGCCCCACCTACCTCACAGGGTGTCTGTTTTGGGGAGGGGAAGGTGATGGTAAGCCGGTTTGAGTCTCCCTTAAGTGGTAGAGAAAGTCGGCATATAAAAACCAACTCTTCTTCTACAAGGGCTGGATATGACATAAATGTCTCTTGGTAAGGCCAGGCCATACAGCCCCAGCCCAGATGGAGAGTGGGGGAGGGGTGGCTTCCTCAGCTGGCTTCCAGGCCGGATAAGAGCTCTCAAGGGACTGGATCCGGCCCTCAGGCCTGTTGTTTGACACCCCTGCTCTAGAGTCACCCAGTGGGTCACCAGCTCTTTTCATGCTAATGGGGGAGAAATGTGCTTTTTTATTTTGCCTGCTTTGGACCTTTCCAGTTGCCAAAATCCTTCTCGAACTTGACCCCCTTGCTCCTTTCTTTGCTCCCCAGGTGGCATCTCTCTGACACTCGATTGTCTGGAAGACTGTCTGCTGACATGCTACTGGGGCTGCAGTGTTCAGAAACTCCACGAAGCTCTGCAGAAGCATGCCTATTGCTTCCGAATAAAAACCCCACAGGCGTTTGAGGATGCCTTGCAAGATGAATATCTCCACCGCCAGCAGTACTGGTATCCTTTTTGTCATGTTTTCACATTTTCCGCTTCAGTGCGCCTTGTGGGATCTTCAGACCCAGTGGCTGCAGAGGGAAGGTGGAGTAAGTGTTTCCAGTTTCTGGTGAAATCTCTGGAGCACAAGCTAAGGGAAGAGAGAATCATAGAGTTGGAAGGGACCACCAGGGTCATCTAGTCCAACCCCCTGCACAATGCAGGAAATTCACAACTACCTCCCCCCTCCACACCCCTAGTGACCCCTAGATGGCCAAGATGCCCTCCCTCTCATGATCTGCCTAAGGTCATAGAATCAGCATTGCTCAGATGGCCATCTAGAGGTTTCAGGAGGTTTAATGCATAGTTAAATTGTGGAACTCCCTGCCCCAGGATGTAGTGGTGGCTTCCAACTTGGAAGGCTTTAAGGGGGAGTGGACATGTTCATGGAGGATAGGGCTATCCATGGCTGCTAGTCAAAATGGATACTATTCATGATGCATACCTGTTCTTTCCAGGATCAGAGGAGCATGCCGAATATATTAAGTGCTGTGGAATACAGGAAGGATGGTGCTGCTGCTGCAGTTGTCTTGTTTGTGGGCTTCCTGGAGGTGCCTGGTTGGCCACTGTCTGAACAGACTGCTGGACTTGATGGACCATGGTCTGATCCAGTATGGCTTTTATTATGTTCTTACTTTCTTATGAGGTTGGGTGTTCAGCGATAGATCACAATAGGTAGCCGTGTTCGTCTGTCTGTTGCAGTAGAAAAGAGCAAGAGTCCAGTAGCACCTTAAAAGACTAACCAGATTTCTGGCAGGGTATGAGCTTCCATGAGCCACAGCTCACTTCTTCAGAGGATAAGAATCGCACATGAAGCTGCCCTAGAATGAATCAGGCCCTTGATCCATCAGTGTCAGTATTGTCTACTCAGACTATCAGTGGCTCTCAAGGGTCTCAGGTGGAGGTCTTTCACATCACCTACTTGCCTAGTCCTTTTTAACTGGAGATGCCGGGGATTGATGACCATAACCTGCTGAGCTTCTGAGATCTGCTGAGATTGGGCTAGCCTGGGCCATCCGAGTCAGGGGTGTCCGCTAGCAGAACATCAGAAGAGCCCTGCTGGATCAGACCAGTGGTCCATCTAGGCCAGCATCCCGCCTCACACAGTGGCCAACCAGTTAATGTAGAGGTCCAACAAGGCAGAGAGGCCAAGGACTTCCCCTGATTAGAACATCAGATGAGCTCTGTTGGATAAGACCAATGGTCCATCTTGTCCAGCATCTTGTCTCACACAGTGGTCAAACAGTTTCTCTGGAAGGCCAACAACAGGGCACAGAGGCCGAGGCCTTCATTAGATCCCTGCTGGATCAGACCAGTGGTCATAGAATCATAGAGTTGGAAGGGACCACCAGGGCCATCAAGTCCAACCCCCTGCACAATGCAGGAAATTCACAACTACCTCCCCCTGCACAACCCTAGTGACCAGAAGATGGCCAAGATGCCCTCCCTCTCATCATCTGCCTAAGGTCACAGAATCAGCATTGCTGACAGATGGCCATCTAACCTCTTCTTAAAAACCTCCAGGGAAGGAGAGCTTACCACCTCCCGAGGAAGCCTGTTCCACTGAGGAACCGCTCTAACTGTTAGAAAATTCTTCCTAATGTCTAGACGGAAACTCTTTTGATTTAATTTCAACCCATTGGTTCTGGTCCGACCTTCTTGGGCAACAGATGGAAACTCTTTTGATTTAATTTCAACCCGTTGGTTCTGGTCCGACCTTCTTGGTCCATCTGGTCCAGCATCTCGTCCCACACAGTGGTCCAGCATTCTATCTAACAGGCCAACCAGTTCCTCTGGAGGGCCAACAGAGGTTGAGGCTTTTATTAGAACATGAGAGGAGCCCTGCTAGATCAGACCAGGGGTCCATTATCCTGTCTCACACAGTGGCCAACCAGTTCCTCTGGATGGCCAACAACAGGGCACAGAGGCCGAGGCCATCCCTTGATAAGAATGTGAGAATATCGAAGGAGCCCTGCTAGATCAGACCAGTGGTCCATCTGGTGCAGCATCCTGTTTCACACAGTGGCCAACCGGTTGCCCCTGAGGTCCAAATGAACAGTTTCTTTGCGTCAGTTTGCAGAATGAGAACTTTAAATCAAACCCATTGTTTTTAAAAAAACATTTTCAAATATTATTCAGATCATCAGCACCTGAATTTTACACCTGGCCGTGTACTCGTGCATGATAATCCTGGAACAAATGACGGAGGCACAAAACTCTCTTGTCTGAGCCAAACCAGCTCTTAGGGGCCATCTGTCTTTAGCGTTGTCTTCTATGCAAGCAAGTCCACGAAGCCCTCTTGGCGCCCGCTTGATATTTACCTTGTCTGGCAGCGGAAGCAGGAGTGTTCCTTGACGTAAACAAAGCGTAAAGAAAGCTGACAAATTGGAGAAGTGTTGTCTTTTACCAGAAGAGGCACAAATAACTGCGCTTGGCCCCGTGCCCAGATCTCGGTACCCGCTGGTAGCGCTGCTGACGTTGGCAGATGAAGAAAACAGGGAAATATATGACATTGTAGGTAATCTTTTATTTCATTTTGTAGTGCAAAAAATTGCAGAATAATTATACAATTGTATTTGTGCATGTAAAAGTTCATTGCACCAAAGATGCCACTGGATTCTGCAATTATTCTGCAAGTTTTTGCAATTGAAATTCTTGTTAACTGTGTTTTGTATCCTGTTGTTGGATCGTGGATCCATGTAACTAAAATCAATTGGATAAATAATTCTGATTAGTATATATAGATCTAGTAACACCTTATTTTTGTTTATTAATAAATTCCAGGCACAGAGAGGGAAGCGTGCCAGTCCAGGGCTTATACATGTCTGAATCACCAGCTACCAGATTAATGTGACCCTGATACTATAATTACACTGGCTTTCGAGTTGCTCCAGAGCCCAATTTAAGGTGTTGGTTTTGACCGTTAAAGCCATACACGGCTTGGGACTTGGGAGAGCCAGCGTGGTGTAGCTGTTAAGAGTGGGGGACTGATTTCCCATTCCTCCACATGTGCGGCATACTCTAATTTGGAGAACCAGGTTGGCTTCCCCACTCCTCCACGTGAGCGGCGGACTCTATAATCTGGTGAACCGGGTTCGATTCCCCACCCCTCCACATGAAGCCTGCTAGGCGACCTTGGGCTAGTGACAGCTCTCTCTGAACTCTCTAAGCCCCACCTACCTCGCAAGGTGTCTATTGTGGGGAGAGGAAGGAAAGGAGATTGTAAGCCACTTATAATGGTAGAGAAAAGCAGGGTATGAAACCAACTCTTCTCCATGCCTAGTGGCTGCTGCTGTCCCTGATGGGTCCCTCCTCAAAGGCCAAAACAGGCCTGGAAAGGGCCCAGCCCCCTCCTCCTGCCTTGTACTAACAGAAAATCAAGGCTTCAATAGTGGAAATACTGTTCTGGTTGCCTAGCAAGGCCACAAGAGAGCAATTGTTTCTTAAAGGCACCACTTCGATTATTTTTGATAGTTTTTAACCACCCAGTGTATTTTTTTTAATTGTTTGTTTGTATTTCAGATTTTTCTGCAACCCTAGGGCTTTTCTCAGGTTTACAGAATGATCCATCTTGTCTGTCCATTGCCCCGCTCTCTGGATTTAAGAATCTGCACATTTGACCTAGTTGAGAATTAGATCTATTGGTATTGGTGTGTGGAGTGGCACATACAGTATAAAAACAGTCTGAAGATTTCCCGAGTGTAAATTTGATCTGGGTGTAGGATGATGCATAAGATGATGATGAAAGATTAAAAAGGTATCAGATGATGATGACGAAAGATTTAAAAACATCTGTGCAAGTCATCAACGGCGGCTAGTTTACGATGTGTTCTTTTGTTTCAGTGTTGAAAAGGTGAAACCATTTAAACCGCCCAGTGGAAAGTTGCTCTAATTATAGAGTGTATAATACCATGTAGAAAGTGAGAAAGCTCAGAGAAAGAAGTCTCTTTTTTAATCTCTTCCCAAAGATCTCTATGGTATCCATAATTCACGTTCCGGATGACAGTTACCGGCTTTCCTGCAGAATACTGTATCAGTACCTCCTCCTGGCTCAGGGTCAATTTCACGATCTGAAGGTAAGCTTGAACTACTTCCAGTGACCTGTCACAAGTGGACAGATATTATTTAAGACAGAAGGGGTTGCCTGTAGGCGAGGTGGGCAGGCCCCGGGCTATCTGGAGTAGCGGAGGACACAGCAGGCCAGGGGCCGAGCATTGGTCCATCTTGTGTGCGTTAAGTGCCATCAAGTCGCTTCCGACTTAAGGTTGACCCTGTGAATCAAAGTCATCCAAAACGTCCTATCTTTAACAGTCTTGCAAACTGAGGGCTGTGGCTTCCTTTATAGAGTCAATCCATCTCTTGTTGGGTCTTCCTCTTTTCCTGCTGCCATCAGCTTTTCCTAGCATGACTGTCTTTTCCAGCGACTCTTGTCTTCTCATAATGTGACCAAAGTACGACAGCCTCAGTTTAGTCATTTTAGCTTCTAGGGTCAGTTCAGGCTTGATTTGATCTATAACCCACTGATTTGTTTTTTTTTTTTGGCAGTCCAGGGTATCCGTAACCCTCTCCTCCAACACCACATTTCAAAGGAATCTACTTTCTTCCTATCACCTTTCTTCATTATCCAGCTTTCACACCCATACATAGTAACAGGGAATACGATGTCATGGATTAACTTGATCTTGGTGGCCAGTGACACATCCTTACACTTCAGAATCTTTTCTAGCTCCTTCGAGGCTGCCCTTCCAGTCTCAATCTCCTCCTGATTTCTTGGCTGCAGTCTCCCTTTTGGTTGATGATGGAGCCCAGGAATAGAAAGCCTTGAGCAATTTCACTTTCCTCATTTCAGAGTCTAGACCCCTTATGGCATTGCTCCTAGCTTGGCTGACACACACAAACCCTCTCACCAAGTTAAGGTGTGCGTCCACAGGGGGGTCCATCTTACCCTCCCAGAAACTTCTCTCCAGCCAGGCTGCAAGAAACAACTTTTCTTCGACCTTGCAAGCTGCATACACAAGGGTCCCCTTTGCGCCCTGTCTCTGGAGTTCCTTCACTCCTCTTCCCATCCCTGGCCGTGCTGACCTGTCCACTCCTTGCTCCGCCTGCCCCAGGGTCCACTAGCCAGCGTGGTGTAGTGATTAAGAGCGGTGGTTTGGAGCGGCGGACTCTAATCTGCAGAACTGGGTTTGATTCCCCAACTCCTCCACATGAGCGGCAGAGGCTAATCTGGTGAACTAGATTTGTTTCCCCACTACTCCACATGAAGCCGGCTGGGTGACCTTGGGTTAGCCACAGTTCTCTCAGCCCCACCTACCCCACAGGCTGTCTGTTGTGGGGAGGGGAAGGGAAGGTGATTGTAAGCCAGTTTGATTCTTCCTTAAGTGGTAGAGAAACTCGGCATATAAAAACCAACTCTTCTGTTTTGCCTTTAATTTTGGGCCACAGCTAACCATGTTTAATGGGCTTTACCTTTTTGCTTTCAATTCACCCCCCCCACCCACAAGCAGCAACTCTTCATGTCTGCCAACATCACCGCCCCCCCTTTGTGCGGCCCTCCTTCCGGAGAGACGACCGAGGACCGTGCCCTGCTCGAGAAGGCTGGGCTGGCCGGGGAGGAGGAGGAGCCGGAGCCAGTGGAGGAGAGCAGCAGGGACTGCATCGTCTGCCAGAACCGGGCCGTCAACTGGGTGCTCCTTCCTTGCCGGCACACCTGCTTGTGCGACGAATGCATCAAGTATTTCCAGCAGTGCCCCATGTGCCGGCAGTTCGTCGTCGAGTCTTTCCCACTGAGCAGCCGGAAGGAGTAAGGACGAGAAAAGTGGGGCCCTGGCGGTGCAGAGCCGGAGAAAGATCTTCCTTCCGAGCATCTAGCATCTTACCCGAGGCGTTCTCCTTCCTTCTCCCCTTCCACTCGAAAGTCTTGTTTTGGGTGGTCCATCGGCAGAGCCAGGAACGAAACGACCTTCCCCGGATGATGCATTTGGGAAAGGAGGCCACGCTCTCGCAGTCTGCGGGAGCCGTTAAAAGGGTTGGCGTTGGAGCCGGAGCGTTCTCGGCCACAAGTAACAGGGACCGCTGCACATGCTTAGGATGCGTACGTGCATGCGTGCACTCATCAGTCTCCTTGAGTCATTCATAGGAAGATTTCGACAAACCGATGCAGCGAGAATCGACCAGAACAGATGAGAAGCGATTTAATGTTCTTATTTATTTCCCCCCAAAAAATCAAAAACACAACACGAGCATAAGCGTGAATTCCAGCCCAAACCCCTCACTTTTACGAACTGTGATAAATGGGGGGAAATGAAAGATGGGGGGGAATTAATATATGAATGGTTTATTTGTGGTTCTTCAGTGAGTCTCTTCTCTTCTTGGGCCTTTCTGGAGTAACTTGGATGTTTTGGCTATCTCTCAGGAGTTCTGTGTACTTTGGGATTGATCGGGGCTTCCATGAGTCATGATAGAGGTGTATAAAATTATGCATGGTATGGAGGGAGTGGACAGGGAGAAGCTTTTCTCTATCATAATACTAGAACGCGGGGTCATCTGCTGAAGCTGGAGGGTGACAGATTCAAAACAGATAAAAGGAAGTGTTTCTTCACACGACACTGAGTTAACTTGTGGAACTCCCTGCCCCAGGATGTGGTGATGGCTGCCAACTTGGAAGGCTTGAAGAGGGGAGTGGACATGTTCATAGAGGAGAGGGCTATCCGTGGCTAGTAGTAAAAATGGATGCTAGTCATGACGCACACCTATTCTCCAGTATGAGAGGAGCATGCCTAGAATATTCAGTGCTGTGGAACACAGGCAGGATGGTGTTGCTGCAGTCATCTTGTTTGTGGGCTTCATGGAGGCACCTGGTTGGCCACTGTGTGAACAGACTGCTGGACCTGATGGGCCTTGGTCTGATCCAGCAGGGCCTTTCTTACGCTCTTATCTGTACTGGCTACTTCTGAGCTTGGTGTGAGCTCCCACAACCGAAAGGGCCTCTTCTAAAGGCCAGATGAGATGGGAAGGTAATGGGAAGGACCCAATCGCAGTGCGGGTGTTGTTTTCCGAGAGGTCAGTAGTGCCTCCAGGGGAGAGCAGGCCTGACTCAGACCAGGAGGCTTGGGTTGAGGCTGGCTTACCTCTTTCCCCTGCTGTTTTCCCCGTCAAGATTCCTCCCTCTCCACTGTCCAATGGGAAACAGATACAGATGGTACATGACTACCTGTATGTTTCCAATTGCATGGGGAAAGTATGGTGGGGAGAGGAGTATTAACCCCACACACTTACTACAACCAGCATCACAGCCTTGACCGGAGTTAGAACCATAGAGTTGGAAGGCACCACCAGGGTCATCTAGTCCAACCCCCTGCACAATGCAGGAAACTCACAACTACCTCGCCCCCCCACCCACACCCCCATACTCCATGCCCAGAAGATGGCTAAGATGTTCTCCCTCTCATCTGCCTAAGGTCACAGAATCAGCACTGCTGACAGATGACCATCTAACCTCTGCTTAAAAACCTCCAGGGAAGGAGAGCCCACCACCTCCCGAGGAAGCCTGTTCCCCTGAGGAACCTCTCTGACTGTTAGAAAATTCTTCCTAATGTCTAGATGGAAACTCTTTTGATTAAGTTTCAACCTGTTGGTTCTGGTCCGACCATCTGGGGCAACAGAAAACAACTCGGCACCCTCCTCTCTGTGACAGCCCTTCAAGTACTTGAAGATGGTGATCATATCACCCTTCAGTCTTCTCCTTTTCAGGCTAAACATACCCAGTTGCCCCCCACTCGTGGTTGCTGTAAGCTTTTTAAAAATCCATGTGATTAAATTCCTGGCTCCCCCACCATCTTGTCCAGATACCCCCCTGAGCCAAGGTGAAATGAAGGCTATGTCAAGCGTACGTGAAAGGATTTTTCTTCCCATCGCAGTCTCCATTGCCGGGCAATAAAGACAACCGAAGAGTAACTTTCCTTCCGAGTTCTGTAGTGCTAGCAGGAGTCCAGCAGGAATTGTCTTGGTTTTGACTTGGAGCCAGATGGTCGCTGCCTCCGTTCTTTCGGCCTCCTTCACTGCCTCAAGCGAACCCATCAGCTGGGCCTTGGGAATGGAAGGTTGATTTCCTGGTTGATTTGCCTGGTTGATTTCCTGTGTTTCTGCGCGTGGAATCCTACTCATAGCTTACGCAGTCTCACACATACAGTACACCCAGAGCTGCCGTATACCAATTCAGACCCTTGGTCCGTGAAGGTCAGTATTGTCTACTCAGTCTGGCAGTGGCTCTCTGGGGTCTTGGGAAAGAAGTCTTACACATTGCTTATCACATGGTCCTTTTAATTGGAGATGTTGGGGATTGAACCTGGGACCTTCTGCATGCCAAGCTGAGGCTCTACCCCTGAGCCACAGCCCCTCCCTAATGTAATATTCAGAAAGCACACAGAGCTGCCTTATACAGAGTCAATGAACACACAAAGCTTATACTGCCTTATTGAACACTACCTTATACTGAATCAGACCCTCAGTCCATCAAAGTCAGTCTTGTCTACTCAGACCGGCAGCGGCTCTCCAGGGTCTTAGGCAGGGGTCTTTCACATCACCTACTTGCCTAGTCCCTTTAACCAGAGATGCCAGGGGTTGAACCTGGGCCCTTCTGCATGCTGAGCAGATGCTCTACCACTGAGCCACAGCCCCTCCCCATTGGTCAGTCATGGTCAGTATTGTCTACCCAGGTGGGCAGCGGCTCTCCAGGGTCTCAGGCAGAGGCCTATTAACATCACCTGCTGCCTGGTCCCTTTAACTGGAGATGCCAGGGATTGAACCTGGGACCTTCTGCATGCCAAGCAGAGGCACTACCACTGAGCCACAGCCCCTTCCCTGACCATCTTGAGCACATGAAGCTTTTTCTACTGAATTAGATCTTTGGTCCATCAAGGTCAGTGTTGTCTACTCAGACCGGCAGCGGCGCCCCAGGGTCTCAGGCAGAGGTCTTTCACATCACCTCCTACTTGATCCTTTCAGATGGAGATGCCGGGGATTGAACCTGGGACTTTCTGCATGCCAAGCAGTGCCCTGAACCACTCCTTCCACCAAAACTAGGAGTTGCTGGGTGACAGTTGGAATGTCCTTGACGGGGGGAGTGCATTTATTTACCTCGTAGTCTGCCTTTCTCCCTTGGACTCGAGGCAGATTGCACACGGTGAGTCAACACAAGTGACGGGAGAGGGCAGTCAATAAACAGTACAATAGGGTTAGGGTTGTAGAGCCAATTGGGAATCTTAAAATGCAGAATGGAAGCATAACGTAAGTCTTAACGTGACATTAAATGACACAGAAATTACATGGTAGAATCGTAGTATCAGTAGAAGAGTTGGTTTTTATACCCCACTTTTCTCCACTGAAAGGAGTCCCAAAGTGCCTCACAATCGCCTTCCCCTCTCCATAACAGACACCCTGTGAGGTAGGTGGGGCTGAGAGAGCACTAAGAGAACTGTGACTGGCCCAGGTTCAACCCAGCTGGCTTCATGTGGAGGAGTGGGGAATCGAACCCGGTTAGTTTTAGTAAGCTAAATGCGGTAGTGTAGACCAACATCCCTAATAGAAGAAGAGGAGTTGGTTTTTATATGCCGACTTTCTCTTCCACTTAAGGGAGAATCAAACCGGCTTACAAACACCTTCCCTTCCCCTCCCCACAACAGGCACCTTGCGAGGTAGGTGGGGCTGAGAGAGTACTGAGAGAACTGTGACTGGCCCAAGTTCACCCAGCTGGCTTCATGTGGAGAAGTGGGGAATCAAACCCAGTTCTCCAGATTAGAGTCCACCACTCATGTGGAGGAGTGGGGAATCAAACCCAGTTAGTTTTAGTAAGCTTAATTCAGTAGTGTAGACCAACATCCCTAATAGAAGAAGAGTTGGTTTTTATATGCCGACTTTCTCTACCACTTAAGGAAGAATCAAACCAGCTTATAATCACCTTCCCTTCCCCACAACAGACACCCTGTGAAGTAGCTGGGGCTGAGAGAGTGTGACTAGCCCAAGGTCACCCTGCTGGGTTCCTGTGGAGGAGTGGGGAAACAAATCCAGTTCACCAGATCAGCCTCTGCCTTTCATGTGGAGGAGTGGGGAAATCAAGCCCGGTTCTCCAGAACAGACTCTACTGCCCCAAACCACCGCTCTTCACCGCTACACCCCGCTGGCTCTTTAGTACAGTGCAAAGGCACCCCAAAATGCGATTGGTATACACTTTTCACCAAATGGGCAAAGGGAGCAACCTTCAGTGGAGCCCCCAAAACAGATTGAGAGCCGGTGACGCCGTTCTGAGACAGGAGGCGTATGAGAAAAAACCGCGACTTTGAGGCTCAATCTAGCCATGACGTTTTGTATGGGGTCATAGTGGGGTTTCCCTGATCTGGCTCTTGTTCCAGGCAGTCAGGGAGGTGCTGCAGGAAACTTAATTTCCTAAATCCTGCAGGGGTCTGATTCATATTGGGACCACAGTGTAGGGCAAGAAGGGGCTTCAGCCTCCCCCACCCCAGTGACATTGCCCTGGCTGGAAATGATCCTGAATGTGTTATTTTATGTCTTAAAAACATTTCTATCTGACTGTGAAGAGCGCCAAAAGGATCTCTACAAAGTGGAAGAATGGGCATTAAAGTGGCAAATGAGATTAAATGTGAACAAGTGTAATGTGATGCATATTGGGGGAAACTTCACATATACACTGGTGGGATCTGTGCTGGCAGCGACAGACTGAGAGAGGGATCTTGGGGTGGTAGTGGATTGCTGGATGAAGGCGTCAACCCAGTGTGCGGCTGCTGTGAAATGGGCAAATTCCATGTTGGCCATAATTAGACGAATAGAGAATAAAACTGCTGATCTCATACTGCCCTTGTACAAATCTATGGAGAGACCACGCTTGGAATAGTGTGTACAGTTCTGGTCACCACACCTAAAAAAGGATATTGCAGAGCTTGAGAAGGTGCAGAAAAGAGCCCCCAAAATGATCAGGGGACTAGAGCAACAGTCCTATGAGGAGCGGTTAAAATGCTTAGGGCTATTTAGCTTGGGAAGAAGGCGATTAAGGGGAGACATGATAGAGGTCTATAAAATTATGAATGGTATGGAGAGAGTGGACAGGGAGACGTTTTCTCCCTCTTTCATAATACCAGAACGGGGAGTCATCTGCAAAAGCTAGAGGGTGAGAGATTCAAAACAGATAAAAGGAAGGATTTCTTCACACAACGCATAGTTAACTTGTGGAACTCCCTGCCCCAGGATTTGGTGATGGCTGCCAACTTGGAAGGCTTTAAGAGGGGAGTGGGCATGTTCATGGAGGGGAGGGGTATGTGAATGGACTTGATGGACCTTAGTCTGATCCAGCAGGGCCTTTCTTATGTTCTTATTCCACCTTTCCTCATTGTTCAAGGCTGCTGACGATAGTAGTTAACATTTTCAGTTTAAACCCAAAGATAAAATAGCAAACCTAAAATCTATCTTCCCCTCCCCCTCTTAAAAGGTGCCCACTAGTCAAACATCCTGCAAAGCCCTGGTCAAACAGCAGGCCTTGCTGCGCCTCCTGAAGATCTCTAGGGAAGGCTCACTTCTTCAGGGAGCCCATTCCACAGAGCCGGGGCCACGCTGGAAAAGGCCCCGGGCTCTGCCTGATGCCAGACAGCCCACGCTAAGTGGTGGGATAGCCAACCAGTGGTTGCCTGATGCCCGTGGTTGGCACGCAGGGACATATGGAAGGAGATGGCCCTTCAGGTGTCATTTACCCCATTGGCAATGGGAAGCCTAACCTAACTAGTTTGAGCCTTAGCAGTAGAATTGCTGGTGGTATATACCAGACAGCCAGCGTGGTGTAGTGGTTAGGAGCGGCGAATGCTAATCTGGAGAACTGGGTTTGATCCCCCTCTCCTCCACGTGAGGTCAGCTGGGTGACCTTGGGCTAGTCACAGTTTGCTCTGAACTCTCTCAGCCCCACCCACCTCACAAGGTGCCTGTCGTGGGTAGGGGAAGGGAAGGCAATTGTAAGCCGGTTTGAGACTCCTTAAATAGGGTTGCCAACCTCCAGGTGGTGGCTGGAGATCCTCTGCTATTACAACTGACCTCCAGGTGACAGAGGTCAGTTCCCCTGGAGAAAATAGCCGCTTGGGCAACTGGACTCTATGGCATTGAAGTCCCTCCCCTCTCCAACCCCCGCGCTCCTTAGGCTCCACCCCCAAAATCTCCAGGTATGTCCCAACCCAGAGCTGGCAACCCTATCCAGTGGGGTTTAAAAAGTGGGGTTTAAAAAACCAACTCTTCGTCTTCTATATTTACCAGCCCTGCTGGTTGGCGTGTCTCCCGTGGCTAGCAAATAGAGCTCATTCTCTCCCCTCCCCACCCACCCCAACCCGGTTACAGCATGTTCACACATGAGCAGTGCTGCCAACTGAGGAATCTTCTCCATCTGCTGCTTCGCCACCAGTTCTGGGGCTCCACCTGTGCCGTGAACATCTCGGGGAGGGAAAGCCCAGCCTCCTCGAAAGGCGGCAGCCAAGCCTGAGCCGCAGATGGCTCTCGCCTTGTTGGTAAGGCCCGTCTTGTGTTTGCTTAATTAGGTGCTCGTCATATGGGAAGCGAAAGCATTTCTGCCTGTCGTACATCGGCTCCAGTGTGAGGCACATTCCTAACAGATAATAGAATAGAATCATAGAATTGGAAGGGACCACCAGGGTCATCTAGTCCAACCCCCTGCACAATGCAGGAAATTCACAACTACCTTCCCCCCCGCACCACCAGTGACCCCTACTCCATGCCCAGAAGATGGGCCCCCCCAAAAAAACCTCCAAGATCCCTGGCCAATCTGGCCTGGAGGAAAATTGCTTCCTGACCTCAAAGTAGCGATCGGCATTACACATGAACACATTACGCTGCCTTAAACTGAATCTGACCCTTGGTCCATCAAAGTCAGTATTGTCTACTCAGACCGGCAGCGGCGCTCCAGGGGCTCAGGCAGAGGTCTTTCACGTCACCTACTTGCCTAGTCCCTTTAACTGGAGATGCCGGGGATTGAACCTGGGACCTTCTGCATGCCAAGCAGATGCTCTACCACTGAGCCATAGTCCCTGGGCATGCAAGAAAGGGCCACGAGAGCCAAACACTGACACAACCTCTCCTGCCTTCCCTCTCAAGATCACAGAATCAACACTGCTGACAGATGGCCGTCTATCCCAGGGGTGTCAAACATAAGACCAGAGGGGCCGGATTCGAACTCTTATCCAGCCCGCAAGACAGCCGCCCCGCTACTCTCAATCGGGGCTGGCAAGGCATGGCCCGGCCAGACCAAGTGACATTTATGTCATACCTGGCCCTTCTAACAATTGGAGTTCGACACCCCTGATCTAGCCTAGGCTTAAAAACCTCCAAAGAAGGAGATCTATAGGTACATCATGAGTCCTGTTATTTGAATCACTGTCCACTAGATGGCGTTGCCCTCTAACTAGACATAGAACGTCTAATAACAGGGGGCTCCCCCCCCCCCCGCCCCACAGATGTCCCCTATGCCCCATAGGGACAGTTCTCAGTACCATTTTGGTACTTTTGATTAACCTTCTCCTCCTCCTTTTGAGGAGGCCTCGTTGCTGTTGTTCTCCACAGGTGAGGCGGAAAGGCTTGGTTTATGCCAGCAGATGGTGTGATGTAGGGGGTCAGAAAGTGGAGACTTGGGTTCGAATCCTCGTTCAGCCGTGAAGCTCGCTGGGTGATCCCTATGAGGAAAGGCTGAGGAAGTTGGGAAGTCTGGAGGAGACTGAGGGGGGACAAGATTGCTCGCTGTAAGTACTGGAAAGGCTGTCGCTTAGAGGAGGGCAGGGAACTGTTCCTGTTGGCAGCGGAGGAGAGGACTCGCAAGAATGGGTTTAAATTGCGGGAGAAAAGGTACCGGCTGGATATAAGGGGAAATGTTTTTACAGTAAGAGTTGTTTGACAGTGCAATCAGCTACCTAGGGAGGTGGTGAGCTCCCCTTCACTGGCAGTCTTTAAGCAGAGGCTGGACATCGGTTCCAGTGTGAGGCATATTCCTAACAGATAATAGAATAGAATCATAGAGTTGGAAGGGACCACCAGGGTCATCTAGTCCAACCCCCTGCACAATGCAGGAATTTCACAGCTACCTCCCCCACACAGCCCCAGTGACCCCTACTCTATGCCCTGAAGATGGCCAAGATGCCCTCTCTCTCATGAACTGCCTAAATTCATAGAATCCTAGAATCACAGAGTCGGAAGGGACCACCAGGGTCATCTAGTCCAACCCCCTGCACAATGCAGGAAT
Organism: Euleptes europaea; assembly: GCF_029931775.1. Classification (NCBI taxonomy): domain Eukaryota; kingdom Metazoa; phylum Chordata; class Lepidosauria; order Squamata; family Sphaerodactylidae; genus Euleptes; species Euleptes europaea. The sequence goes on from NC_079317.1 coordinate 6,592,383, forward strand.
TTCACAACTACCTCCCCCCCACAACCCCAGTGACCCCTACTCCGTGCCCAGAGGTTGGTCAAGATACCCTCCCTCTCATCATCTGCCTAAGGTCGTAGACGTTAGATGGCCGTCTGTCAGCAATGCTGATTCTGTGACCTAAGGCAGATGATGAGAGGGAGGGCATCTTGGCCATCTAGGGGTCACTAGGGGTGTGGAGGGGGGAGGTAGTTGTGAATTTCCTGCATTGTGCAGGGGGTTGGACTAGATGACCCTGGTGGTCCCTTCCAACTCTATGATTCTAGGATTCTAATCAGCATTGCCTCTGCTTAAAAACCTCCAAGGAAGGAGAGCCCACCACCTCCCGAGGAAGCCTGTTCCACCGAGGAACCGCTCTAACTGTTAGAAAATCCTTCCTAATGACTAGACAGAAACTCTTCTGATTTAATTTCAACCCGTTGGTTCTGGTCCGACCTTCTGGGGCAACAGAAAACAACTCGACGCCGTCCTCTCTGCGACAGCCCTTCAAGTACGTGAAGATGGTTTTTTCTTTATGTACGTGGTTGATGGATAGCCAGCAGCTGTTCAGTCTAGGGAAAGGAAGAAGAAAAACACACCAGGGTCGAATATTAATAACCAAACTGAATTTGCAACACAATATACTTTTAACCTGAAATATTATAACTACTTTCATGCATTCGTTTTCTCTAAGCTGCCCCTGCATAACTGGGATTCTGCGGTTTGCTGGAGAAGCTCTGCTTGAATATCTGTAAATAAAGCAAGCGCTACAGAAAGGCTCTCTGTCCAAAGGGGCCTTTCCCACTCCAAGGAACTGGCCAAGGGAAACTTCGGAAAGGGGGGGATCTACGCCCCCACCCCACCCTCCTGAGCCCAAGCAGAGGACTGGGGAAGGTGGGCTTCTGAGGAGTTTGTATCCCACCTAGAGTTGCCAACCTCCAGGTACTAGATGGAGCTCTCCTGCTATTACGACTGATCTCCAGCTGATAGAGATCAGCTCACCTGGAGAAAATTGCCACTTTGGAAGGTGGACTCTATGGCCATGAAGCCCCTGCCCAAACCCCGCCCTCCTCAGGCTGCACCCCCAAACCTCCTGCCGGTGGCAAAGAGGGACCTGGCGACCCTAACCCCACCGTTCGTCCAAGGAGGTGGCGTGCCTGGTTCACCCCTTCTCCATGTTATCCTCCCAACACCCCTGTGAGGTAGACCAGGCCGAGAGAGTGTCTAGGCCCCCCAGTGAGCTTCGTAGTGGTGGGGATCTGAACCGACGTCCCTTTAGTTCGGGCGACATCCCCTCGGGTACAAAAAGCAAATGTTCTGAAGGCCATGTCTGAAAAGCCCCCAAAGCCAGAAAGCGAACAGGGCAGGCAAAAGAGCCAGGATGGTAATAGTAGTAGTAATAATGATGATGATGATGATGATATTATTGTTAATTGCCAATTTGTTGGCCTAGAATCTCTATAGTAGTTATCGGTTGTACCACCGTTTGTGTTTTAGGTTGCTTGTGGCTGAGTTCTTTTGGATCATTTAGCATTTTAGTAACTTTTCCTGGTGACAATTTGCCTGCCTGGAGCATCCTTGTAAGAGAAAGGTGACTCAAGAAGAGGAGGAGAAGGAGAAGGAAGAGGAGTTGGTTTTTATATGCCGACTTTCTCTCCCACTTAAGGGAGACTCGAACCGGCTAACCATCGCCTTCCCTTCCCCACAACAGACGCCCTGTGAGGGAGGTGGGGCTGAGAGAGCCGTGCCTAGCCCAAGGTCACCCAGCTGGCTTCATGCGGAGGAGTGGGGGGGGACTCAAACCCGGCTCTCCAGATCAGACTCGGCGGCTCCAAACCACGGCTCGGAACCACGATGCCCCGCTGGCCCCCAGCCCCTTGCCAACCTCCAGGTGGGGCCAGGTGATCTCCGGGAACGACTGGAGACTCCAGCGACCCGTTCCCCCGGCGAGAAGGGCAGCACGCTGCACGGTTGCTTTGCAGTGGTTCCCAACCTTTTTTTGACCAGGGACCACTGGGACTTTTTTGTTCGGTGCAGGGACCCCAAGGTTCAAAATAAAAATTCCGGGAATTTGAAAATAAACTTTAATCATCACTGTTAGTGAAACATTAAACTTAGAATAATATTTGAATATATATTTTTATAATAGAGAACTTTTAATTGAAAATATTCATTTATTATGGGTTTATAACTTTGTTTCGCGGACCTTAATTTAGTTCTCGTGGACCCCCAGGGGTTGGGAACCCGTGCTTTCAAAAGAGGGAGAGAAGCCCGCGGGGCGGCCGGGATCGTGTGGACGGGCGGACGCGTGTGCGCCTGGGCGTGCCGGCGGGCGGGCAGGGGGCCAGGCTCCCGGCTGAGTCAGCGGCGGAGGAATGCGCGGCCGGGCGGCCAGCCGGTGACGCGGGGGGCCGGGCTCCGGGGACGCCGCTCGCCCGCCTCCCTGCCCGCCTGCCCGCCTCCCTCCCTCCCCGGCAGCGGCTGCGGAGCCCGACGGCGCGGGCGGACGCAGCTGGGGCGCCGGCTCGCCGTGGGCCCCCCCCCCGGCCGCCGGAGGGCAGGTGGGCACCTCGGGGGGGGGCTTTTAGGACCCCCTCTTTGGAACTTGGCTGGGGGGTTTGGATCCCCTTTGGAACTTGGCTGGGGGGTCCTTTAGGCCCCCTCCTTTTGGAACTTGGCTGGGGTCTTTTAGGACCCCCCCTTTGGAAATTGGCTGGGGAGCTTTTAGGGGACCCCCTTTGGAAATTGGCGGGGGGGTCTTTTAGGACCCCCTTTGGAAATTGGCTGGAGGTCTTTTAGGACCCCCCTTTGGAACTTGGCTCGGGGGTTTGGATCCCCTTTGGAACTTGGCTGGGGGGGTCCTTTAGGCCCCCTCCTTTTGGAATTTGGCTGGGGGGGTCTTTTAGGACCCCCCTTTGGAACTTGGTTGGGGGTCTTTTAGGACCCCCCCTTTGGAACTTGGCTGGGGGATCTTTTAGGACCCCCTTTGGAAATTGGCTGGAGGTCTTTTAGGACCCCCCCTTTGGAACTTGGCTGGGGGTCTTTTAGGACCCCCCCTTTGGAACTTGGCTGGGGGTCTTTTAGGACCCCCCCTTTGGAACTTGGCTGGGGGATCTTTTAGGACCCCCTTTGGAACTTGGCTGGGGGTCTTTTAGGGGACCCCCTTTGGAAATTGGCTGGGGGGCTTTCAGGACCCCCCTTTGGAACTTGGCTGGGGGGGTCTTTTAGGACCCCCTTTGGAAATTGGCTGGGGAGCTTTTAGGGGACCCCCTTTGGAAATTGGCTGAGGGCTTTTAGGACCCCCCCTTTGGAACTTGGCTGGGGGTCTTTTAGGACCCCCCCTTTGGAACTTGGCTGGGGGATCTTTTAAGACCCCCTTTGGAAATTGGCTGGAGGTCTTTTAGGACCCCCCCTTTGGAACTTGGCTGGGGGTCTTTTAGGACCCCCCCTTTGGAACTTGGCTGGGGGTCTTTTAGGACCCCCCCTTTGGAACTTGGCTGGGGGATCTTTTAGGACCCCCTTTGGAACTTGGCTGGGGGTCTTTTAGGGGACCCCCTTTGGAAATTGGCTGGGGGGCTTTCAGGACCCCCCTTTGGAACTTGGCTGGGGGGGTCTTTTAGGACCCCCTTTGGAAATTGGCTGGGGAGCTTTTAGGGGACCCCCTTTGGAAATTGGCTGAGGGCTTTTAGGACCCCCCCCTTTGGAACTTGGCTGGGGGTCTTTTAGGACCCCCCCTTTGGAACTTGGCTGGGGGTCTTTTAGGACCCCCCCTTTGGAACTTGGCTGGGGGATCTTTTAGGACCCCCTTTGGAACTTGGCTGGGGGTCTTTTAGGGGACCCCCTTTGGAAATTGGCTGGGGGGTTTCAGGACCCCCCTTTGGAACTTGGCTGGGGGGGTCTTTTAGGACCCCCTTTGGAAATTGGCTGGGGAGCTTTTAGGGGACCCCCTTTGGAAATTGGCTGAGGGCTTTTAGGACCCCCCCTTTGGAACTTGGCTGGGGGGTCTTTTAGGACCCCCTTTGGAACTTGGCTGGGGGGCTTTTAGGACCCCCCCTTTGGAACTTGGCTGGGGTCTTTTAGGACCCCCCTTTGGAACTTGGCTGGGGGTCTTTTTAGGACCCCCTTTTGGGATATGACTGAGGTAGGGGGGAGGGCCCTCTTTGGCCCCCGGGAGAGGGGGAGAACCAAGGGCAGGGGGCTTGCTCGTGGGGGTGGGGGGCTCGCGGGCTCGTAGACGAGGGAGACCCCCGATTTGGCCGGGGGAGGTGAACCGGAGCGCCTTTCCAGAGTCCCCTGCGCCCTAAGAGGACCCTCCTCCCGAGGGCGAGACCCCTCCCCAGATCTCCCGGGAGGGGGGGGGCTCGGGTTGAAAATGTGCAGCCCTTGACAACCGGGGGCTCACTTGGGAGGAAACTCCCAACTGCAGACAGACCCCCGCAGATACGCCCGATCTCCCTACGCGCACAACACGTGTGCAGAAATGCACGCCTGTCGGAACTTGCGTGGAAATCCACCCCCGAGTGTGGCTCCGTCACGTGTGGATCCCCCGCCCAGGCGGTTTGTGGGCTGAGACAGCTGATGGGGGGGAGCTCTGGGTGACTATTTCCCCTTTGGGGGTCTCTTAGGGGGCTGGGGGGTCTCCCAGAGGCCAACGCCTGGCCTCTTCCATTGCAACTGAACTGTATTGGGTGGGGAGGTGCGAAGCACCTGGCGGACTTTATTTTGGTCTCTTGCTGCCTCTGCTTGCTTGCCTGGGGCCTGACTCTGCTGGGGGGTGGGTGGGGGGGTCGGTGGGTTGCAGGCTCCCCGGGAGATGCTCGGATTCTGGAGCTGCAGAGGGACTCTGCTGTATCTGCTTGGGGGGGGGAGATGGAGGGGAAACCCCCCCAGCCCCGGTTGGCATGGAGCTCTGGCTAAGCCGCAGCCTTCGCCCGCCCCCAACGATGCCCACCCCTCTCCTTGCGCTGAATAATCCGCCGCATCCCTCCCCGTGCCCCCCCAGAGGTACATCCCAGAATGTGCAATTGGCCACGGGGGGGGGGGAGCCTCTCCCTTCTCCGCACCGTGTTGTGGGGGGGGGTGTCTTTCGAACCCACACCTCTCCATCATTCACCGCCTGCGTGTGGGCTGCGTTCCCTCCTCCCTCGACTCGCCCCATATTTGCTGGCAGGGTCTCCCCCCCTTTAAAAAAAACACCCCCGCCAACCCCCCCCCCCAAAACCATCCGCCCCAGTTGTCCCCATCCCAGATTCCCCTCTGGCGTATTCTGCCATGCTGAATCATAGCCGTCGCTTTGGGGAGTGTGCCATTGGTACCACCGCGGCTGAAATGCTTTCTCTCCCTCCCCCCCAACAGTTGTGAACGGATATCTATTTTATTTTTATTTTATTTTATTTTTTTGCTCCTCCAGGAATGCTGCAGATGGCCCGGATCGCTGCCCCGGCAAGGAGAGGACCCAAGGCGAGGCTGGGCTAAAATAACCAGGCGGGGAAGAGCAGGAACGGCGGCGTAGAGAACCGGCTCCCTCTGGCTCTCTGGCGGGCGCGCATGCAGGCGCACACTCTTCCAACACTGCCGTGCCTTGTCGAGAAGTGGGAGTGCTCACACGGAGCCCAGCATCGCCTCTGCTGCCGCGGAGTGTCGTCATCTCTGGAGGAATTCGCAAGGAGCCCCCCCCCACTCCCTCCCTCCACCGCTGTGGCCTGCCCAAGGGTGTCCAGGAGCAGAGGAAACCCCCCCAGCGCTCCCCAAACCTGTCCCCCTTCTGCAATCACAGCCCAGCTGGCCAAGGAACCCCGAAGCTTTGGGGAGGACTTTTTCAAAGGTTTCCTTTAAACTTTTTTTTCCCCCCTCCCAAAGAGATCCCGAGATCCCCCTTTCCGACAGTGGGTCCAGGCCAACGCCAACCATGATGTTTCGCGACCAGGTCGGCGTGCTGGCCGGTTGGTTCAAGGGCTGGAACGAATGCGAGCAGACGGTCGCTCTCCTCTCCCTGCTGAAGAGGGTGAGCCGCAGCCAGGCGCGCTTCCTCCAGCTCTGCCTGGAGCACTCCTTGGCCGACTGCGCCGAGCTGCACGTTCTGGAGAGCGAGGCGAACAACCCCGGTAAGTCCCCCCCCCCACACCCCTTTCTCTCGCCCTTCTCCCCCACCCGGATCACCCTGCATGCTGTGATTGACAGTTCTGAAGAGATGCAGGCGTTTGGGTTCCGGTAGAGGAATGCGGGGGTCTCGCTGAATCTCTCCTCCACCGCACCCCTCCCAGTTGTCTTTCTAAAAAGGAATGCAACAAGCAAATGCCCCGGACGCCCACCCTTCGGCTAGGTTTTTTCCACTGCAAACTCTTCCACCGAGGGCATGATTGATATTTTGCTGCCCCTTCCTCCCGTGCAACTTCCTGTCACATAAGTAAGTCAGGTCACGTAGAGTCTGGATTTTCTTCGGCTTCTTTTCGGGCTCCGGGGCTCACCCCGGCGTCCGGCAGGAATGCGGACTACCTCACCTTGCGTGTGGGTTGTGGGGCAATTCCCCCACCCCCACCCCCTTTGGGTGACGTGGGAGTCGAGCATGAGGGGCTGGGTTTTTCTCAAGGCGGTTCCACATGTGTGGGTTTTCACAAGGAAATGGTGCGTTTTGTGCAGGTACACTGTGGGGTTTGGCAGCTCTCTGGAAAGGCCGTTTGGGGAAACTGGGGGAATCTTGCAGCGAAAGCTCAAAATCTTTGTGCATAATTTAACTATACAAGTGTAGAATAGGCAGATTTTGGTCTGGTGGGGTTTTTTTAAGTGCTTTACCCCCCCCCCTTCTAAAGTCAGTGGACTTGTCAGGTGGTAAACTGTGAGCATGAATGAGGGAAATGGGAGTAAAGGTTTGCTCATTCCTGTCTCACCGGATAATAAAAATCACAGGCATTCGTATTCTCAGGCTGAAAAAGAATTACACATAGGGATTTTTTTACACTATTATCTTTGCACGTGGCTGACGTGTAAAGGTAGGATGCTGGCCCTCATCCTTGGCTTCTGGTGAGGAGAAAATATTGTGTAATTCTTAGCACGTGTAGCTCATGTGTTTCTTCACATGGGCCATGTTGGCATTCCTAACTACAGCCCTGGAAGGTAGGCCACTGTTATTCCCATGCTCCATCAGCAGGGGCCCAAAGCTGATGGGCTTGCTGAAATACTTGGTTTGCAAATGAAATGATACTTGAAAATGAAGGCTACACGGTCTGTTCTTGTCCTCTCTATGTGTGTTGTCTTCAAACAATTCGATTCAAGGGGAGGGGCCGTGGCTCAGTGGTTGAGCATCTGCTTGGCATGCGGAAGGTCCCAGGTTCAATCCCCTGCATCTCCAGTTAAAAGGACTAGACAAGTAGGTGATGGGAAAGACATCTGCCTGAGAGCTGCCTGAGAACCGCTGCCGGTCTGAGTAGACAATACTGACTTTGATGGACCCAGGGTCTGATTCAGCATTAAGCAGCTTCATGCATTTAATACTACAGAAGCCCCTGGTTCAAATTGTGCCTCTCTTGTGCCCTAATGGGGTTTGTGTACTGATCTTAGCTCAAGGCTTTAGTCCATAATATCATACATCTAGTGTATAATAAATATCATCCTAATAGGTTAACATCCACAAACAATTAGATTCAAGTCCATTAGCACCTTAGAGACCAAGAAGATTTTCGGCTATAAGCTTTCGGGTATTAGAGTCAAAGGTCCCTTCATCAAGCACGAGTAGGAACAGAGATCTTGAACACATGAAGCTGCCTTATACTGAATCAGACTCTTGGTCCATCAAAGTCAGTATTGTCTACTCAGACTGGCAGCAGCTCTCCAGGGTCTCAGGCAGAGGTCTTTCACATCACCTACTTGCCTGGTCCCTTTAACTGGAGATGCCGGAGATTGAACGTGGGACCTTCTGCATGAGAAGCAGATGCTCTATCACTGAGCCACAGCCCCTCCCCCAAATGACCCCAAATGCATAATGACCCTGGACTTCCTTGGCAGTCTCCCATCCAAGTACTAACCACAGTACACAGCCAAGTTATGGCAACCTCATTGGGTCTTCAGGGCAAGAGACATTCAGAGGTGGTTTGCCGTTGCCTGCCTCTGCGTAGCATAAGAACATAAGAAAGGCCCTGCGGGATCAGACCCAGGCCCATCAAGTCCAGCAGTCTGCTCACACAGTGGCCAACCAGGTGCCTCTAGGAAGCCCACAAACAAGACGACTGCAGCAGCATCGTCCTGCCTGTGTCCCACAGCACCTAATCTAATGGGCATGCTCCTCTGATCCTGGAGAGAATAGGCATGCACCATAAGTATCCATTTGGACTAGTAGCCATGAACACCCCTCTCCTCCATGAACATGGCCACTCCCCTCTTAAAGCCCTCCAAGTTGCCAGCCATCACCACATCCTGGGGCAGGGAGCTCCACAATTTAACTATGCGTTGTGTGAAAAAATACTTCCTTTTATCTGTTTTGAATCTCTCGCCCTCCAGCTTCAGCAGATGACCCCGCGATCTAGTGTTATGGGAGAGGAAGAAAAACTTCTCCCTGTCCACTCTCTCCAAACCATGCATAATTTTATAGACCTCTATCATGTCTCCCCTTAGCCGCCTTCTTTCCAAGCTAAACAGCCCTAAGCGTCTTAACCGCTCCCCATAGGACAGTTGCTCTAGTCCCCTAATCATTTTGGTTGCTCTTTTCTGCACCTTCTCAAGCTCTGTAATATCCTTTTCTAGGTGTGGTGACCAGAACTGTACACAGTACATAGCAACCTGGTATCCTCCCCTGCAAAGGTTAAGATCATCTAATACCAACTTACTGGTAGTCCCCAGCCTAAGGAGTGTCTGGCTGGCCTTGGCCAGGGCCTTCTCTGCCCTGGGCCTGGCCTGGTGGAATAGTCCTGCTAGTAGGGTTGCCAACCACCAGGTTCTAGCTGGAGACCTCCTGCTATTACAACTGATCTCCTGCTGATAGAGATCCATTCGCCAGGAGAAAACAGCCACTTTGGCAATTGGACTCTTATGGTATTGAAGTCCCTCCCCTCTCCAAACCCCGCCCTCCTCAGGCTCCACCCCCAAAACCTCCTGCTGGTGGCGAAGAGGGACCTGGCAACCCTACTTTCTAGTGAGACCAGGGTGCTGCAGTACCTTACGAAGTGCGAACCATATTTTTTATAACATTTTCAAACTCTTAATACGTCGCTGGGAATACCTAGTGCGGTAACAGCCTCTGTTTCTCCATTACGCCAGAAGTAGGGCAGATTTTTATTTATTTATTGACGTCATTTATAGTTCGCCTTTCTCAGTGGGACTCCAGGCAGATTACACAGAGCGAGTCAATATAATCGACAGGATGGAGCAATTCAATCAACAGTGCAACAGGAGTAGGGTTGTAGAACAGCGCAGAAATCTAAAAACAGAACATGACACATTAAATGATGCAAAATTACATGGTAGGCGCCAACTGGCAGCAAGCAATATGCAGTGGTATAGGCTGCAGTCCTCAGTCATTTATCCAAGTAACTTGGTGAATCATTTAGTACAGGTGTGTGTGTGTTAAGTGCCGTCAAGTCGCTTCCAACTCAAGGCGACCCTATGAATCAATGTCCTCCAAAATGTCCTATCTTTGACAGCCTTGCTCAGATCTTGCAAAGTGAGGGCTGTGGCTTCCTTTATAGAGTCCATCCATCTCTTGTTGGGTCTTCCTCTTTTCCTGCTGCCCTCAACTTTTCCTAGCATGACTGTCTTTTCCAGTGACTCCTGTCTTCTCATCATGTGACCAAAATACGACAGCTTCAGTTTAGTCATTTAAGCTTCTAGGCTCAGTTCAGGCTTGATTTGATCTAGAACCCACTGATTTGTTTTTTTGGAGGTCCTGGGTATCCGTAACACTCTCCTCCAACACCACATTTCAAAGGAATCTACTTTCTTCCTATCAGCTTTCTTCAATGTCCAGTGTTCACACCCATACATAGTAATAGGGAATACAATGGCATGAATTAACCTGATCTTGGTGGCCAAGATACCTCCTTACACTTCAGAATCTTCTCTAGCTCCTTCATGGCTGCCCTTCCCAGTCTCCATCTCCTTCTGATTTCTTGGCTGTAGTCTCCCTTTTGGTTGATGATGTTGCCAAGGAATAGAAAGTCTTCAACAATTTCAATTTCTTCATTGTCAACCTTAAAGTTGTGTAATTCCTTATCTGGGCATCCCATATCCGGACTGATCTGAAAATGGGACCCTTCGAGCCGGCGTGCAGGCAAATCCGTGCTGCATGCTTTCAATGTTTCACCTAAAACAATACGGTGCACATCGCATCATAGGTGGAGACTGAAAGCCTGCCGTTGTTAGTTAGTTTGTTGTTGCTCTTGTTTAACAGCAGATACAGGTATTCTGGTGCGATAGTGACACCTTTGCTTTCTGATGGTTCAGTGTACACACAATTATTAAAGATATTGTTTAAAATTACAATGAGGCAATGTGTATAAAGCAAATATCAATCATAAATGAATTGGGGTCCCATCTTCAAGATTTCTCATTACGTATATGCAAAAATTCCAAAATACACGGAAAGATCCGAAATACCGACTGCTTCTGGTCCCAAGCAATCTGGATAAGGGATACTTAACCTGTACAGCCAAGAGTCACTGGAAAAGACAATCATGCTAGGAAAAGTTGAGGGCAGCAGGAAAAGAGGAAGACCCAACATGAGATGGATTGACTCAATAAAGGAAGCCACGGCCCTCAATTTGCAAGACTTGAGTGAGGCTGTTAAAGATAGGACATTTTGGAGAACTTTGATTCATAGCGTCGCGAGGAGTCAGAAGAGACTCGACGTCACTTATCACGCATACTACCTGTATAGTGCAACTCTACCGCTTATATAGAAAAGCCCTCTTGAATAATTCAGTTTGGCATGGTTTGCGAAATGCCAGAAGAAGAAGAGTTGGTTTTTATATGCCGACTTTCGTTACCACTTAAAGGAGAATCAAACCAGCTTACAATCATCTTCCCTTCCCCTTCCTACAACAGACACACTGAGGCTGAGAGAGGCTGAGAGGTGAGGCTGAGAGAGCTCTAAGAGAGGTGAAGTTGAGAGAGCTCTAAGAGAGCAGTGACTAGCCCAAGGTCACCCAGCTGGCTTCATGTGTAGTAGGAGTGGGAAGTCAAACCTTGTTCTCCAGATTAGAGTCGCCGCTCCTAACCACTACACTAAGGAGCAAGACTAGATCTCCCGGGAGGGTAGAATCTAGTTAAATATTAGGAGAAACTTCCTAAAAGTGAGTGCGATTTGGCAATGGAGCCGGTTACCTAGTGATATAAAGTTCTCTTCCTCACTGGCGGTTTTCAGGCAGAGGCTGGGCAGCTATCTGTCAGGACGGCTGTAGCTTTGAATCTCCTGCACCGGTCAGGGGGTTGGACTGGATGACCTCTGAGGGGTAAAGGGAAGATGACTGGGGAAGGCACTGGCAAACCACCCCGTAGAAACAAAGTCTGCCTAGGAAACGTCGGGATGTGACATCACCCCATGGGTCAGGAATGACCCGGTGCTTGCACAGGGGACCTTTACCTTTTTACAGCAGTTTACTTTTCAAATAAAGGCAACGCATTCACCTGAATCTGGCTGTGGCTGTTGATTCGTTTCCTTTAAAAAAAATAAAAAATCTCAGTTATCAAATCTTGGCCTTTGTGTGCTTGGGATTTTGTGGGTGGGGAGCTGTTGTAGGAGGGGGAGACACATGTGTGTATAAGGGTGTGTGAAGCTTTGCCGGCCATCCCCAGAGCGATCCTGTCGACTTCCTCAACCTACAAAAATAAGGCTCAGCTGCCTTTTTGCGGTTTCCTTCTCCTTCCCCCGCCGGCTTTCCATCCACCTGTCGGCTCTTATTCTTAGCAGTTGTAAGCTGTTCTCCAGCTTTTTCCTTTTGGAAGTGCGGCTGTCGGGTTTCTCGCACGCAGTTGGTGCTTCTGTCACCCCCACAGCTGCAGGAAACGGCAAGGCCGTGCTCATCATCACAATATACAACATCGCTTTTCAGAGGAAAGGCGCAAAAAGATCAGTCCCCGTCCTAAGGAAGTTGCGTCCGGAGTTTCGACGAGGAAGAGGAGATTGTTGGAAAAAAAACACAACTTTAAAACCAGCAAAAGGAAACAGAACAGGGCGACGTGGCTTCCTTCTCGGAGACCTGGCAGAACAAGAATGTTGATTTCCATAGCCCTCGGGGCAACGGCTGAAAAGTCCCTGCTGTTATAGGAGGGACTATATAGGAGATCCAGCGTGGTGTAGTGGTTAAGAGCTGTGGTTTGGAGCGGGGGATTCTGATCTGGAGAACCGGGTTTGATTCCCCCACTCCCCCCCCCCATGAGCGGCGGAGGCTAATCTGGTGAACTGGATTTGTTTCCCCACTCCTACACATGAAGCCAGCTGGGTGACCTTGGGATAGTCACAGCTCTCTCAGCCCCACCTACCTCACAGGGTGTCTGTTTCGGGGAGGGGAAGGTGATTGTAAACCGGTTTGATTCTCCCTTAAGTGATAGAGAAAGTTGGCATAAGGGAAAAGATAAGGTGTAAGATGGTATGAATCTCTTCCCCCCTTTTCTAGAGCCAGTTAATGCTGAATACATGAAGCTGCCTTATACTGAACCAGACAATCGGGTCCCTCAGGGTCGGTATTGCCTACTCAGACTGGAAGCAGCTCTTCAAGGTCTCAAGCACAGGTCTTTCACATCACCTACTGGCTGGTCCTTTTTAACTGGAGGTGCCGGGGATTGAATCTGGGACTTTCTACATGTTATGCAGATCTACTACTGAGCTATGGTTGCCTCCCTAAACAAACCCACCTTTTACGGAGTTAGTCCCCTGGTCTACCTCATCCTTTCAACTGGAGAGGCCACCATCCTGCCTGTGTTACAAAGCACCTAATATGATGGGCATGCTCCTCTGATCCTGGAGAGAATAGGTATGCATCATGACTAGTATCCATTTTTATTGGTAGCCATGGATAGCCCTCTCCTCCATGGTCATGACCAATGCCCTCTTCAAGCCTTCCAAGTTGGCAGCCATCGCCACATCCTGGGGCGAGGAGTTCCACAATTCGACAACGTGTTGTGGGAAGAAATGCTTCCATTTATCTGTTTTGAATCTCTCACCCTCCAGCTTCAGCAGATTATGAATTATGAGAGAGGGAGAAAAGCTCCTCTCTGTCCTCAAGAGTCAACATCCCCCTAAACCCCTCTCTTTGGCCACACCCTAAATTTGCATCAGGATTTCCTTGGCGGCTGCTATTTACTTAATAATAATAATAATAATAATAATAATAATGTTCTCAGCTCCTTGATCATGTCTGCCGCGGTGATCGTTGCTTCCTGGCTATAAACTGCTTTCCTCCCCTCTCTCACCCTCCGTTTCTGCGGCCTTAATTCCCGCTGCCCCCCCTTTGTGGTCCAACGAAGGTGAATTTGACATTCTTTCTCCGCCAAGAACCGCATTACGCAGTACAATCAGCCCAAGGAACTGTAATAATAATTAGCCGGAACGTTTTCGGCTCTATTTTTAGCGCCTGTTAGTCAGCGCTTCGCCTTTGCGCTTGCTCCCGAAACGGGTCTGTTCGGCAGGTGTCGTCTAGCGGCCGAGGGGGTGAGCGGGGAGGTCCCCCGTTCACATCTCGTGTGGGCTGGGGGCTCATGAGGGTGCCCGAGGCAGGTGGCTCTTCTCATGGCCTTTGGGCCACCCCCTTCCTGCCTCACGGTATGGGGACGGTACAGTGCTTTTAGGGATATTGCTGTTGCAAAGTATTTAACAGTAAACAAGCTGGGACCCACTAGGAATCATGGGAGGGGGGCACACGTTGAAAATCCCACCCCTCATAATCTCCTCCTCCAGAATTCTGACAGGTTTGAGAAGGCCAGTTTCCCCTCCCGCCTTTCCCTTAGCTGACCCAACGCTGCACTTAACACTTAACTTCTAGAGTATGCTCAGGACTCACAGGGTTGTGTTTTGAGGTCACAACATAAGAAGAGCCCTGCTGGATCAGACCAGCGGTCCATCAAGACCAGCATCTTGTCTCACACAGTGGCCAGCCAGTTCCTCCAGAGGTCCAACCACAGGGCATGGAGGCCCAGGCCTTCATAAGAATATCAGAAGAGCCTTGCTGGATCAGACCAGCCGTCCATCTAGTCCAGCATCCTGTCTCACGTGGTAACCAACCAGCTCTTCTGGAGGTCCAACAACAGGGCAAAAGGCCGAGGCCTTCATAAGAAAATCAGAAGAGCCCTGCTGGATCAGGCCGGTGGTCCATCTAGACCAGCATCCTGTCTCACACAGTGGCCAACCGGTTCCTCTGGAGGGCCAGCCACAGGACATAGAGGCAGTGGCCTTCATACGAACATCAGAAGAGCCCTGCTGGATCAGACCAGTGGTCCACCTAGTCCAGCATCCCGTCTCACACAGTGGCCAACCAGCTCCTCTGGAGGTCCAACAAGAGGGCATAGAGGCCGAGGCCTTCATAAGAACATCAGAAGAGCCCTGCTGGATCAGGCCGGTGGTCCATCTAGACCAGCATCCTGTCTCACACAGTGGCCAACCGGTTCCTCTGGAGGGCCAGCCACAGGACATAGAGGCAGTGGCCTTCATAAGAACATCAGAAGAGCCCTGCTGGATCAGACCAGTGGTCCACCTAGTCCAGCATCCCGTCTCACACAGTGGCCAACCAGCTCCTCTGGAGGTCCAACAAGAGGGCATAGAGGCCGAGGCCTTCATAAGAACATCAGAAGAGCCCTGCTGGATCAGGCCGGTAGTCCATCTAGACCAGCATCCTGTCTCACACAGTGGCCAACCGGTTCCTCTGGAGGGCCAGCCACAGGACATAGAGGCAGTGGCCTTCATAAGAACATCAGAAGAGCCCTGCTGGATCAGACCAGTGGCCCATCCAGTCCAGCATCCCATCTCAACACAGTGGCCAACCAGCTTCTCTGGAGGCCCAACAATGGGGCAGAAAGGTTGAGACCTTCAACGGATGTGGCCTCCCAGCACTGGTATTCAGAGGCTTACTGCCTCTGAATATAGTATTACATTTTTATTTTTTTCATTTATTCCCCACCTATGTGCCCTACAGGGACCCAAAGGTGCTTATCTAATTCTCCTCTCCTCCATGTTGTCCTTGCTTGGAAGGCTTTAAGAGGGGAGTGGACATGTTTAATGGAAGAAAGAAGTATTCATGGCTACTAGTAAAAATGGCTACTAGTCATGATGCAGACCTATTCTCTCCAGGATCAGAGGAGCAGGCCTATTGTATGAGGTGCTTTGAAACACAGGCAGGATGGTGCTGCTGCCGTCGTCTTGTTTGGGGGCTTCCTGGAGGCACCTGGTTGGCCACTGTGTGAACAGACTGCTGGACTTGATGGGCCTTGGTCTGATCCAGCATGGCTTTTCCTATGTTCTTATGTTCTCACGACAACCCTGTGGGGTAGGTTAGGCTGAGAGTGTGTGACTGGTCCAAGGCCAATATATAGAGGCTCCCTTTAGTCACCATGGCTAGCAGCTGCTGATAGACCTCTCCCCCAGGTGTTTTTCTTCTGTTTAATGTACAAAACTCAAATTTTCTCCACGTCTGGGGAGTCTCCTGAGTCAATACAGACCACTCCCTTGTCTGTGGGTGGCCCCTGTATGTTGTGTTGGTCATCCACGCTGAGGTCACGCAGTTTCCTATTAGATACCATAGTGATTGTGATGATGATAATAATAATGTATTAGCAACTGTTAAGGGGACAGAGAAGGATTATTTTTTTCCTTATGTTGCTTCCGGAAGCCGAGGTCTTCTCTTGTGACTGTGCTCACAAAAGTCTTTTCCAGTAACCCAGCAGCAGATTTTCCCCCCTCCAAAAAACGCATTTACTACATTTTTATATAATAATTTTATATAATAATTGGTTAGATCACTGGATAAGTGGATGCCAAATTCCAGAGCTCTGACATGCTTGCTGTAAGAGAGAAAAAGCATTTGCTGTTATGGTTCCCAGCCCAAATGTTTCAGATCTGGTGAATCTATTTTGTTTCACAATGCTCTGAATTAGAAACGTGCCCCAGGGCAAAGATTAGATTTTTACTTCTTGAACGAGTATGTGAGATTCAAAATTGGCATGCCTGGGTTCGAATCCTGGGTTTCGCAACGAGGTTCGGGGATTGTATCAGCACGTGTGGCTAAACAGGATTCTCATCTTCGCCAGGGTCTGAAATGAGTTTGCAAACACAGAGTACAGGAGGCAACCCTGGTTGGCATTTGTCCTGGCTAGCATCAGTGCCTAAACCAGGAGTCCCCAACGTGGTTCTTGTGGGTGTCATGGAGCCCGCTAGGGTTGCCAACCTCCAGGTACTAAGCAAAACAAAAACAAGGGCACCTCCGTGCCTATACCTTCAAGGTTTGGAAATTAGCACGGATAAATGGTACACAAATGCACAGAGCCAAGATATAGCAAACAAGTATATAATACGTGATAAAGCCAAAGGACAAACAGTGAGTAGCAATTCAACCTAACCAATGTGTGACTAATATATACATTAAAGCACAAAGATCACAGTATATTTCACAGGCAAAAATGTCCTCTTCTTAATGTTTCAAAGATGATCAGTTCCATAGGATATCCCTTAGGTATAAATCCAAAAGATGGGGGACGGCCGTTTCACCTTGGTTTCTTCAGCCCCACATTATATCCTACATATAAATATTACATTAAAATGGATTTATGTCTATTTAACCATTAATATTAATTGTATAAAAATACATACTTACATCTATTCCATAGTATTTCAAAATATTACAAAGTCCACTAAGGTTCAATATTAAGCCACAGCAATGTCAACAGGTTCCCTTGACAGAGATCAGTTCCCCTGGAGAAAATGGCCACTTTGGCAATTGGACTCTATGGCATTATACATGGTTTGGGTCCCTCCCCTCTCTAAACCCTGCCCTCCCCGGGCTTCATCCCCCCCCCCAAATCTCCAGGTATTTCCCAACCCGGAGCTGGCAACCCTAGATGTCACCTCGTTCCCTTGCATGGACGTGTGAACCTTTCAACAACTCCTACTGCGAGTTGCATGCTAAAGAGCGCAGGCTGAGCCACACGGCTGGCTCACCCCAGCAAAGGCTTAAGCTTGCCAACCTCCAGGTGGGGCCTGGAGCTCTCGCAGAATTACAAGCGATTTCACTTCCAGTGAAAACCGGAAGTGATGTCATTACATGGGGGGGCATGCTCCAGGATGCCCCCCATTCCACCCCCATTTTCCTCCCTATGGCAAGTGTCAGGACATCTCTCGTGTTTGCTTGGTTTTAATGGTTTTTAAGACGCGAGTTTATTGTGTATGCTTTAAAAAATATTTTTTATTATATGATCGTAATAAAAACAAAACATGAGACAAGTTACAAAAAGTTACAAGTTACAAAAAGAATGAGATTACTACAAATGATATAGAAGGACTCATGCCAAGGTCTCCTTTAGAGCTAACATAGTAAACATATAATAAGAAACATATCATTACATGGAGAAAGATAAAAATATTCAGTAGTAAGTACAAGACTATATAATTCATGGTAAGATAAGTAATCAGAGGATACAAATCACCACACTGTATATATTTGTCCTTGTGTGTAGATGGTTTCCCAGATAGTTTGAGTAAATAATTATATTTCTACTGTGAGTCAGGTTCAAAATCCTATTATTACTTTACGGTGATTCAGCTTGAGTTAACTCCATCTTATTTTGAGATGACAGAACATTTTTAACCTGTTAGCGGCCCTGATGGTGGCAGAAAGGCAGGGCATAAATGTGGTCAATAAATAAAAATAAGCATAGCGGGAGACCTGGCCTGCCTAGCTAAAAACGTTCCCGAGAAATAGTCACGTGTGGCTCAAACTGGCGCAGAGAGGGGGGTTCTTCTCCCCCTCCAAAATGAGAAGAAGAAGAGTTGGTTTTTACACGCCGGCTTTCTCTGCCACTTAAGGCGGAATCAAACCGGCTTACAATCACCTTCCCTTCCCCTCTTCACAACCCTGTGAGGGAGGTGGGGCCGAGAGAGCTGTGCCTAGCCCAAGGTCACCCAGCTGGCTTCATGTGGAGGAGTGGGGAAACCAACCCGGTTCACCAGATTAGCCTCCGCCGCTCATGTGGGGGAGTGGGGGAATCGAACCCGGTTCTCCAGATCAGAGTCCATCGCTCCAAACCACTGTGCCACGCTGGCTCTCCTTCAGCTGCCGGTACCAGGTCCGACGTGCAGCCGTCGCTCCGTTTTGAAGGGCTTTTGTTGCGGCCGCTGCAAAACGGGGGTCTCTTGTTGCGGAAGGATCCGTCCCTCCGCTCGTCGAGCTAACCTAGTAGCTGGCTTCAGCTCGCACAAAGGACAAGTGGCTGAACTCAAGGCCCGTTCTGTGCCGGAGCGGCTGAAAGTCCCCTCTGTCTGCCTGTGTGCAACAGGTGGCCCGTCCCGGAGCGCTGGAGAGGGGGGCGATTCTGTTTTCCCTTACAGCAAATGGCAAATTGTTGCCCCCGGGGAGAGGGGCTTCCAAAAGACTCTTGTTTGGACAGGCACCTTTCTTTCCTACTCCTCTCCCGGGGTTATCCCTGGTTTCCTCGAAGGGGGGGACGCTGGGGGTGCGAGTGACATCCTAGGAGGCCTGGCACAGCAGCTGAAGGAGGTGGGGTTTTTTTTTTTTTAATCAGAGAGGCCATTGTTTGGCTCCCCGCGCCTGGTTCGGAAGCCGGGTTAACTCTTTCCCCCCCGTTGCGTCTGACATAAATGCATGGGGGGGAGGGGCGGAAGGGGAACCCTCCCTGGACCCGAGCAGCTCTTTGCAAGATGGTCTCTGACAGTGCAGTCCTGAGGAGAGTTACTCCAGTCTAAGCCCATTCATTTCAGTGGGCTTAGAGCGGAGTAACTCTGCATAGGGTTGCACTGTAAGCACACCACTGAGTTTGGTATGCAGAGGTGGTACGAAGAACTCCAGCTCATCTCCTCGTGGGTGAATTCCCTCCGGCCTTCCCTCTGCATGAATAACTGTGGCTAAGGCAACAGCAGACTTAACCATGGTTCCCCTTGTAGGTTCCCCTCAAGGGTGAATTCCCCCTGGCCTTCCCTCTGCATGAATAACTGTGGCTAAGGCCAGCAGCAGACTTAACCATGGTTCCCCTTGTAGGTTCCCCTCATGGGTGAATTCCCCCTGGCCTTCCCTTTGCATGAATAACTGTGGTTAAGGCCAGCAGCAGACTTAACCATGGTTCCCCTCATGGGTGAATTCCCCCTGGCCTTCCCTCTGCATGAATAACTGTGGCTAAGGCAACAGCAGACTTAACCATGGTTCCCCTCGTAAGTTCCCCTCATGGGTGAATTCCCCCTGGCCTTCCCTCTGCATGATTAACCGTGGCTGAGGCCAGCAGCAGACATAACCATGGTTTGCTCTGGGAATCTGGAAGATCACAAAGCTTTGCATTAAACTGCCTTTTCCTTATTTTGGCCCTCGATGCTCCCTGTTGTCTCCTCTGATTGGCAAGCAGCTCTGTAGGGTCTCAATCTGACAGAAGTATTTTCCAGCACCTATTACTAGAGAGCCTTTGAGATCAGCTCTCCTGTGGTAGGGACTTTGGCTCAGCCATAGGGCCTCTGCTTGGCAAGCAGGAGGTCCCAGGTTCAATCCCGGGCGTCTCCAATTGAAAGGACCACTCAGTAGGTGATGTGGAAGACCTCCACCCGAGACCCTGCAGAGCTGATGCAGTGTTGACCATGATGGATAGGGTTGAGGTGTTCACGTGCATTCCTGTGCATGTGTGTATGTGTGTGTGTTAAGTGACATCAAGTCGCTTCCGACTCCTGACGACCCTATGAATCAATGTCCTCCAAAACGTCCCATCCTTAACAGCCTTGCTCAGGTCTTGCAAACTGAGGGCCGTGGCTTCCTTGATTGAGTCAATCCATCTCTTGTTGGGTCTTCCTCTTTTCCTGCTGCCTTCCACTTTTCCTAGCATTGTTGTCTTTTCCCGTGACTCCTGTCTTCTCATAATGTGACCAAAGTACGATAGCATCAGATCAGTCATTTTAGCTTCTAGGAAATAGTTCCAGCTTGATTTGATCTAGAACCCACTGATTTGTCTTTTTGTGGTCCAGGGTATCCATAAAACTCTCCTCCACCACCACATTTCAAAGGAATCTACTTTCTTCCTGTCAGCTTTAGAACATAAGAACATCAGAGGGCCTGCTCCTCTGATCCTGGAGAGAACAGGTGTGCATCATGACTAGTATCCATTTTGACTAGTAGCCATGGATAGCCCTCTCCTTCATGAACAGAACATACCCACTCCCCTCTTAAAGCCTTCCGTTGGCAGCCATCACCACATCCTGGGGCAGGGAGTTCCACAATATAACTCTGCATAAGGTAAGATCTCTGTCGTGTTTATACAGCAGACTAATGCTGCTGCCATTCTGCAGTCCTAGGTGAGGCCCACCGCACTCCTTCCAAGTAGACCCGCATGGGACGAGACCGCAAGATAACAGCGCCCCTGCTCTTCTTTGCAGGAACGTTGTACGGAGCAATTAAAGTCTGTCACACGTAGGGAGGATTGAAAGGATCAACCCGCTAGCTAAAAATGCATCCGCGGTTCCTGCAGAGCAGAAACGACACTGTCGCGGGGTATGAGGTGTGGATGAGGCACGCCACTGCTGCTTTCCCCAGGAGAGTCCATTAACCCAGCAGGCGACAACGATAGCGTCTGTGAAGCGGCGGTAAATAAACTCCTAATAATGCAAAATTTTACAACCGATGACTCCGAGGCGGTAGTAACGGACGGGGAGGGCTACTTTCTTGCTTACGGCACCCCCCTCTTCTTTTTACAGCGTCCAACGAGCAACCTTTTAATTTGGCTTTTTAAATGCCGCACCGGTTGACATACCCAATGTCCTGCCACGCGGAAATTAATTGCCGTTTAAGCCGCGCGGGTGTTTTCTGCTTTCTCAATAGTCCCCTGGTTACTGGAAAGAATATTTATGCGCTTCATAAAAGAGCTAGATCAAAAGGGGGAAAAAAACACCCCCGAAAATATACTCCAGCAGCAAATGCAAAGGGAACTTGCTCTGGCGTTGCTATTGTTACTCGCAGTGAGGAGTTCGGGAATGAGGCTGCCGGCTTTGGTTTCCTTTGATGGAGAGAGCGCGAGAGAGATTTCTAGTGTCTTTCTGGTATTTCCTTCATTGACAGATAGGCGGGAGAAGCATCGTGGAGGTAAATGCATTTCCATAAAACAGATTACAAAAACTGCTGATCTTGCAGGAGAACTCCAGGGAGAACAGATGCATTGGCCATCTCACAGCTGTCTCCATCTCTCTCTTTCTCTCTCTGCCAGCGTGGTGCAGTGGTTAAGAGCGGTGGTTTGGAGCGGCGGACTCTGATCTGGGGAACCAGGCTTGATTCCCCCACTCCTCCACGTGAGCGGCGGAGGCTAATCTGGTGAACTGGTTTTGTTTCCCCACTCCTCCGCACGAAGCCAGCTGGGTGACCTTGGGCTAGTCACGGCTCTGCTAGAGGTTACAAGTAAAAATGCATGCGTAGTCTCTCCAGGATCAGAGGACCATGCCAATTATATGAGGTGCTGTGGAGCACAGGTAGGATGGTGCTGCTGCAGTCGTCTTGTTTGGGGGCTTCCTGGAGGCGCCTGGTTGGTCACTGTGTGAACAGACTGCTGGACTCGATGGGCCTGGGTCTGATCCAGCAGGGCTTTTCTTATATTCTTAAGATTTATACTCCGCCTTTCCATGTGGAAGAACAACACAGGGGCACAGCAGTAAACCAATACAGGCAAACGCAGTAACAAACCACAGCTCAACAAGATGGTCTTTTCTTTCGCCCGCGTCCTTGTGATCACCTGGGGGGTTTGGTAGTCACTGTGGAGATGCTTCCTGCTACACCAGGGATGCGAACGAGCTGGCTCCTGATGCCGGCCTTCCTTGGCCCCAATAGAGAGCTGTCAGTTTTTGCCCTTTTCTCTCGTTCTGTTTCAAAAACAAATCTCCAGGTCCGAACAGGAGAGAGGGTGTTATTCTAGCCTTTCTAGGTGCGTTCCCACGCTCTGTGTCCGAGCCCTGCACCTCCCTCGCATGAACACTGCGATCCTTGAATGGTCAGGGATAAAACCCCGGAATGGTTGCACACAGGCAGTGTGACCTGCCGACTACGTTGGTCTTCTCGCTTCTCCGGTTGCTCCTTTCTGGTTTTGACCTTGCCTGCTCGCTGACTTGAACTTTCTCTGTGATGCGGCCTTGCTACACCTTTTTATTATGACTTCTCCTCTCGCCTTAAGTCAGGGGTGGGGGACCTTTTTTCCACCAAGGGCCATTTGGATATTTGAAACCTCATTCGCGGGCCATACAAAATTATCAGCTTAAAAATTAAGCCGACCAAGCCCCAAGCAGGCAGCTGCCCCAGATGACACCCCCCCCCCCCAATGTGGGCAAGCAGGGAGGCATCCAACCGGTGGCGCGCTCGCCCACCAGGTGGCACAGGATGGCCTGTTGCACCAGCTGGGCGTAGCCATCCATCCACACACCAGGGTTGCTCCTGCTCCGCATGGTCAGGGCCGGATTCTACAGCTGGCTCCTGCTACCTCCGCCTGCAGGGATGAAATGAGGACACACTGGCTAAGAACTTACCCCCCCATGCATTCTGGCCCTGCCCCCTTTAACCCCTCCATTATCACCACTTCTGCCCCCAGCCCTCTTGTAATACAGAGGGAATACGTTTCTCCACGGCCTGGGTGGGAAAGGGTTAACACAGTTTCTTGGCCGGTCCTAGCAGCTCCATAGCTAACGACTCTTCTGCAAGGGGGGAAAAGGTTCCTTTTCTCGGCAAAACAAACTCACATCCACCTTGAATAGAGGCTATTCCTGACCGCGGGAGGGGGCAGATCGCCAGTCTTAGATCCTTCTGAGCTAGAGATCTGCCAGGACCCACAAAGGGCCAGACCAAATGATTTCGCGGGCCTTAAACGCCCCCCGGGCCTGACGTTCCCCACCCCTGCCTTAAGTGTAAACGTCTTCTCTCTTACAGATCTCTTTGGAATCGTGCGCCGACTGACTTTGCTATCCTTTTCACCTTCAGTGTGCGCTGCTCTTCCTTTGAGAGCCAGCGTGGTGTGGTGGTTAGGAGCAATGGACTCGGATCTGGAGAACCGAGTTGGATTCGCCACTCCTCCACATGAAGCCAACAGGTTGACCTTGGGCTAGTCACAGCTCACTTAGAGCTCTCTCAGCCCCACCTACCTCACAGGGGTGTCTGTTGTGAGCAGAGGACGGGAAGGAGATTGTAAACTGGTTAGGTTCTACCTTAAGTGGTAGAGAAAGTCGGCATATAAAAACCAGCTCTTCTTTCTTCTTCTTCCTTCTTCTAATGCAAGAGCACTAGTTGCGCCGTCTGTTGCGTGCATGCGCTTTCAGGTGTGCATGCGCCCTGACTCTTCCTTGTTCACTGCTGCGGCAGTGGGTGGGTGGCCAACGTGGCCCAGGGAGCAGAACTTTGTGACGAGAAGCGGGGCCCGGTAGTGGCAGATTCGGGCCCACTTTCCCTATGCCTGACTGCCTGTCTGCCTGCTCATCACACCCGAGGTAAAACCACGCCAAGAAACTTGGGATGCAACATGTGTGTGTCGGGCACTGCTGTATATTGGACTTGCTCTTTATCTTCCACGTATGACTTGACTTGTGCCGCGCTAGCCAAAGACGTTGCCTGTCATAGAGTGGAGTGTTTTTTTAGAAGGATCTTTTTTCTTTGCTTGATCATACAGCCTCTGAATCCCAGTGGCAGGAGGCAATATCGGGTAGGCCTCGGCCTCTATGCTCTGGCGTTGGCCCTCCAGAGGATGCTGGACTAGGTGGACCACTGGTCTGATCCAGCAGGGCTTTACTGATGTTGTGATGAAGGCCTCTCTGCCCTCTTGTTGGCCCTCCAGAGGAACTCATTGACCACTGTGTGAGACGGGATGCTGGACTAGATGAAAGCTTCTTAAACTGTGGGCTGCGACCCCATATGAATGTGGGGGTTGCAAAAAAAAATTAAAAAATTAAAAAACATTTCTTTATGGTACATTATCAGTAAATGTTTGGTTTGTATATCTATTTTATATACCTACATACCCGGGGTCGCGTAAAAAATTCTCGGGTGAAAAGGGGTCGCGAGTAGGAGTGGATATGTTCATCGAGGAGAGGGCTATCCATGGCTGCTAGTCAAAATGGATACTAGTCATGATGCATACCTACTCTCTCCAGGATCAGAGGAGCATGCCTGTTATGTTAGGTGCTGTGGAACCCAGGCAGGACAATGCTGCTGCAGTCGTCATGCTTGTGGGCTTCCTAAAGGCTCCTGGTTGGCCACTGTGTGAACAGACTGCTAGACTTGATGGGCTTTGGTCTGATGCATCATGGCCTTTCTTATGTTTCTTGAAGAGGCGAGTGGACATGTTCATGGAGGAGAGGACTATCCATGGCTACTGGTCAAAATGAATACTAGTCATGACGCACACCTATTCTCTCCAGGATCAGAGGAGGATGTCTCTGTGGAACACAGGCAGGATGGTGCTGCTGCAGTCGTCCTGCTTGGAGGCTTCCTAGAGGCACCTGGTTGGCCACTGTGTGAACAGACTGCTGGACTTGATGGGCCTTGGTCTGGTCCAGCAGGACCTTTCTTATGTTCTAACCGATGTCTACCTGACACTGACCTGCCAGGTCAAATCCACCAACTTCCAACTTCCCTTCCATCCAAGACAGAAAGCTCAGTATAGAGCACTTTCTTATGGGAGAGCTCCTTTCTCTTCTGGTCCCCCCTCCTCCTGCCCTACCTACTGCCAAGAGAGGAAAACGAAGGAATGCACGCATTCTTTCAAAGAGGCCCAGGCGGCTGGAAAAGGAATTCTCTCCTCCAACGTCTGGCCCTATTGTTCGGGGACATAAATAGATCCGCTTGCGGTACATGCCAGATCCTTGTCCTGCTAACAAGCCAACGTTTCCCCCAAGTTCCCTTTTCGCCTGGAAAAAGTCCGCTTGCTCTAAAAAGCAAAACCAACAACAAAAACCCTACCAACTCTTTGCAAGCGGAAGCTGCTACCTCTGTGATCATCTTCGAAAATGAGAGGGGTGAGAAAGTGAAATTGCTGGTGGCTCTCCAGGTTGGCCTAGGTTCAAGTAAACTGTTACCCCGGGGCTGCCAGAGATTGGGAGGATTCTGGAAAACTGCATTTCCCCCTTGCAACAGAGAGTCATTTCTACCACCGGACCAACACAGAGCAACGTAGAGCCTTTGGGCTTGCAAGGTTTCATGTTCTACCCTCAGCTGTGCTATTAGGGAGGCTTCAGAAAACCCCATACATAAATAGACTCTGTCCTTGCAGACTGAAATGTGTAGAATCATTACAGCATGTTTTTCTGTGTGTGTGTGTTAAGTGCTGTCAAGTCGCTTCTCACTCAGACCCTATGAATCAAAGTCCTCCAAAATGTCCTATCTTTGACAGCCTTGCTCAGATCTTGCAAATTGAGGGCTGTGGCTTCCTTTATTGAGTCAGTCCATCTCTTGTTGGGTCTTCCTCTTTTCCTGCTGCCCTCAACTTTTCCTAGCATGACTGTCTTTTCCAGTGACTCTTGTCTTCTCATGATGTGACCAAAATACGATAGCCTCAGTTTAGTCATTTTAGCTTCTAAAATGTTTTTAGTTTTTCTGTACTGCCCCCTTTATGCTGACATTCGAGCCAAACTCTTTAACCCACTCTTAGTTAACTGGAATGGAGCTTCGGACAAATGCAAGGTACAACTATTTCTTTCTCATCATACTAGAACGCGGGGTCATCTGCTGAAGCTGGAGGGTGAGAGATTCAAAACAGATAACGCATTGTGAAATTGTGGAACTCCCTGCCCCAGGCTGTGATGATTGCTGCCCATTTGGAAGGCTTTAAAAGGGGAGTGGACGTGTTCATAGAGGAGAGGGCTATCCATGGCTACCACTCAAAATGGATACTAGTCATGATGCATACCTATTCTCTCCGGTATCAGAGGAGAATGCCCATTATATAAGGTGCCATGGAACACAGGCAGGATCATGACTAGTAGCCATTTTGACTAGTAGCCATGAATACCCCTCTCCTCCATGAACATGTCCACTCCTCTCTTAAAGCGTCCAAGTGGGCAGCCATCACCACATCCTGGGGCAGGGAGTTCCACAGTTTGACAGCACAGACGTATTTCTCCACACAATGCATAGTTGAATTGTGAATGTTCTGCTACTTCGGCAATAGTCTCTTGGAAACTTTGGATTCCTCCACCCGTGTGTTTCATAGTTTACAATGGCCACTATAGAGAGTCAGCGAGGTGCAGTGGTTAAGAGCGCGGCTTGAGCAGCCGTTGCCAGTCAGAGTAGATAACGCTGAGCTTGATGGACTGATGGTCTGGCTCAGTATACAGCAGCGTCATATGTTCCATATGTCTTGTGGGGGAGGGGGGCTTTTAGATAGTCGTATATACTTCCAGTTGTGATGCACAGGGTGAAAATTTGGCACGCTTGTCTCACCTGGCCCTACCATCACCACAAAAAACATGTACATGCTGTGACCTGAGTCTATGCATATTTACTCAGAAGTAGTTTCATTGTGCTTAAGAGGACATGCTATAGCTACAGTCTGTTTTCAGGGGGCTTTTGGGAAGACTGTGTGCTGGGTCTCCTCTCTCCCCCCCCCCCCCAAAAAAAATTATGGCTTTGTAGTGCTGTTGACAAATTTTGCTGGAGCATAGGCCCTGGTGGGAAAAGTTTGCAGCCCAGTTAATAGAAGAAGAAGAGTTGGTTTTTATACCCTGCTTTTCTGTACCTGTAAGGAGTCTCAAAGCGGCTTACAATTGCCTTCCCTCCCCCTCCCCACAACAGACACCTTGTGAGGTAGGTGGGGCTGAGAGAGTTTGGAGAGAACTGTGACTAGCCCAAGGTTGCCCAGCTGGCTTCATGTGGAGGAGTGGGGAAACCAACCCGGTTCACCAGATTTGCATCCGCCACTCATGTGGAGGAGTGGGGAATAAAACCAGTTTTCCAGATTAGAGTCTGCCGCTCATGTGGAGGAGTAGAGAATCGAACCCGGTTCACCAGATTAGATTGAGGTAGGTGGGGCTGAGAGTTCTAAGGGAACTGTGACTAGCCCAAGGTCACCCAGCTGGCTTCATGCGGAGGAGTGGGAAAACAAATCCAGTTCACCAGATTAGCATCCACCGCTCATGTGAAGGAGTGGGGAATCAAACCTGGTTCTCCAGATCAGACTCCACCGCTCCAAACCACCGCTCTTAACCTCTACACCACTCTGGAAGAAGAGTTTGTTTTTGTACCCCACTTTTCTCTACCTTTAAGGAGTCTCAAAGCAGCTTACAATCACCTTCCCTCTCCCCACAATAGACACTTTGTAAGGTAGGTGGGGCTGAGAGAGTTCAGAGAGAACTGTGACTGTCCCAAAGTCACCCAGCTGGCTTCATGTGGAGGAGTGGGGAATTGAACCCGGTTCTCCAGATTAGGGTCCATTGCTCATATGGAGGAGTGGAGAATCGAACAAACAGCGGGCAGTCCACCGCTCTTAACCACTACACTATGCTGTCCACTTTGCTCGAAGGAGGGAAAAAAATAGAAAAACTAAAACCTGGACAGGAGGAATCCCAAAGGCTGCAACCTGGAGATGTGTGCGAATGTGCTCAGTTTGTGTTGTTTACTTCGCTTCTCTGGATCCGCAGGGAGCGACGAGGAGCGCGGACTCTTTATGCTTCCTTCCCTCAGAAGTGTTTCTGACACCTTTTCCTTGCGACAAAGATTTTTATCAAGCTCTGCATGACAAAAGCATCACTAAAGGACCAGATCTTTAAAAAAATGCAAAAAAGAAGCAGAGGTTTCGAAGGTTGTGCCGGATAATTAAATCCCAACCATGGATGAGTAGACTAAGCAGCCCAGATTGGTTGCGTTGCCCTGACCTGGATGGGCCAGGGTAGCCTCACTAGCTAAAAAGGGTCTGCCCTGTTTATTATTTGGATGGGAGACCACCAGGGAAGTCCACAGTTTGCTACCCAGAGGTAGGCAATGGCAAACCACCACTGGACAGCCAGTGTGGTCTAGTGGTTAAGAGCGGTGGTTTGGAGCGGGGGACTCTGGAGAGCCAGGTTTGATTCCCCCACTCCTCCACATGAGTGGCGGAGGCTAGCCTGGTGAACTGGATTTTTTTCCCCACTCCTCCACACAAAGCCAGCTGGGTGACCTTGGGCTAGTCACAGCTCTCTTAGAGCTCTCTCAGCCCCAGCTACCTCACAGGGTGTCTGTTGTGGGGAGGGGAAGGAGATTGTAAGCCGGTTTGATTCTCCCTTAAGTGGCAGAGAAAGTCGGCATATAAAAACCAACTCTTCTTCCTCCTCCTCCTCTTCTTCCCCTCCTCCTCCTCCTCCTTCTTCTGGGATATAAATGAAGTAAATAAGACAATAAGGGCACATGGATGAGTGAGTGGGAAGAGGACCCCGATGAACTCGGCTCAGGGCCCTCCCAAAACAGCCCTGATTGTTTTTTGTCTCAGAACCTGTTGTTCTGAGGCTACAGCTGACTTCAGGCAAGAGGCCGTGGCTCAGTGGTAAAGCATCTGCTTGGCATGCAGAAGGTCCCAGGTTCAATCCCCGGCATCTCCACGTAAAGGGACCAGGCAAGTAGGTGATGTGAAAGACCCCTGCCTGAAACCCTGGAGAGCCGCTGCCAATCTGAGTAGACAATACTGACTTTGATGGACTGAAGGTCTGAATCAGTATAAGGCAGCTTCATATGTATGTATGACTCTAGCTCAAACTTGCAAAGGGAAGAACAAGTTCAAGCCCATACAATTATTTGATATTTGAGAGTTACTTTGAAGGCAGCGCAGCCTCCGGGCGAAGGTGCCACGCGTTCCGACTCCTCGATTTCCTGTTTGAATTTTTAAATAGCGACATTTGATTTCCCTAATCGTCGGGTCCGGCCTTTTTACCAACTTGCAAGCACCAATCATGAAACTAGTTCAGGCTCTTTGTGTGCGGAAGGGCCCCACGCAGCGTTTCGAGTGACGTTTCGTGTTTCAAATCTCCGTTTCTGAGATGAAAAGGCAGCGCGGGGGCGGGGGGGTCAGCAAACGCGAAGGGCTCCTTCCTGCCTCGCTTTCCGTCCAAAGAGAATAACAGATCCGGGCCTGCCCCCCATCAAGCGGCAGGGGTTTCGGGTCATTCCAAGCTGGGGATTTTGGGCAGGAATAACCCCCCACCCCAGCCTTGGAGTGATACAAGTCACTGTTCCAGGTTGTGCTTTCTTCCTCTAGAGCAGTGGTTCCCAACCTTTTTTTTACCAGGGACCACTAGGACTTTTTTGTTCGGTGCAGGGACCCCAAGGTTCAAAATAAAAATTCCGAGAATTTGAAAATAAACTTTAATCTTAACTGTTAGTTAAACATTAAGCTTAGAATAATATTTGAATATATATTTTTATAATAGAGAACTTTTAATTGAAAATATTAATTTATTATGGGTTTATAACTTTGTTTTGCGGACCTTAATTTAGTTCTCGCGGACCCCTGGGGGTCCACGGACCCCTGGTTGGGAACCAGTGCTCTAGAGTGTTAGAATGAAACCCAAGCCTTCTTCAGGCTTGGAGCAACAGAGGGATTGGATCTTCTGTTTCGCTTCCCCTGCAAAGTGTTTATTTATTTCTTTATTCCCAGTCACAAGCGTCATTTTCAGTTAAGGATAATGGGAAACCGAGCCAGGTTCAAATCCCCACTCACCCCTCTCGGGGGGTGACTTTGGGCCTGTCGCCTTCTCTCAACCAAAGCTCCCTCACAAGCAAGACGAATGCAGCAGCATCCTGCCTGAGGGCATCTTGGCCATCTTCTGGGCGTGGAGTAGGGGTCTCTGAGGGTGTGGGGGGGGGCGTAGTCGTGAATTTCCTGCAGTGACCCTGGCGGTTCCTTCCATGATTCAGTATAAGGCAGCTTTGTGTGTTTATGTGACCTCCAATAGAAGCATAGAATCATAGAGTTGGAAGGGACCACCGGGGTCATCTAGTCCAACCCCCTGCACAATGCAGGAAATTCACAACTACCTCCCACACACACACCCAGTGACCCCCTACTCCATGCCCAGAAGATGGCCAAGATGCCCTCCTTCTCATGATCTGCCTAAGGTCATAGAGTCAGCATTGCTGACAGATGGCCATCTAGCCTCTGCTGAAAAACCTCCAGGGAAGGAAAGCATACCACCTCCCGAGGAAGCCTGTTCCACTGAGGAACTGTTAGGAAATACTTCCTGATGTCTAGACGGAAACTCTTTTGATTTAATTTCAACCCGTTGGTTCTGGTCCAACCTTCTCGGGCAACAGAAAACAACTTGGCACCCTCCTCTATACGACAGCCCTTCAAGTCCTTGAAGATGGTTATCATATCCCCTCTCAGTCTTCTCCTCTCCAGGCTAAACATACCCAGCTCCTTCAACCTTTCCTCATATGATTTGGTCATTTATGATTTAGCTGAATGGGTACACGGAGTCAGCTCCAAGCAGTGCTGAATCAGAGAGGACGTTGGGTGACGTCAAAGCTCCAGTTATGCCCTTCGATTCATTTTCCCCTCGCTTTGAGATCGGTCAGGCCGGGAGTAAAAAGTCCTCTTGGGATGTTAAACTGGACCTCGTTCAGCTGACTGTTTTCCGCATTTCCACTTTTGTTGCTAAATCAACCCCCACGGTCACTTTAGCCGCCAAGGCCGAGGGTTTTGCTGCTACTTCTGCCGTTGCCCACAGCTCCTTTTCTGCCCCCCCCCCAAAAAACTCTCCACATCCACTGTACATAAAGCAGAATGGGAAAGTTCACATTTTATGTTACCTCCGATGCATTTTTTCCAGATACAACCATTTCAGCTCGCTTTTACAATTTTCTGGCAGCTAGGGAAATCCCCCCCCCCAAAAAAGGATTTCTCCCCCTCTCCCTTTTTTAGGTGGGGCAATGAGAGAAAAATATTATCCCATCATAAACCACGTTTTGAACAGATTGATAAAGTGACTAAACTAATGGGTCCGTTGCAAAGACCTCGGGGAAGGTGATCCTTGGTGGGAATGAAGGAAGCACATTTTTGGTTTATGAAGGAAGAGGGCGTTTTGGTTTATAGCAGAGGTTCAAACCACCTTACAATCTCCGTCCCTTCCCCAGAACAGACACCCTGTGAGGTAGGTGGGGCTGAGAGAGAGAGCTCTAAGAGAGCTGTGACTAGCCCAAGGTCACCCAGCTGGCTTCATATGGAGGAATGAGGAATCAAACCCGGTTCTCCAGATTAGAGTCCACAGCTCCAAACCACCGCTCTTAACCACTACACCACACTGGCTCCACCTTACTTTTCATTCATTTATGTGTCAAAACATTTATACCCCACCTTTCCTCGTGGTTTAAGGCAGCATACAATGATACGTTAAAAACAGGTTCAGTTAACAACCAAAAATAAAGTAGCAAATCCCAAATCTCTCCCGCCCTCTTAAAAGATGCCGGCGATTCAAACTCCCTCAAATGCCCGGGCAAACAGGTAGGCCTTGCAGGCAGTGCCGGATTTACGTATAAGCTAAACAAGCTATAATTTAAAGGGGGAAAAAAACCTGGATGTACGTTTCCAAAATATAAGATAAAAAACAAATAAAATAAAACCTACCTACAGCAACAGTGTTTTGTGTTGTGTAGGCTCCTATGATATAAGTAATGGGCCCCGCCTGCTAGCCTGCTCCCTAAAATAGCACTGGTTTAATAATTATTTCACTATTAATATACTTTTTAATTGTATTTCGGTTCAGCGATTATTTTGATGAAATGCATATTTTGTTATGTGCAAATGGCTTTAGATACCTATTAGGTCCATAAATTACCATATAGCATATACGGTATTCAACACAAAAAACAGCGACAATGTGTTGTTGAGAAAGGACAGCTGGACATATAAAGGGCCCCATTATCTTCAATACCTTAGGGCCTCATCAAACCTAAATCTGGCCCTGCTTGCAGGGCCTCCTGAAGATGTCCAAGGTGGGCTCCTTGCCCCTTCAGGGAGGCTCTTCCATAGAGCCGGGGCCACAATGGAGAAGGTAGGGTTTCCAGGACCCTCTTCGCCACAGGCAGGATATTTTTGGGGCGGAGCCTAAGGAGGGTGGGGTTTGGGGCAGGGAGGGACTTCAATGCCATAGAGTCCAATGGCCAAAGTGATCTGATCTGATCTGAGTCCAATGGCCAAAGTGATCGCCAGGTGATCTGATCTCGATCGGCTGGAGATCGGTTGAATTAGCAGGAGCTCTCCTGCTACTACCTGGCAGTTGGCAACCCTAAGTTGGCAACCCTAGGAGAAGGCCTGGCCAGACAGGCCACCCTTACTGGTGGGCTCACCACAAATG
Source organism: Euleptes europaea (assembly GCF_029931775.1). Classification (NCBI taxonomy): domain Eukaryota; kingdom Metazoa; phylum Chordata; class Lepidosauria; order Squamata; family Sphaerodactylidae; genus Euleptes; species Euleptes europaea. Next base: position 6,624,841 of record NC_079317.1, read on the forward strand.
GCTGCCTGACAACCGTAGTTGGCACAGGGAGGCACAACAGCCCTGTGAGGTAGGTCCGACGTGCCCCTCAACTGGCAGATTGGAGGGGAACAGGGTTGCCAACCTCCAGGTGCTAGCTGGAGATCTCCCGCTATTACAACTGATCTCCAGCCGGTAGAGATCCGTTCCTCTGGAGCAGTGGTTCCCATCCTTTTTTTGACCAGGGACCACTAGGACTTTTTTGTTCGGTGCAGGGACCCCAAGGTTCAAAATAAAAATTCAGAGAATTTGAAAATAAACTTTAATCATAACTGTTAGTTAAACATTAAAATTAGAATAACATTTGAATATATATTTTATAATAGAGAACTTTTAATTGAAAATATTAATTTATTATGGGTTTATAACTTTGTTTCGCGGACCTTAATTTAGTTCTCGCGGAACCCTGGGGGTCCACGGACCCCCGGTTGGGAACCAGTGCTCTGGAGAAAAGGGCCGCTTTGGCCATTGGACTCTATGGCATTGAAGTCCCTCCCTTCTGCGAACCCTGCCCTCCTCAGGCTCCACCCAAAACCCTCCCGAAGAGGGACCTGGCAACCCTAGAGGGGAAAGGCTTATGCCGAGAGGTAGAGGAGGTTGCTTAAGGTCATTCGATGACGGGAGGGGGGGGGGGACTGCCTTCTAACTTGAATTTAGTTTAATTTAAAAGCTAGCGTTTTGGGTCAAGGGTCTGGGACGTATTCATCCGAGCGACCGTTTTCACATCTTTCCAAAAATGCAGGAGGAAGAAAAGCCTTAGTTCGGGCGCGGGGTGGGTGGGAGTAAAGAAAACAGAAATGTACCGAGAAAATGAGTGGCTTGCTTGTGCCGTGCCTGGAAAACCTGTAGAGTTCCCTTTTCTGTGTGTGTGTGTGTGTGTCTGTGCAGCCAGCCAAACACCAGCTCTCTTTGGACTCCCCTGTCTGGTTGTGTAAAGGTCGCAGACTTGAAGGGTTCCCAATCTGCGGCCGCCTCTCTTGACTTTTCCGCGTGAAGCTCGCCAGCAAACCCTTGTGTTGATTCAGTCTTCTCCGAGCCAACCTTCCACCGTAACGCTCTTGGGGAACACTTTCCGACATGCGTCAAAATATTTGCTCTTAGTCACACACACCCCATGCCAAAAATTCCAGCATCATAAAGGAAGCGTTTGTGTGTACCTGTTTATGACTCTGAGCCGGATCACAGGTCCAAACTGGAGCAGTGGTTGTGTTGGCAAAAAAAGAAGAGTTGGCTTTTATACCCCAATTTTCTCTACCTTTTAAGGAGACTCAAACCGGTTTACAATCACCTTCCCTTCCTCTCCCCATAACAGACACCCTGTGAGGCTGGTGGGGCTGAGAGAGTTCGGAGAGAACTGTGACTGGCCCAAGGTCACCCAGCTGGCTTCCTGGGTAGGAGTGGGGAAACCAACCCGGTTCTCCAGATTAGAGTCCGCCGCTCATGTGGAGGAGTGGGGAATCGAACCCGGTTCTCCAGATTAGAGTCTGCCGCTCATGTGGAAGAGTGGAGAATCGAACCCGGTCCTCCAGATTAGAGTCCGCCGCTCATGTGGAGGAGTGGGGAATCGAACCCGGTCCTCCAGATTAGAGTCTGCCGCTCATGTGGAGGAACGGGGAATCGAACCCGGTCCTCCAGATTAGAGTTCGCCGCTCATGTGGAGGAACGGGGAATCGAACCCGGTCCTCCAGATTAGAGTCCGCCGCTCATGTGGAGGAGTGGAGAATTGAACCCGGTCCTCCAGATTAGAGTCCGCCACTCATGTGGAGGAGTGGAGAATCGAACCCGGTCCTCCAGATTAGAGTCCACTGCTCATGTGGAGGAGTGGGGAATCGAACCCGGCTCTCCAGATTAGAGTCCACTGCTCATGTGGAGGAGTGGGGAATCGAACCCGGTTCTCCAGGTTAGAAGTCCATCGCACCCATGAAGTATTTTTTAGGAAGCAGGTGGGGCTTTGGCCCAGCAAGGCTTCTAAATGGTCACTGAAGATATGATTAGCCGTACAGATTTTTAAAAATATTGCTTTGGCAGTAGCGGCCAAATGTCTGCGTGACGGTAAACTGAGACAGTCGTTTTGTGGCTGGCTCCACCTCCTGTGGCAGCCCTTTTGCGGCTGTGCCCACCATCCTGTGCCAGTATTCCAACATGCCTACGGGCTCAAAAAGGTTGGGGACCCCCAGCTTACCGAATTCTTAGCCACAATAATGTCTTCCTTGTTGTAAGCGGCTTTGAGCCCATTTTGGGGGCAGGCAGAGTATAGCCTGTGTTATACTCTGTTATATGTGTAAGGATGTGTCACTGGCCACCAAGATCAAGTTAATTCATGCCATCGTATTCCCTGTTACTGTGTACGGGTATGAAAGCTGGGCAGTGAAGGAAGCTGATAGAAAGAAAGTAGACTCCTTTGAAATGTGGTGTCGGAGGTGAGTGTTACACGGATACCCTGGACTGCCCAAAAAACAAATCAGTGGGTTCTAGATCAAATCAAGCCTGAACTGACCCGAGAAGCTCAAAGGACTAAACTGAGGCTGTTGTACTTTGGTCACATTATGAGAAGACAAGAGTCACAGGAAAAGACAATCATGCTGGGAAAAGTCGAAGGCAGCAGGAAAAGAGGAAGGCACAATTTAAGATGGGTGGAGTCAATCAAGGAAGCCACGGCCCTCAAATGTGCAAGACCTGAGCAAGGCTGTTAAGGATAGGACATTTTGGAGGACACTGATTCATGGGGTTGCCATGAGTGGGAAGCGACTTGGCTGCACTGAACACACACAGAGTAAAACCAATTTAAAGAAACTACGGTTGTGAAAGACCCTTGCGGTTTGGGAAGAAACAGGTCATCCTTCTATTTTGAGTCTCTGGTGGAGTACGAACTCCCTTGCACACTGACGAACGAAGCACGTAAGCATCCCAGATTCCAGGATGGAGAGAGAAAACCAGGCCTGACTTGGACGGCCCGGGGTAGCCTGATCTCATCATATTTTAGGAGCTAAGCAGGGTCAGCCTCCATACATGAGTTCAATCCCCGGCGTCTCCAGTTAAAGGGACGAGGCAAGTAGGTGATGTGAAAGACCCCTGCCTGAGACCCTGGAGAGCCGCTGCCGGTCTGAGTAGACAATACGGACTTTGCTGGACCAAGGGTCTGATTCAGTATGAGGCAGCTTCATGGGTTTATACGTGAGGACCGAGTCTAAATAAGTTTGCGGTGGATTTGGATTTTTTTTTTCCTCCAGCGCTGTTCACGGACGGTTATTGAAAGGCGATTTGCCTTTTCGGGTGTGGTGACATGATCTCAATGTCTTGTTTTTTGTTTTTGTGAGAATTTACTGTTTGGTTATTATTGCTGTGTCGATGTATGAATAACACGGAGATTGGGTTTACAATTGATGTAGTTTGGTTGTTAACTGGTTATCAGTGAGCCTGCGTGCTGTTTGTTTGGTTTCACCCTCCAGGTAGTGGCTGGAGATCTCCTGGGATTACAACTGATCTCTGGGTGACAGAGATCAGTTCCTGTGGAGAAAATGACTGCTCTGGAAGGTGCATTCTAGGGCATTCCAGCATGGTGTAGTGGTTAAGAGCGTTGTAGAGAGACAGCCCGGTGTAGTGGTTAAGAGCGGCAGAGTCTAATCCAGAGAACTGGGTTTGATTCCCCACTCCTCCACATGAGCGGCGGACTCTAATCTAGTGAAACGGGTTGGTTTCCCCACTCCTGCACATGAAGCCTGCTGGGTGACCCTGGGCTAGTCACACTCTCTCAGCCCCACCTACCTCACCGGGTGTCTGTTGTGGGGAGAGGAAGGGAAGGTGATTGTAAACCGGTCTGATTCTTCCTTAAGGGGTAGAGAAAGTCGGTGATATGCCTGTATTATTATTTAGTAGCCAATGATAATAACGCAGCAGGAGGTTGAAAGATTAAACGGACTGTTTATTGTGGCCAAAGTAAAGCAGCCGGGTGCAATTGCCCCAAAGCACGGGACCATCCACTCCGAGAACAAAGGATTGCAGCAACGTTTATAACTTTTGGTCAGGGGTGTTACAAATACTTAATATAGTGTGTAGATCAGTGGTTCCCAACCTTTTTTTGACCAGGGGCCACTAGGACTTTTTTGTTCGGTGCAGGGACCCCAAGGTTCAAAATAAAAATTCCGAGAATTTGAAAATAAACTTTAATCATAACTGTTAGTTAAACATTAAACTTAGAATAATATTTGAATCTATATTTTTTATAATAGAGAACTTTTAATTGAAAATATGAATTTATTATGGGTTTATAAGTTTGTTTCGCGGACCTTAATTTAGTTCTCGCGGACCCCTGGGGGTCCGTGGACCCCTGGTTGGGAACCAGTGGTGTAGATACACAAAGATCCAATAATGGATACATTTGGATTAGCATATCCTATTAGAGAACCGTAGGCGTTATGTCTAGATAACAACTTGAGCCTCAGGCAGAAACTACATTCTTGAATGACTCCCCTGGTAGCCTCAATCACTAGTGGCCCCCTTTATGGGGGCTATCTGTACCAGGCGAGACTAGGATCATCTGTTCTGGCAGCTCATAAAGGCGTCTGCCAGACTCATGCTAACTAAGTGATTACACATTAGGGCATCTGTTCCAAGGATGAATACTTCACCCCTTATACCTGGGGCTGCATGTCGATTGCATATATGTGCTCTCACATGGTATTGTGCTAGATGCTAACCCTTATACCCTGGGCTTAGCATCCTTATAAGTGCGAGTATGCGGACTGAGCATAAAAGCATACATTTCCAATAATAATGAAGATTATAGGCATTACATCGGCATATAAAAACCAACTCTTCTACTTCTCTTCTTCCTTAAAAAGGTAGAGAAAATCAGGGTATAAAAACCAACTCCTCCTCCGCCGCCGCCTTCTTCTTTATATCCAGGCAACAGTAGTAGTAGTAGTAGTAAATTTATTTGTATGTGGCCATAGGCCTTCACAAAACACCACCCACAAAGTAGCACATTGTAAAAAAACATGTACAGGAAAATGAAATCTGAAAGAGTTTACATTAATATAAACCACCCAAAACAACATCATTTATGAAATTCTGCTCTAGAGCTGTCTACTTTAGCCCTTATTTTCCTTGCTGCCGGGGCAAAAAATGAGTTTCTATAAGATATATACTCATTGGAGTCAGACAACAAGAGTATGATTTTCTCCTTTTCAGAGTGGAGGTTTGTACTCACTAGTAGCCCTTCAAGAAACTTAACCCTGGGCTGCACATGGAGTGGAAAGTAAAGCATCAGTGTGGTGTAGTGGTTAAGAGTGGTGTTTTGGAGCGGCGGACTCCGATCTGGAGAACCGGGTTTGATTTCCCCGCTCCTCCACATGAGCGGCGGAGGCTAATCTGGGGAACTGGATTTGTTTCCCCACTCCTACACATGAAGGCAGCTGGGTGACCTTGGGCCAGTCACACCCTCTCAGCCCCACCTACCTCACAGTCACACCCTCTCAGCCCCACCTACCTCACAGGGTGTCTGTTGTGGGGAGGGGAGGGGAAGGCGATTGTAAGCCGGTTTGATTCTTCCTTAAGTGGTAGAGAAAGTCGGCATATAAAAACCAACTCCTCCTCCTCCTCCTCTTCTTCCTCTTCTTTAAATAATGGGGTTAATCCTCCCGCAACCCTCCCCTTCTTCTTCTTTATTGTACCCCACTGAAGTCCTTCTGTTCTTTAAACCCCGCCCTTCTTAGACTCCACGTCTCAAATCTCCAGGAATTTCCCAACACAGAGTTGGCCATCCTAATGGGCGTGGAAGAAACCACTGTTCAGCACCTGGATCGGCTGCATTCTCAAAGCTCTGGAAAGGGTCTGTTGGCGATGCCTTACAGCGGCTGGGCGTTGTGGGAGAGATTGCTACGGGGGAAAGGGCAGTGCCCTTCCCCTCCAGTGCAGTGGGGTTTTGTGAATGAGTTGTTCCTGTGCTGTTTCTTGAGATCATCCCGTTCTGGTGTCAGCCGCCAGAGCTAAATGGTAACATCTGCGACTCGAGCACAGAGAGCTGAGAAAAGGAAGTCCTGTTTAATTCCCTGGTCTTTGGTTCCGTTACGGGCTCCTTCCAAAACATTCCTGGTGTCTCCTGGCTGCACGTTCTTCTCATCCGGCGCAACGACTCGCTACGACTCTCTCGCCTCGAAAAGAGCACAGTTTCCCTCTTCTTTGAGTCAGCAGGCCTGAGCACAGAGCAATGAAAATGACTTCTTAAGAAACAAAACACCTTGTACAAAGCGTGGGCATCTATGCCCCAGCAGTCTCCAAGCTCAAATCAAATCCCCGCCCTGTTAAATGCTGCTTTGTAATTGGCTTACTTTGTAGAGCTTACTGTGAGAGAAAATCCTCCCCCAAAACCCAATTGCCGCATAAAAAAGCATTTTAAGAACAAAACAAACAAAACGGAGCAATCTGGAAGGGAGGGAATCCAAGTCTCGGTTTTAAAAAGCCTTTCTTATGATCAGAAAGAGCTCCGAGGAAGCAGGAAGCATTTGAATCTCCGCCTCTGGACACACTGCTTTGTAATTGGCTGTGCATGTCCCGCACTTTGCCTTATGCACGGGGATTTCACCCGGGCTGAGCTCAGGGGAGAGGGAAGAATCAGGTTAACAGAGAAATGGGAAGACCCGGACTTTGCTAGGGCTGGCAGCGAGGTCATCTCTAATGGACGGAAAACTCATGCATAACTCCAAGGAACAACTGAGACCGACCAGGGATGAACGTGAGTGAAGGTACCCATGCATAAACAACCTTATTTTAGCTTCTCCGGGGCGTTTGCAATCCTGAAAATGTACTCCTTGAGAAGCAGGAAGTTCAGCCATGCCCACTAGACTCCTTCAAAAACTCCAAGCCATCTCTGTTGTAAACCACGAGTAACAACCGGATCCAAACGTCTTCCCATCTCGTTAACAAGAGAGCCAAATGCATGCATTCAGGTGGATTAAAATCGTACTTTTTGGCACGGCTGGCTGTGTCTTTTTCGTCCAGGAGAGAAGGAGCAGACAGCTACTCACAGGGAATAAGATGCAGGAAGGTAATTTAAACCAAGCACTTGTGAATGACCTGAGCGTCGGTTTGATGAGTGGTGCTTCTTGGCCGTTCATGCTTAGGGATCATCCAAGAGGAAAGGAAGATCTTTTTCTCACTGCCTGAACACTTAACTAGGAACGGCTGCTGAGAGTGTCAGACACAGGAAATTTCATGACATTTGGTGAACCGTTTCAGACAAATGAAGTTTAGATGCTTGACCAAACCTTGGGGGGGGGGGGCAATTTAAAGGAAGCGATGCGGCATCTTGGGGTGCCCCAGGGCTCGGTTCTGGGCCCGGTACTTTTCCATTTTTATATAAATGAGCTGGGTGAGGGGGTGGAGTACTCATTAAATTTGCAGATGACACCAAATTGGGAGGAGCCGCGAACCCCCCCCAGAAGACAGAGATAGAATTCAACGAGATCTGAACACACTGGAAAAGTGGGCAGATGTGAACAAGATGTAATTCAACAAGGATAAGTGCCGAGTTCTACATCTGGGTAACAGAAAGGAGGGACACTTGTACTGGGTGGGGGATACACTTCTGGGCAGCAGTGTGTGTGAACAAGATCTTGGGGTACAGGCGGACCGTAAGTTAAAGATGAGCAGCCAGTGTGACGCAACGACAAAAAAAAAGCGAATGCGATCTTGGGGTGCATCAACAGAGGCATAGCATCCAAATTGCAAGATATCATAGTTCCACCATACACTGCGTTGGTCAGGCGGCACCTGGAGTACTGTGTGCAGTTCTGGAGGCCCCACTTCAAAAAGGATGTGGACAGAACAGAGCGGGTGCAGAGGAGAGCGACGAGGACGATCAGGGGCCTGGAGAACAAGCCCTGCGAGGAAAGGCGGAGGGACTTGGAACTGTTCAGTCCGGAGAGGAGGCGGTTGAGGGGGGACGTGATTGCTCCCTTTAAGTATCTGAAGGGCTGTCACTTAGAGGAGGGCAGGGAGCTGTTCCTGTTGGCAGCAGAGGATAGGGCTCGCAAGGTTGGGTTTAAATTGCGGGTGGAAAGGTTCTGGCTGGATATTGGGGGGGGGATTACAGTAAGACTTGTTCGACAGTGGAATCAGCTACCTAGGGAGGTGGCGAGCTCCCCTCACTGGCAGTCTTTAAGCAGAGGCTGAACGAACAGTTGTCAGGGCTCTTGTAGGCTGATCCTGCATTGAGCAGGGGGTTGGACTAGATGGCCTCTATGGCACCTTCCAACCCTATGATTCTATGATCAAATGATATGACTAAAGTTCAGTGATAGAGAAGTGCCATCAAGTTGCAGCCGACTTATGGCAACCCAGTAGGGTTTTTAAGGTAAGAGACCAACAGAGGTGGTTTGCTATTGCCTGCCTCTGCAGAGAGACCTTGGTATTCCTCGGTGGTCTCCCATCCAAGTATGAACCAAGGACCGACTCCACTTAGCTTCCGAGATCTGACGAGATCAGGCTTGTCTGGGCCACATAAGGAGGCTGGATTTCCCACCCGGCCCAAGGTTCGCTTCCACAACTGCTTTTCTTCACAGCCGAGGCCTGGGTTTCTGTAGCAAGCAGATGATCCTGTTCTCTCGGCTGGGCTCCAGCATCTACTCCTGGCTGGGGGTGTTCCTGTTCACGAGAACTGTGACTAGCCCAAGGTCACCCAGCTGGCTTCATGTGGAGGAGTGGGGAATCAAACCCGGTTTCTGCCGCTCAGGTGGAGGAGTGGGGGAATCAAACCCAGTCCACCAGATTAGAGTCTGTCATGCATGTGGAGGAGTAGGGAATCAAACCTGGTTGTCCAGATTGGCGGCTGCCGCTCATGTGGAGGAGAGGGGAATCAAACCCGGTTCTCCAGATTAGAGTCCAGCTCTCTTAACCACTACGTCCCGCCTAGGCCAGTGGCTGTTTCCTAGTGACAACTACCTTGTTAGGGCTGCTGAGAGGATAAACCGAGCTCTTCAGTGGATGGGTAGGATAAAAATGTATTGATTGACTAGGCATCGGCCTTTAATCTCATCCAGCAAGGATATTAAGGCCGAATCTGGCTCAGAACAAACTTTCTTCCGCACATGCTGAATAATGCACTTTCAATCCAGTTTCAATGCACTTTGAAGCTGGATTTTACTGGGCGGAACGGCAAAATCAACTTGCAAAGTGTCGTTAAAGTGTATTGAAGTGCATTATTCGGCATGTGCGGAAGTGCCCTTGTTACATATAGCAATAGCGGAGAGTTACTGGTGAAGCTCAGGCATGGGGGGGGTAGGGTTGCCAGGTTCCTCTTCGCCACCGGCAGGAGGTTTTTGGGGCGGAGCCTACAGAGGGCGGGGTTTGGGGAGAGGAGGGACTTCAATGCCATAGAGTCCAATGGCCAAACGGCCATTTTCTCCAGGTGAACTGATCTCTATCGGCTGGAGATCCGTTGAAGTAGCAGGAGATCTAATACCTGGAGGTTGGCAACCCTGGGGCAGGGGGGGAGATTCTCCCTGGAATGTTTTTGTGTTTCGGCCCGGGAGTAGCAAAAATCGCACCTGGCCTGCCTGTTCAGTTACACCTGTTCTCGTGGCTTTGTCGGGGAGGTGTTTTAAAAGCCTTAAAATGTGAGGTTCCCCCTCCTCGCCTGCTCTTCTCCTCCACCCTTCCACCCACCCACCCCCCCATCCCTGGTTTCCACTGCCGTGCTTTTCTAAATGGGGATCGGTGATCTCCGGCCGAAAGAATGCAGCCAACCGCTGTCATTTGGGATCCTCTGAAAGCTGAAGGCTACGGAAACGCCGCATTCTCCAGGCCAGCGTGGTGCGCCAGTGCATTCCAATGCGTTGAGGTGGAAAGGAATAACTGGCTGCCTGTGCCGGGATTCGAACGCTGGGGTGGAGAGAGGCCCTGGTAGTTGTTGGGTTTTTTTAAAAAAATACGCTTAATTATATTCTTTCTCAGCAAGAGAGCTTCCATACCATTTTTAGCTTGTTACGATTGCTGTGATCCTCTCTCTCTCTTTCTTTCTCTCTCTCCCTCCTAATTTCTAAATCAGACCATTATCTTATTGACCTCACTCTTTTTTTTTAATAAAAAAAAACATACTCATCTCGCTGCCAAAATGCTTTTATTTTTAGAATTTCTGAGAAAAGGGAGGGCCAAGCTCGGTTGCGTTCGGCGGATGCGCGGGGCGGTTTTTTAAACACAAGGAGCCGAACGGCATCCTCTGTCCATCGTTCCGCTTTGGTCTTAACTGTGGTTTCCAACTCCTGGTTGGGGAATTCCTGGAGATTTGGGGGTGGAGCCTGGGGAGGGCAGTGTTTTTGGGACGTAGCCTGAGGGGGGCGGGGCTTGGGGAGGGGAGGGAGTTCAATGCCATAGAGTCCAATTACCAAAGCGGCCTTTTTCTCCAGGGGAACTGATCTCTGTTGGCTGGAGGTCTGGTGTAATAGCAGGAGATCTCCCGGTACTACCTGGAGGTTGGCAACCCTACTCCCACAAGAGGCACCTGCCACCTCTCTCAAAGTTTCTAAAAATACTTGGCAGGCACCAGGAAAGGTGTTGGAGGGCACTCCTGGTTTACAGAAATGGAAATGATAGAAGTAAACAGTTCCCTCCAAATCCAAGTGTGAACCACGTGCCAGCACAGGGCACTCCTGTGTATATTTAGGAATGTTTTTGAGTCTTTATGTGTGCCACTTCATAATAAAGGACTCACAACAACCAGTGTTTGGGCTGCAGAAAGTGCATTATTGTTGATTTTCAACATGTTGGTTTTCAGCAATGTCAGGTTGTACACTGTCATTAATGCCGATGCTTGATCTCTTGATCTCTTGCTCTGAATTTTGGGTTAGTTTGGCTCTTTAATTATAAAAGATTGCTGGCTCCTGAAGTATTTCTTCATACAACACATAGTTAAATTGAAGTATTTCTTCGCACAATGCATAGTTACATTGTGGAACTCCCTGCCCCAGGATGGGTGGTGATGGCTCCCAACTTGGAAGGCTTGAAGAGGGGAGTGGACATGTTCATGGAGGAGAGGGGTATTCATGGCTACTAGTCAAAATAAATACTAGTCATGGTGCATCCCTATTCTCCCCAGGATCAGAGGAGCATGCCTATTATATTGGGTGCTGTGGAACACGGTCAGGATGGTGCTGCTGCAGTCGTCTTGTTTGTGGGCTTCCTAGAGGCACCTGGTTGGCCACTGTGTGAACAGACTGCTGGACTTGATGGGCCTTGGTCTGATCCAGCAGGGCTTTTCTTAGGTTCTTATCTAGTAAAATTCTATTGCCACACCCCCTCCAAATATGTGATTGCCCTCCTTTATTCCTTTGATCCTTACGACAACCCCGAAAAGAGAGTTAGGTGAGAGAATGGCCCGTGATGAAGCATTTATCCTCTTACGAAGTAGAAAAGAAAAAGAAACTCAGAGGTGTGTGTTCCGGTTAATTTACCGTAAGCGTTCATGTGCTGCTTCTACCGGGGCTTAAATTAGGTTTCATGCTGGCTTAAGAAGTTTTAACTGAGCCCCTGCAGCTGAAAATATGGCTGGCAGGTTCATCGACTTGGGAAATCGCGACGGCCTTCTTGGCCTCCCCCAGATGCTGAAGCGCTTGGTCTCCTAGGGTTGCCAGGTCCCACTTTGCCACGGGCAGGAGGTTTTTGGGGCAAAGCCTGAGGAGGGCAAGATTTGAGGAGGGGAAGGACTAGAGTCCAATTGCCAAAGCAGCCATTTTCTCCAGGGGAACTGATCTCTATCGGCTGGAGATCAGTTGTAATTGTGGGAGGTCTCCAGCCACCTGGAGATTGGCAATCCTAGCTCTATGGCAGTGATGGCGAACCTTTGCGGCGGGGAGTGCAGGGAAGGCGGCGGAGGCTTTAAATCGCTCTGCACTGCCTGCGGTTCAAAGCCCCCCGCCCAGCTGGGCAGCGGGGAGTGCAGGGAAGGCGGTGGGGGCTTTGAACCGCTCTGCGCCGCCTGAAGGCAGCGCGGAGCAGTTCAAAGTCCCCGCCGCCCAGCTGAGCCGCACGTGCCGGCAGAGAGGGCTACGCGTGCCGGAGTCGGCACACGTGCCATAGGTCCGCCAACACGGCTCTATGGCACTGTATCCCACTGAAGTCCCTTCTAGGGTTGCCAGGTCCCTCTTTACCACCGGCAGGAGGTATTTGGGGCAGAGCCTGAGGAGGGCGGGGTTTGGGGAGGGGAGGGACTTCAATGCCATAGAGTCCAATGGCCAAAGCGGCCCTTTTCTTCAGGGGAACTGATCTCTATTGGCTGGAGATCCTTTAGAGTTGCCAGGTCCTGCTTCACCACTGGCAGGAGGTTTTTGGGGCGGAGCCTGCAGAGGGCGGGTTTTGGGGAAGGGAGGGACTTCAATGCCATAGAGTCCAATGGTCAAAGCGGCCTTTTTCTCCAGGGGAACTGACCTCTCTCGGCTGGAGACCAGTTGTAACAGCAAAAGATCTCCAGCCGGAGGTTGGCAACCCTATGGTCCCCCGTCAGGTTTCGATTCCTGCCAGGAAGCTCTGCCTTTTCTCGCCGTTTCGATAGTTTTGTTTGTTCCGTGCCGTCGCCCCGATGCAGCCAGTTTTGCGGCCTCCGCTTCCACGCGCGCAACACAATGTCCGTTTTGTCGGCTTCTGTCTGCAACGCGTGTTCTCGTCTTCTTTTCCCCCCCGGAGAATCGTGGGTGCTTGTAAAAATGTGAAAGGATCCAAGCGGAGCGGCACGCTTACAAAGGAGCCGGTGTGCCCCTTGGTCCATTCCTGCGTTCTCGGTGAGACCGCAGATGTATTTTTAGAAACGCAGTCATATGTTTGCTAGAGCGAGCATGTGGCTGGACTTTTTTCTCCCCGTCTACTCGAGAGGGTTGCGGTCTTCCTCACTAGACTGTCATCCGTAGGGATGGTTTGCCCAAACATATCTAAAAACAACCTCAGCGCCTTAAAGGAATATTAGACCGTTTTCTCTTAAGCCTCTTCGAGAAATAACCATTTTGCTGCTGAAGGAGTGGTTAGATGACCTTTCCACAGTACGGTCTTTATATATTTCCCCCAAAATAGAGAGGAGGCTGGGGGCACCTTAAACTAAAACAAGTTTTTATATAAAATAAAAACTTGCTAGGCTTTAAAGGGCCCTGAGCCCAAGCGCGGTGTAGTGGTTAAGAGCGGTGGTTTGGAGCGGTGGACTCTGATCTGGAGAACCGGGTTTGATTCCCCGCTCCTCCACATGAGCGGCGGAGGCTGATCTGGTGAACTGGGTTGGTTTCCCTACTCCTACACATGAAGCCAGCTGGATGACCTTGGGCGAGTCGCACTCTCTCAGCCCCACCTACCTCACAAGGTGTCTGTTGAGGGGAGGGGAAGGTGATCGTAAGTCAGTTTGATTCTCCCTTAAGTGGTAGAGAAAGTCGGCATATAAAAACCAAGTCTTCTCCTCCTCCTCCTCCTCCTCCTCCTCCTCTATTTTTGGTGCAACATACTTGCATGGCTAGCCATCCTTTCCCGGTTATCATCCCAGGTCTCTCACATCACTACTCTTAGATCATAGATTTCTGGGCCTTTTATGCAGGGACATTTCCCCGCGTTCACCCCCGCCGACTGCTTTAGGGCTTCCTTTTGATTACGCGGCCGTCGGAGGTCGCCTCGCTCCCCCCGCGCGTTTTGCCCACTTTTTCCAGATTCTGCCTAAAACGGCATCTGGAAAACGCAGGCAAAACACGCAGGGAGAGTTAGTCGGCCTCTGACTGGCGGAGAAGGCATGCATAATCAAAAGGAAGCCCTGAAGCAGTCGGCGGGGGTGACCGCGGGGAAACGTCCCTGCATAAAAGCCCATAGAGTTGGAAGGGCCCATAGAGGCCATCTAGTCCCACCCCCTGCTCAATGCAGGATCAGCCTAGAGCATCCCTGACAGGTGTTCATCCAGCCGCTGCTTGAAGACTGCCAGAGAGGGGGAACTCACCATCTCCCTACAAGTGGAGAAACTGCAGGGACTCACGGGTGGGTGGGTGGGAATCTCATTTTATCACTCCTCCTCTCCCTCTTGCTTTTCTTCTTTGCCTCCCCCCGGCGTTGCCTGCAGCCTCTCCCCTTCCCTTCCCTCCTGCCCACATTTTTTGTGCCCCTCCCTCATCTTCAGCTTTCCCATTTTACCTTCTCTGCACCCCCCACTGCTCCCAGGCTGACACTAACTGAGGCTTGGGGCGAAAACGCACGGTCGCTTTATCCTCCTTTAACCCCTGTTTTAGCCAGGATCGGACGCACATTAGGCGAAACGCACGCGTTCGATCCAGGCTGAATCCTGGCTGAAACAGGGATTAAAGCAGGATAAAGCGACCATGCGTCTTCGCCCTTGGAGTCCTCAGCAGTGATGGTTGCGGGTTGCTTAGCAACCCCCAAAAACGGCCACCGATATTTCACAATATAGTCTTGCAGTATCTCAATCCTCTTAAAGAAGCAGGTATCACGTCTATGATCTTGGGGGTTTTCTAACCCCCAGTGTAGGGTTGTTTGTTTGTTTACATTTCCTATTTTTATTCAAACCTAGGACTTCCCCCCCACCCCCCCACCCCCGTGTTTGGGCTGGGAGGGAACCTGCAGCCAGCCACAGGTTCTCTCCCACATGGCTGCCGCTCAGTGACCACTTCATCTGGTCGCCACCTGTTCCTCCCCTGCCCCGCAGTGCCCATTGGTTTTGGGGGTCACTCAGCGCAGTTCACCAGCTTAGCCTCCGCCGCTCATGTGGAGGGGTGGGGTATTGAACCCAGTTCTCCGGATCAGACTCCACCGCTCCAATCGACTGCTCTTAACCACCACACCACGCTGGCTCTCTTCCACAGCAGAGCAGGAATTCAGATCTTGGTATCCCAAATCCTAGTCTGATACTCTAACCCTACACCACACGTACTCTTTATCTCTAGTGGAAAGTGCAACATGGGCAGAGAGCTGCTGCGGCCATCGTTGATATCCTGGCCCCGATTTTCTCGACCTTTCAGGAAACTCAAACCGGCTTACAATCTCCTTCTTCAGGCTAGGAGCAACAGAGGGATTGTTTCTTCTGTTTCGCTTTTTCTGCAGAGTATTTATTTATTTATTTCCAGTCACAAGCTTTGCTTTCAGTTAAAGGTAACAGGAAAACGGCTTTCCTTCCTTGGAAACGGCCGTTGTGTTGCAGGAGCCGGGTTCAAATCCCCACTCAGCCCTCTCTGGGGGTGACTTTCGGCCTGTTGCCTTCTCTCAACCATAGCTACCTCACAGGGCTGTTCTGAGGGTAGAATGAGGTGGGGGATCCTCCTCGGAGGAAGGGCAGGATAAGAAGAAGCTGGTTTTCATGCCCCAATTTTCTCTACCTTTAAGGAGTCTCAAAGCGGCTTACAATCGCCTTCCCTTCCTCTCCCCACAACAGACACCTCGTGAGGGCCTTGCATCTGTTGTTGGACCTCCAGAGGAACTGACTGGCCACTGTGCGAGACGGGATGCAGGACTGGATGGACCACTGGTCTGATCCTGCAGGGCTCTTCTGATGTTCTAATGAACATCAGCCTCTATGCCTTGTTGTTGGACCTCCAGAGAAGCTGGTTGGCCACTGTGTGAGATGGGATGCTGGACTAGATGGACCACTGGTCTGATCCAGCAGGGCTCTTCTGATGTTCTTATGAAGGCCTCGGCCTCTATGCCCTCTTGTTGGACCTCCAGAGGAGCTGGTTGGCCACTGTGTGAGACGGGATGCTGGACTAGGTGGACCACTGGTCTGATCCAGCAGGGCTCTTCTGACGTTCTAATGAACATCAGCCTCTATGCCTTGTTGTTGGACCTCCAGAGAAGCTGGTTGGCCACTGTGTGAGACGGGATGCTGGACTAGATAGACCACTGGTCTGATCCAGCAGGGCTCTTCTGATGTTCTTATGAAGGCCTCGGCCTCTATGCCCTCTTGTTGGACCTCCAGAGGAGCTGGTTGGCCACTGTGTGAGACAGGATGCTGGACTAGGTGGACCACTGGTCTGATCCAGCAGGGCTCTTCTGACGTTCTAATGAAGGCCTTGGCCTCTATACCCTCTTATCGGACCTCCAGAGGAACTGGTTGGCCACTGTGTTAGACGGGATGCTGGCCTAGATCAGCGGTTCCCAAACCTTTTGAGTCATGGAGCACTTTTTATGAGAGAAATTCGTCACAGAGCACTAATTTTCACCTAGCATCTATATTATAACCAAACGACAGTAGTATTTTTCTTTCCAGTCTCTTCACGGAGCACTAGGAGATGTTTCGCAGAGCACCAAGGGCTTCGTGGAGCACAGTTTGGGAACCTCTGGTCTGGATGAGCCACCAGTCTGGTCCAGCAGGGCTCTTCTGATGTTCTTACGTTCTTTCACATTTTAACTTTTTTAGTAGGAAAAAAAATAACTAAGTGAAAAACCCCTGCCAAGAAAGGCTGATAACAGTTTTTAACCCGGAGGCTGCTGAACTCTCTTTAGAGATGGAAATTTGTGCAGGAAAAAATTGTCAGCACTTGCAGGCAGAATCTGTCGATAAGGGTAGCTATAAAACAGATTGTATCTGCACGGTCGCTGATGGAAAATCGTTCATTAATCACCCGGGAATAACTCATATTCCAAAAACAGCCTGCCTTTGGGCAGAAGTCTCTAGACGCTGCAGGCAAAGAGACGGCGCCGTAACGTCGACTCAAGAACACGGAGCAAAATAAAATCAAATTGAAGCTCCGTGCTCTTAATAGCAATGTTT